>NC_055971.1:740000-1105000 GCF_018492685.1 Alosa sapidissima
CACATGCTGTTCAACTGCTTCCTCTGCCAAAAACTGTTTCAAAATAAAAGTCCTCACTATAATATTTTACTGTTAAACAATTTAACCCTTTAAACTACTGAACTTTTTAACTGTTTAGCCATTGTAACTGTTACTTGTCATCAACTATGACTCCTACCTACTGTAGCTATTTAGCTAAGTTAGCTAAGTAACATGGTTAGCATAGTTAGCATGCTAGCATGTTAGCATGCTAGTTAGCATTTTTTGCAAAACTGTTAAAAATGATTAGCTAAGTTAGCTAAGTAACATGGTTAGCATAGTTAGCATGTTAGCATGATAGTTAGCATTTTTAGCAAAACTGCTAAAATTTTAGCAGTTAAAATGATTAGCTAAGTTAGCTAAGTAACGTGGTTAGCATGCTAGCGTGTTAGCATGCTAGTTAGCATTTTTAGCAAAACTGCTAAAAATGATAAGCTAAGTTAGCTAAGTAATGTGGTTAGCATAGTTAGCATGCTAACGTGTTAGCATGCTAGTTAGCATTTTAAGCAAAACTGCTAAAAATGATTAGCTAAGTAACGTGGTTAGCATAGTTAGCATGCTAGCATGCTAGTTAGCATAATTACTAAAAATGAAAACATTAGGTAAGTTAAGTAACTTGGTTAACATTATTATATTTGTTAACATAGTCAACATAACTGCTAGCAAACATTAGAGCCATTCCAACTGTCAGTTATCGTCAATTATCTACCTAAATAATTTAACCATTTAAACTATCCACTTATTTAACCGTTCAATCATTCCAACTATATTAAACCTTATCTACCAAGTAAATCATTTACCTATATAAACTATCCACCTATTTAACTGTTCAGTCATGCCAACTATATTAAACCTCATCTACCTAGCAACCAATATAGTTTGTTTTTACTCTGTATGATATTTGACATCATATTTTTTGCATTTTCATGCACTGTATTTCCTTCAGGAAATGCTTTTCTAGTTCTTATTATTCTTCTTCTTCTAACGCACTTAATGCAGCTTCAACCGTTTAACGTAGAAACTTCATTCAAACTATGTTACGTAGGTCTTACTTAGGACATGGGTGCTATGTATTTTTCAGCTTTGTAACTTTTATACTTTTTAAACTATTAATTAAAAACTATCAAAATTTCCCCATTGACTTAACATTATGATTATGACATCACAATACGGCCGTTAAGCAATTAGAATCCTATGGCAGGTGTTCGGGCCACCTGGACCAACTGCCAGTCTCAGGCTTTAAGCATACAAACTGGCCCTATTAAGACTACACATCCTGTTCAACTGCTTCCTCTGCCAAAAACTGTTTCAAAATAAAAGTCCTCTCTATAATATTTTACTGTTAAACAATTTAACCCTTTAAACTACTAACTGTTCGGCCATTGTAACTGTTACTTGTCATCAACTATGACTCCTACCCACTGTAGCTAGTTAGCTAAGTTAGCTAAGTCACGTGGTTAGCATAATTAGCATGCTAGCATGTTAGCATGCTAGTTAGCATTTTTAACAAAACTGCTAAAAATGATTAGCTAAGTTAGCTAAGTAACGTGGTTAGCATAGTTAGCATGCTAGCATGTTAGCATGCTAGTTAGCATTTTTAACAAAACTGCTAAAAATGATTAGCTAAGTTAGCTAAGTAACGTGGTTAGCATAGTTAGCATGCTAACGTGTTAGCATGCTAGTTAGCATTTTTAGCAAAACTGCTAAAAATGATTAGCAAAGTTAGCTAAGTAACATGGTTAACATAGTTAGCATGCTAGCATGTTAGCATGCTAGTTAGCATAGTTAGCAAAACTGTTAAAAATGATTAGCTAAGTTAGCTAAGTAACATAGTTAGCATGCTAGCAGTTAACATGCTAATTAGCATTTCTAGCAAAAAAACTTGGTTAACATTATTATCTTTGATAACATAGTAGCATAACTACTAGCAAACATTAGGGCCATTCCAACTGTTAGTTATCGTCAATTATCTACCTAAATAATTTAACTATTTAAATGATCCACCTATTTAACCGTTCAATCATTTCAACTATATTAAACCTTATCTACCAAGCAAATCATTTAACTATATAAACTATCCACCTATTTAACTGTTCAGTCATTCCAACTATATTAAACCTCATCTACCTAGTTCAGTCATTCCAACTATATTAAACCTCATCTACCTAGCAAATAATTTAACCATTTAAACTATCCACTTATTTAACTGTCCAGTCATTCCAACTATATTAAACTTTGTCTACCTAGCAAATAATTTAACCTTTTAAACTATCCACCTATTTAACTGTTCAGTCATTCCAACTATATTAAACCTAATCTACCTAGTTCAGTCATTCCAACTATATTAAACCTCATCTACCTAACAAATAAGTTAACCTTTTAAACTATCCACCTATTTAACTGTTCAGTCATTCCAACTATATTAAACCTCATCTATCTAGCAAATAGTTTAACCTTTTAAACTATCCACCTATTTAACTGTTCAGTCATTCCAACTATATTAAACCTCATCTACCTAGTTCAGTCATTCCAACTATATTAAACATCATCTACATAGCAAATAACTTAACCTTTTAAACCATTCACCTATTAAACCGTTCAGTCATTCCAACTATATTAAACCTCATCTATCTAGCAAATAATTTAACCTTTTAAACCATTCACCTATTTAACTGTTCAGTCATTCCAACTATATTAAACCTCATCTACCTAGTTCAGTCATTCCAACTACATTAAACCTCATCTACCTAGTAAATAATGTAACCTTTTAAACTATCCACCTATTTAACTGTTCAGTCATTCCAACTATACTAAACATCATCTATCTAGCAAATAATTTAACCTTTTAAAACCTCATCTACCTAGCAAATAATTTAACCTTTTAAACTATCCACCTATTTAACTGTTCAGTCATTCCAACTATATTAAACCTCATCTACCTAGTTCAGTCATTTGAACTATATTAAACCTCATCATGTTGGTTGCCAATTAGCACATCATCTGTTTTAACAATATATTTCACACCATATGTTTTGCATTTTCATGCACTGGTAATTCCCTGGAATTGCGTTTTCTAGTTCTTATTCTTCTTCTAACGCATTTAATGCAGCTTCAACCGTTTAACATAGAAACTTCATTCAAACTATGTTACGTAGGTCTTACTTGGGACATGGGTGCTATGTATTTTTCAGCTTTGTAACTTTTATACTTTTTAAACTATTAATTACAAACTAGTCAAAATTTCCCCATAGACTTAACATGGGCTGATGACATCACAATAGAGCCGTTAAGCAATTAGAATCCTATGGCAGGTGTTCGGGCCACCTGGACCAACTGCCAGTCTCAGGCTTTAAGCATACAAACTGGCCCTATTAAGACTACACATCCTGTTCAACTGCTTCTTCTGCCAAAAACTGTTTCAAAATAAAAGTCCTCACTATAATATTTTACTGTTAAACAATTTAACCTTTTAAACTACTGAACTTTTTAACTGTTCAGCCATTGTAACTGTTACTTGTCATCAACTATGACTCCTACCCACTGTAGCTAGTTAGCTAAGTTAGCTAAGTCACATGGTTAGCATAGTTAGCATGCTAGCATGTTAGCATGCTAGTTAGCATTTTTAGCAAAACTGCTAAAAATGATTAGCTAAGTTAGCTAAGTCATATTGTTAGCATAGTTAGCATGCTAGCATGTTAGCATGCTAGTTAACATTTTTAGCAAAACTGCTAAAAATGATTAGCTAAGTTAGCTAAGTGACATGGTTAGCATAGTTAGCATGCTAGCATGTTAGCATGCTAGTTAGCATTTTTAGCAAAACTGCTTAAAATGATTAGCTAAGTTAGCTAAGTCACATGGTTAGCATGCTAGCATGTTAGCATGCTAGTTAGTATTTTTAGCAAAACTGCTTAAAATGATGAGCTAAGTCAGCTAAGTAACATGGTTAACATTGTTAGCATGTTAGTTAGCATAGTTAGCATAACTGCTAAACATGATTAACTAAGTTAGCTAAGTCACATGGTTAGCATACTAAGCATTTTAACATTGTTAGCATGCTAGTTAGCATAGTAACTTGGTTAGCATTATTATCTTTGTTAATATAGTTAGCATAACTGCTAGCAAACATTAGAGCCATTCCAAGTGTCAGTTATCGTCAACTATCTACCTAAAGAATTTAACCATTTAAACTATCCACTTATTTAACTGTTCAGTCATTCCAACTATATTAAACCTCATCTACCTAGCAACCAATATAGTTTGTTTTTACTCTGTATGATATTTTACATCATATTTTTGCATTTTCATGCACTGTATTTCCTTCAGGAAATGCTTTTCTAGTTACAGTGCATGAAAATGCACTGTACTGTTCTTCCAAGGCTTTTTACAGTGCATGAAAATGCACTGTACTGTTCTTCCAAGGCATTTTATTATTATTCTTCTTCTAACGCACTTAATGCAGCTTCAACCGTTTAACGTAGAAACTTCATTCAAACTATGTTACGTAGGTCTTACTTGGGACATGGGTGCTATGTATTTTTCAGCTTTGTAACTTTTATACTTTTTAAACTATTAATTAAAAACGAATCAAAATTTCCCCATTGACTTAACATTATGATTATGACATCACAATACGGCCGTTAAGCAATTAGAATCCTATGGCAGGTGTTCGGGCCACCTGGACCAACTGCCAGTCTCAGGCTTTAAGCATACAAACTGGCCCTATTAAGACTACACATCCTGTTCAACTGCTTCCTCTGCCAAAAACTGTTTCAAAATAAAAGTCCTCACTATAATATTTTACTGTTAAACAATTTAACCCTTTAAACTACTGAACTTTTTAACTGTTCAGCCATTGTAACTGTTACTTGTCATCAACTATGACTCCTACCCACTGTAGCTAGTTAGCTAAGTTAGCTAAGTAACATGGTTAGCATAGTTAGCATGTTAGCATGCTAGTTAGCATTTTTAGCAAAACTGCTTAAAATGATTAGCTAAGTTAGCTAAGTCACATGGTTAGCATTTAGCATGCTAGCATGTTAGTTAGCATAGTTAGCATAACTGCTAAAAACAATTAGCTAAGTTAGCTAAGTAACGTGATTAGCATAGTTAGCATGCTAGCATGTTAGCATGCTAGTTAGCATTTTTAGCAAAACTGCTATAAACGATTAGCTAAGTCAGCTAAGTAACGTGGTAAGCATAGTTAGCATGCTAGCATGTTAGTTAGCATTTTTAGCAAAACTGCTAAAAATGATTAGCTAAGTAACATGGTTAGCATAGTTAGCATGCTAGCATGTTAGCATGCTAGTTAGCATAGTAACTTTGTTAACATTATTATCTTTGTTAACATAGTTAGCATAACTGCTAGCAAACATTAGAGCCATTCCAACTGTCAGTTATCGTCAACTATCTACCTAAATAATTTAACCATTTAAACTATCCACCTATTTAACTGTTCAGTCATTCCAACTATATTAAACCTCATCTACTAAGCAACCAATATAGTTTGTTTTTACTCTGTATGATATTTTACATCATATTTTTGCATTTTCATGCACTGTATTTCCTTCAGGAAATGCTTTTCTAGTTATTATTATTCTTCTTCTAACGCAGCTAATGCAGCTTCAACCGTTTAACGTAGAAACTTCATTCAAACATTGACGCGTAGGTCTTAATTAGGACATGTGGGCTTTGTATTTTTCATCTTTGTAACTTTTATACTTTTTAAACTATTAATTAAAAACTATCAACATTTCCCCATTGACTTAACATTGCCCTTTATGACATCACAGCAATTAGAATCCTATGGCAGGTGTTCGGGCCACCTGGACCAACTGCCACTCTCAGGCTTTAAGCATACAAACTGGCCCTATTAAGACTACACATCCTGTTCAACTGCTTCCTCTGCCAAAAACTGTTTCAAAATAAAAGTCCTCACTATAATATTTTACTGTTAAACAAGTTAACCCTTTAAACTACTGAACTTTTTAACTGTTCAGCCATTGTAACTGTTACTTGTCATCAACTATGACTCCTACCCACTGTAGCTAGTTAGCTAAGTAGCATGGTTAGCATGCTAGCATGCTAGTTAGCATTTTTAGCAAAACTGCTCAAAATGATTAGCTAAGTTAGCTAAGTAACATGGTTAGCATAGTTAGCATGCTAGCATGTTAGCATGCTAGTTAGCATTTTTAGCAAAACTGCTAAAAATGATTAGCTAAGTTAGCTAAGTAACACGGTTAGCATAGTTAGCATAGTTAGCATGCTAGCATGTTAGCATGCTAATTAGCATTTTTAGCAAAACTGCTAAAAATGATTAGCTAAGTCAGCTAAGTAACGTGGTTAACATAGTTAGCATGCTAGCATGTTAGCATGCTAATTAGCATTTTTAACAAAACTGCTAAAAACGATTAGCTAAGTTAACTAAGTAACGTGGTTAGCATAGTTAGCATGCTAGCGCTAGCATGTTAGCATACTAGTTAGCATTTTTATCAAAACTGCTAAAAATGATAAGCTAAGTTAGCTAAGTAACATGGTTAGCATAGTTAGAATGCTAGCATGTTAGCATGCTAGTTAGCATAGTAACTTGGTTAACATTATTATCTTTGTTAACATAGTTAGCATAACTGCTAGCAAACATTAGAGCCATTCCAAGTGTCAGTTATCGTCAACTATCTACCTAAATAATTTAACCATTTAAACTATCCACTTATTTAACCGTTCAATCATTCCAACTATATTAAACCTTATCTACCAAGTAAATCATTTACCTATATAAACTATCCACCTATTTAACTGTTCAGTCATGCCAACTATATTAAACTTCATCTACCTAGCAACCAATATAGTTTGTTTTTACTCTGTATGATATTTTACATCATATTTTTTGCATTTTCATGCACTGTATTTCCTTCAGGAAATGCTTTTCTAGTTCTTCTTCTTCTTCTTCTAACGCAGTTAATGCAGCTTAAACCGTTTAACGTAGAAACTTCATTCAAACTATGTTGCGTAGGTCTTACTTAGGACATGTGGGCTTTATATTTTTCATCTTTGTAACTTTTATACTTTTTAAACTATTAATTAAAAACTAATAAAAATTTCCCCATTGACTTAACATTAGATTATGACATCACAATAGCAATTAGAATCCTATGCCAGGTGTTCAGGCCACCTGGATCACCATGGCTCTGGCCAGGCCACCTGGATCAACTGTGAGTTTCTCAGGCTTTATGACATCATAGCAATTAGAATATTGTGCCAGGTGGCCAGGCCACCTGTATAAACTGTCAGTTTCTCAGGCTTTAAGCATACAGTCTCATTCTATGCTATAAGCCTGAGAAACTGTTCAGTCATTCCAACTATATTAAACCTCATCTATCTAGCAAATAGTTTAAACTTTTAAAATATCCACCTAATTAACTGTTCAGTCATTCCAACTATATTAAACCTCATCTACCTAGTTCAGTCATTCCAACTATATTAAACCTCATCTACCTAACAAATAAGTTAACCTTTTAAACTATCCACCTATTTAACTGTTCAGTCATTCCAACTATATTAAACCTCATCTATCTAGCAAATAGTTTAACCTTTTAAACTATCCACCTATTTAACTGTTCAGTCATTCCAACTATATTAAACCTCATCTACCTAGTTCAGTCATTCCAACTATATTAAACATCATCTACATAGCAAATAATTTAACCTTTTAAACCATTCACCTATTAAACCGTTCAGTCATTCCAACTATATTAAACCTCATCTATCTAGCAAATAATTTAACCTTTTAAACCATTCACCTATTTAACTGTTCAGTCATTCCAACTATATTAAACCTCATCTACCTAGTTCAGTCATTCCAACTACATTAAACCTCATCTACCTAGTAAATAATGTAACCTTTTAAACTATCCACCTATTTAACTGTTCAGTCATTCCAACTATATTAAACATCATCTATCTAGCAAATAATTTAACCTTTTAAAACCTCATCTACCTAGCAAATAATTTAACCTTTTAAACTATCCACCTATTTAACTGTTCAGTCATTCCAACTATATTAAACCTCATCTACCTAGTTCAGTCATTCCAACTATATTAAACCTCATCATGTTGGTTGCCAATTAGCACATCATCTGTTTTAACAATATATTTCACACCTTATGTTTTGCATTTTCATGCACTAGTAATTCCCTGGAATTGCGTTTTCTAGTTATTATTCTTCTTCCGACCAACTTTGACGTTCAAAGGCTCTAAAACCACTGAACCGTTTTACGTCATTCAAACACTCCTACAAAGGTCTTGTAACGGAGATTTGTCCAATGTATTTTTCACATTTGTGAACTTTATACTTTTTGAGATATTTACGATAAAAGAGCAATAAATTCCCATTGACTTAACATTGACCGCCGTGGCAGCAACTTTTAGCATTATGACGTGACCTCCAGCTGAAAGCAATCAACAGTTGAACGTGAGCTACCGCTGGCCCTGGAGCTGTGAATTAGTGGTGTGCGATACTGAAAAATTTGGTTTCGATCCGATACCAATTAAATATAAGGTCTGTATTGCCGATACCGATTCCAATACTGATATTTGCAACTAAAAGCAGTTTATATACTTTTATGTAGGGGAGAACATTGTGTCATGATTTATGGCGTGAATAAAACATCAATATACTACATTTGAATACATTTCCATGACCACTAATGATTTTATGATTTCCACTGTTTATAGTTTACAAACATTTCAGCAACAAAACATTGCAAAGCTGGCATGCAAAATGTGAAAGGAATGGTGTTTGCATGACTGTAGGCTAGCCCTTGGTGAAACAGGAACAATGCATTTTGAACAAATTAAGAGATATTGGAAGTGAACTCAAATTAAAGTATCGATCTCATCACGCTGGTATCGATACGATACCAATACCAATGTTGGTATCGATACTATCGATATTTGGATCGATGTGCCCACCCCTACTGTGAATCTTCTGAACGTCTTCGCCTGCTGTGCCTTGGTCACTTTATTTGCTCATAATTTCTCTAATTACAGACAAGGTAAGTGTTCCGGTTTTTGGTATTTGAGTCATTTATGTCGTCAAACATTATGTAATGTAAGCGTGTATGAAATGATGGGTCACAAATAACTAAACTAACGTTAACGTTAGTGAAATAGTTGACGTTAGCACCTTGCTACGTTGATATGTATTATGTAAGGAAACCCACTGTTAATCAACGTTAATATGTCGTCAACTTTACAGTGACCGATTAGCTGTAGTTTCGATAGCTAACAAAAACGTAATGCACTAACGTTACATTTGTTCATTAGGCCTACCTACCAGGAGCGTTTTAACTAGAACGTTAACGTAAACCAGAGAAGTAGGCCTACAGATACTACCCAGACAGCAAAATATATTTGGGCCAGATTTGGTCCAGATCTTCATTAGCATTTGGCGCAGATCCTCTAAACGGACCTGCCCCGGGGTCATTTCTTCCAACGGTCCAATACCGGAACAGGTTGGAATTACGGATCAGAGACAGATCTGGGCCAGAACTGGCCCAGTACAGTTAATATTGCCATGGCATTTGGTGCGGATCTGGTCCAGACTCATATTCTACATCTGGGGCTCATCTGGCCCTGGTCTGTGATTCATATTTAAGCTATCAGAGAATTAAGACCCACACAATTTGTAATTTTCAAAATAGTTTTTTATTTTAAAAAGGCAAAAGAGAACACTGTGTCCGCTAGCCTAAGCTTAGGCCTAGGCCTACAACATAACACAAACCAATATGTGAAATATAAGGCTTATGTTGATAAACAAACTCCGCTAAACGCACTGAAAGAAAATGTCATGTTAACATAGTCCGTTGCATCTAACCGGCTGATGTCCCGATGATGACGACGACGGCGCTCAGCTGTGTCGGAGGAAGATTACTGGCAGTCTGGGGAGCACTGAAAGCACAGAACAGTTGGGCGATCCTGCAGATCAGCAGGTCGGTGGACTTTGACAGCGACAGTTTGTTTTTTCGTGAGAGTTCTTAGACGTTAGCTAGGCTACTCAATCCAGACTGCAGGGCAGGCTGCCATCATGGCAGCTCGCAGGTCAGCAGCAGTTCCTTGGTCGCGGCAGCGGCAGATCTCTCGCAGAGGCTAGTAGCGGTCCTGAGAAATATTTTCGAGCAGACGGTGAATAGCAGCGCCATTCACGGATGGATGTCAGAGGACCAGGGCAAAAACTAGCCCAATGGACTAACGTTAAAGTTAGGCATCAACCTGCGATTCTTCCTCACTGCTCCTGTGAGACGTACAAAAAGCACACAAAGCAAAGAAACAAAGAGTAAATATTAGATTCAACATCCAAAGATTATTTATTTTATAACAGTATAGTATGCCAACAACGCATTGCATCCCAAACCAGATAAACTGGAGGACAGCAACAATTCTTGTGGATCTTCGATAAAAAGCCTAGTGTTTACAGCCAAGTTTTTCCACTCTAAATCCATTTTAAACAGTGTTAAAAAACGCTGGCCGTCTATGCAATACCTGCAGTGCTACTAGCAGCAATGCTAGCTACAGACAAAGTGGGTAACGTTAGCGCTAATGGCTACGAATTTGCAGCTAACACACAATGGACACGATATTAAGCGATTTTGGTGAATAATAAGCAAAGCTCACCAATTTAGCCTTAAAGCTCATGTTCACATAGTTGTGGATGCATGTTTAAAAGAACCTAGACTACAAGCTAACCGTAGCTACTACCCAGCTTGTCTGGCACGTTTCAGGTTGTCAGAATTTCAGAGTAAACTAAGTTTGTAAACTTTCATGTTTAATACAGGCCTACATATTTAGCAGACTAAAATGACATCAACACCAGTTTACATTTAAAATGATACTTGTATAATGTACTTACCAATAATCACAAAGACGGTGCAGCCTGTAGTCTTCCACTCTGCATAATCACATAACGCAGAGTTGCAGGTTTATGTGGGGGAAAAGTGTTCCGTTAGTTGTGGCGCGTCAGGTCTGCACAGCTCCTGCGAATCTGGCCCACACCCGCCGGGCGGACTCAATTCAGTTGTGGCGCGTCTGGTCTGCGAAGCTGCCCCGGATAGGCGCCGCACCCGCTGGATGGACTGTCACAGTCAGAAGCTATAGACAAGTCTGGCGCAAAGTTGGTGCAGATCTGCATAGTGAGTGCGACTGCTGCGCGAATCTGCTGATTCAAAAACGGATCTGGCACAGATGTAAATGCTGTCTGGGTAGGCTCTGGTTCTATTCAACATCAGGTCACTTTCCCTAGAATAGATTATGAATGCAGACTTCGTGGTGCTTGATTATAGCCTAGGGCGGCTGTGTGAAGGGACCTGATGAAACCCATCATGGGTTTCATTCATGGCATGAATAACGTTAGCTAACGTTACTTGTTGATGGTCATAACGTTATAGCTTCTACCGTTCACATTTTAGTTAAAGTTAACAAATATATGCTCCTGTTTTTATTTTAACAAATGTTTAACGTTGTACACCGCTTGTTTGTGTATCAAATAGGCCAGGCTCGTTTCATTCTACACTCTGATTCTTACGTAGCCTACAATAAGTAAACACTTTATACTATAGTTCGTCTATTGATGGGTTTCATCAGGTCCCTTTCAACAGACAATCAAGCACCTAGATTATGAATGCATTGATGCTTTATTAATACTCCTGTGGAAAGGGACCGTATGAAAGCCATGAATAGGCTACTGCTAGGAAATGGACAATACGACTAAAGTCTTGTTAAAACACACAACAGAAGTTGAGCTATAATGTTTGCAGGGCTCTCAAGTTTTGAAGTTTGCAAGGAGTGAGACTTTGTTTCTCAGGGGGAGGGGGCGTGGCACTGTGCCCTCCCCCCTGATCGAAGTACATGAAAATCCTACGTCTGCTTGAACTATCCCCTACCCCCTCCCCCCCGATCAACAGACCCACCCTCCCCATAACCCATCGACCCAGCTTCATGAGAGAGCACAAATTCCATTATTTCAAACACACTGTTTTATTTATTCTAAAACCCTATAGTAAATAATAATAAATAATAATAACATAAATTATAATAATAATTTCACCCAAATGGGCCCTTTGAACAGCAGTGGCTCATTCTGCTCTAAACAAACAGAAAACAACCAAATGAGAAAAAGCACATTTAGCCCCAAAATGGTCTTTTGAACAGTGGTGGTTCTGTCCGTGTGTGTGTGTGTTTATGAGTGATGTTGTGTGTTGTAAGTGTTTGTGGCAGATTTTGATGCCTTGATGACGGATACTGGGTGCTCCCATTTAAAGCACTGTGGTTCAATGTCAGCCATTTTCACAGTCATGAGGCCATCCTTAAAAATATTCTTGTTTGCAGTAACAGCCAAAAAAAAATAAAAAATGGGTCGGTAGTTAGGTCAATATTTTTTTTTTTCAAGATTCAAAGTAAAAAAAAAGTACAATTTTGGTCATGGTGATTACGTAGGTATGAATTTAAACAAATGTGCATATTGTGACGTAACTGACTGGCGCCTTCAGGCGCATCACTGCAAACCTCAATCTGATGCAGGTTATGTATACCAGCCTTTCTCAAACTTCTATGACCTGAGGCCCAGTCATGGCAGACTTTGGGGTCATAGGGCTCATCTACACGTACCCAACCCCTCCAAATCAAATTGTCATTATCATTATCACAATCATTATTATGCCTATATTGTTATACATGCACTTTCACTGAAATGTTTTGTGACATACACATCAGAGGACTGCTTTACTAATGTAAGATATAATTAGTTTAATTGATTTTGCATAGTTGCATGATGCTTGCATAAGAAAATAAATACTTCTCAAAACTGCAACAATTATATGGGTGCTATTGTTTTGGGATGTTTCCCTCATGCAAGCATCATACATTGGTAGGAAATGGAGAAAAAAAAATAGCCTAGATGTTTTTAATGACGTTTAATTTGAATGCCTGAAGGATTCAGGAAACACAATACCAGCTTTTTTGGTGAGCAGATAGGCGTAAATCACTGATCTGTTGATCTTTAACAGATAGAAAGAAGGCTACAATAGCTTTTGGCCACGTTATATTCAAATTTGACTATATAATAGGCTAGTCAGTGCTATACAGTGTATTATACAGTCTCTGCTCTGTTTCTATGGAAGTTCCAAAAATTAACGTTGTTGTCAAGTGTCGTTAAACAATTAAATAGCATTCAGCATTCAAAAACAGGTTGAAGCGGAGCTTTGATACCAAACGTTATCGATTAGTTTCGGTTTCTCTCGCGCAGGCGCCTGCATTGAATGAACGCGCATACCATCACTTTATTGTATGGCTCCAATGACATCGATAGCAGAAACGTTTGTTTTCTTTTTTTGTCGGTCCGCGGTATCTTGATCAACTGCGCAGCAAATTATCAGACGAAGCACGGGACTAATTTCACTCCACGACTCCGCGGACCAGCAGTCTCCACGTTGCGGACCCACATCAAAACAAAACTATTTCCTGATTGGTTGAGAAATCCTATTTTCTGATTGGCCGATAGGTTATTTAACAGCAGCTCTCTGAGCTGAATGAGCGCACAGACAGCAACGTTGTGTGACACGTTTGTAAAATATAGCCCTTAGAAATTTCTGTGCGGTAGGCTAAAGTTAATAATTTCTCGGAGTGAGAAATGCCATGTGTGGCGTGTGAGCGTGTGAAGTCATTGAAATGCGTGAGACTTGAGAGGTCTGTGTTTGTGTTGTCAACATAGGCTACAATGTTTACTTGGCCTACTCATTTCTGCATTGTTCTGGTCTATAAATTAAAGTGTAACCTGGCACGTGAATCAAACTTTCCAGTTGTAGTACATTGTAATCTGTAGGAAAAAACGTGGCTGACAGACCTAGCAAGCTGTTTAAGTTATAGCAGTTGGTTATCAAGATACTTAGTATCAGAATGATCCATCCCTACTCATATGATTATCAACAACAACAACAGACCCTTTGCCTGCAAAGTTTTCTAAGCTGTTTACGTTTTATATTTAAAAAAAATATGATTAGCTATCACCTATACTAAAACTGAAAATAATAAAACACAGAATTCTGCTTTGTTTGCAATTTAATATTATAGGCTAGTATTTAACTACCAGTAGCTTGATGGTGCAACAATTGTATTGTAGGCCTACCTTTTATTTTTTTATTGTCCTAGAATTGTTGAGAATTGTTTAAAAAGCTTAAACTGTTTACCATGTTAGTCGTTAGGTTATAATGTGTCAGCCTAATGTAATGTAACAACTTCACTTAAATACCTTAGTTGTATTGAACAATTGTACAATTGCAGACATTCCTTGTTTTGGTATAACTGTTAAACTTGTTTGCTTTTGTCTTTTAGGTTCCAGACCAGACCAGTGGTGATGACCGTGTATGACATTACGTGTGTGCCTGTCTGTGTGCACACCTGTCAACCATACATCTCTGACAATGTTGCTAGCAACATACCTACTAACATACATTCTTACAAACATGTGACCATATCTCAACATATCTGCACATACCATTTAACCATACTGAGACATCTGAAATCTACACTGAGACATTCTGAGAAATATATTGTTGTGTGAGGACTATACTCACTAACTATATAGAACATGTATACCTGTGAATCATATTTGTCAATCATTCATACCTTTAATCATACCTGTGCTGTAACATCTGTGAAACAGCTGTGCTGTTAGACCTCTCTTTTTAGACCTTAGCTGTGCTGTGTAAAAAAAAAAAGATTCTAACCTAAGTTCTGTCTAAAACTGATCATCTGAAGGGCTGACTCTTTTATTCTTCAGTGTATATATCACCATCAAATTTGACCTAATACCATTAACTGAGGCCTAGCTGTTGCTGCCAGTTCAGAGTTACCACTGATAAATAGATCTGTCTTAGGATAATATGATTGGCATTATCAAGTTCTGTATATATAATATACACTGTGATTTTTACTTTAAGCTTACATTGGTAAGTGTTCATTAGTGTATTCTGAGTATTATTCTGCTGTATTAAAACAACGAATGTTGATCAATATTGAATTGACCATTTATTTTTACTGACTGTCATATACTCTAAGCTAACATCTAACCAAGTAAGTGGTTTTCATGAATACTGTAAGACTATGTAATATCTGAATAATCATACTGTAAGTAATATAATGCTATACACAGCAGCTTTTTTGCATTTACATGCAATGGTAATTCCCTGGAATTGCATTTTCTAGTTTAAATATATTTAAACTATCCACCTATTTAACTGTTCAGTCATTCCAACTATATTAGGCCTAAACCTCATTTACCTAGCAAATCATTTAACCATTTAAACTATCCACCTATTTAACTGTTCAGTCATTCCAACTATATTAAGGTCCAAAGGGTGACAAAAGACTTCTCTCATGTCCAGTCTTTAACATGATGGTCTTGCCATGTGCCCAGTGGCGTCGTTAGACCTGGGCATTCGGGGCTATAGGCCTAGCCCCGGATCCTCTGGGGATGGCCCCGGATCTATGGGCCGTCAACAACAACAAAAACTCTAATCGTGAATGAAATAAATAGCCCCGTAGAAGAGACTTTTGTGTTTGTGTCCATTGTGTGCATTAACAGCAGCGCAAGAAAATTTGACGTGATCTGGGCAGGTTTAATCATTTGTTGCAAAATGTTGCAATTCCAATTCTCCTCTACCCTATTACGCATTGCTGTTTCGTGCTTAGACTAACTAGCCTTAGCGAAATAAGTGTACAGAAGGACAAATGGATATTATTTTCTTTTTAAGTTTCTTTAGAGAAAAAATAGGGCAGAGCAGGGACAAGAAGTGGAAACTCACAGTGTGTCATCATCTCCCGCAACCCAGGAGGACATTTCGATCAGCTCAGTTTCAATATATCGTGATTTACTATTGAATCACATGCGCAGTAAATATGGTAAACCTGACCTCGTTTGAGGGGGCTTCCAAGCAATGCATGTTGGGCTTGATTTTGACAGAATGGAACTTTTTCTTTGGGCAAAAGTTCGTGATAGCCTACACAACCCAAATGCATTGCTTTCAAAGCACCCATAGCCCATTAATTGAAGGGGATGACGTCCAAATGTTTATCCCGAGACAAACGCTCACACCTGTGCACTTGACAGAGGTGCATGACGATGTTTATTCTACAGGCTATTTTAATGTCATATTTTGGGTGTTGTATGTGGTGCACTTTGGCAGAAGAGACGTTCTCCTTACACAGCCTTTAAACATCAAAATATTCAGAATGCCGTGACGTGAGTCATTACAATGCAATGCATTACAATGCATTCCTTTTCATTCTCAAAGTAGGTTAAAATTGCATGTTCATCAGCCCGATTTTTTAAATCTCTCGGGGGAGAAACCCCAGAACAAAAAGGTCTCTAAGTTCTGGGCTCTAGCCCCGAATGTTTTAAATAGCTAGCGACACCCCTGCATGTGCCTGTGTTTTCTTTTTTGACTCATGCTCGTAAATGTATTTAATTTTTGCTTTGTCAATGTATCATGGAATTTGTGCTTAGGTGTATCTGACTCTAGCCTCTATGTCATGATCTTTGCCTGTAGTATGAACCTGAATCAGATCATCCCTAACCTCGTGTTGCTTTGCCTGCTGTAGATATGCAAATTAACTCTTGTTCCTCTGAAAATGGATTGATCCAATTTCAGTTTCCGTCTCATCAGATCTAACTGTGTAGAATTTTTAAAACTGTTGTAAATGTATGTACTTGTAGATCAAGTCTTGGAAAATAGTTATTATTTCTTTTCAATGGAAATTATTTTAACATCAGATGAAAGACAATTTTAAGTATGATAATAATAATAATAATTGTACATAATGATAACAATGTGTAAAGTATGAATATTTTCACCAACCAGTTCATCTACATCTCATTCCCACATTATTACTAGTCAAAAGTACAACTGAAATGTATAATGTAGATCATTTTAGCACCTGTGATGCAATTAGCATAATTTCCCAACTATTAGCTGCAGCTTATACAATGATTTTGCCAAATTTCTTCAGCTATGAGGTTAATACACGGGGGCAGTTAATATGGTATATGGTTTTGTTTCTTTTAACTTGCATAAAACACTGTCCTGTGGCTTATACACAGGAAATTACTGTATGTATTTCATGTGCCCTGGACATTATAAAATTATAATATTTATGTTAAGCTGGGTACATGGTATTCCTTGAATGTAAAGGTAATATGTGATTGGTAATCATGATGTTTTGATCTCTTGGAATATCTCTTATGGGTAGTTTCAATAAAATACTAATTTACTGAATTTTAGGGGGTGTTTCCGAATAGTACATTTACAAATAGTAAATAGCATAGCAATGCAGACCTATGTAATCATTTGTATTTCAAGTCTCTGCTGGGAGGTAGGAAGGTATAAATACATTGATTAATGAGGTAGTGGGCATTTCAATTAGTGCTGTAACACGTTGTGTCTCTGAAAATGTAGATTTGCTCATTATTACACATAAATCTTGAATTTTATCAACCAAAATGAAGGGCAAAATCACATGATTCAAAATATGTATGCCAACATCAAACACCACATATGCATCAGTAATAATGATGTTTGAATTATTTTCTGGGCTCTTATGAGTGGTTTAACAAAAAAAAGCCAATAGGGGGAATTTCCTTTTTTCAAATCAGAGGTCAACTTTGAAGGCCTGTACAGCCACAAAGCTACAAGATCCAACTTGCTATCATACCATTTTATACTCCAGAGATATGTAGCTTTCAGAAAAATATAGTGAGAATTTGCCCCCCCAAGTGGTAGTGACACGGCCCTTTTTTGGCCTGTGGGTCATGGACTAAGATTGACAGGTCAACAACCAATCGGTAAGTAGCACTGGAGGGCAGTTAGCTAACTATAGCATATAGGTTACAATAGCGGCTTTTTTAGAATGTACAGCGTCTATTTCTCGTTAACTTTCACAAAATCCAAGCATTAAAAAGCTTGTACGGTAGTATTTGACAACATTTTCGGTGAGATTTTAGGAGGTGGAGCTTCCTTTGTAGTCTTAGTGCAGTTGCCTCTGTTTTGAATGGTAGTGTAGGGTCAACACCCAATTACAGACTCAGCAACAGTGTGTTCTTAATGATCATGTTTAATCATTCTGAAAGGGGAAAGTTTGACAACAAAATGATGTTCTTAACAGGGCAGAAATATAAATCCTTGAATCCTTGAAGCACTTGCTACAGCTGGGAAAGCCATTAAAGGTGGTCTAAGAAACTATGAAAGCCGTTTCGATCCTGTATTAATGAAAAACAACAAATGCAAGATGAGATGTACAAAAGCAATATTTTTCACTGAATGAATGAGCTTGAACTGATCTCTGGTGGCTGCAGCTCAGGATTGGTGAGCGAGCTGGGTAATCCGCTGGAGCATCTCCTCAGACTGGAGCTGCTCCAATGTTAAGAGGGACAAACCCAGCTGGTCCTCCTAAACAAAACACAAATCACATTAATTTAATTTGTACTACCACATCCAGTGTACTGGAGGTCTTTTCATCTACTCAGTTGAACAGTACGTGTAGGATGGTTGTGTTGCGCAAACATGTAGATAAGAGGATGTGTCCTAACCCGTCTGAAGGGCTGAGCCATCTGTCGTAGGAAGTGCTTGGACAGCTGTACAGTCTCGTCAATAGAGAGGTTCAGACTGCTGTCAGTGATCTGCTCCTGGATCCAGCGTGGCAGCTTCCCTCTTTTATCAGCCCGAGCATAGCGCTGTCAAGAAAGGAGCAGAGAATGGTTAAAGGAATACGCCACCCCTAGGTGAAATTGGGTCACTCCCCGCAGTCCCTAGAGTTGGATGAGTGAGCCAAAGCGTTTTTATAGCTGACCCAGCCATTGTCCTAATCTAGAAACGGCCCGTTTCTCTTTAGCTTAGCGTAGTCGCTGTAATCCGGAGATTCCAGCTAGCATGTCGTTGCAAAAGTGAATCAAATAACTCAAGATTTTTTATAATTATTTCTCGTAACCTGTATATTCACATCGAGTACAAATATCAATGCAAATTAACACGAAGGGATTTACTAGACCAATTTAGATTTGGAACTATTTTCGGGCATAGCACCGGCAAAGCACCGCGTTCTAATGGCGATGAATATGGAAGATTACACGATAGACGAAGATGATGACTTCGACTACCAAGATCCAAGACCCTACCTTTTCGAACCTGAGTTCACTGAAGAGGAGTTGCGAGCTTTGGATCTGGGAAGAGAGGACGTTGCGACTAGTCAAGGCAAGTCGGATGAGAGAACGAGAGCAAACACGAACTGGTGGTGTGAGTGTGGAGTGTGGAAAAAAAAAACTGAGGACTGCAGAATGGATCATTGCTGAGAAGTTGTCGGTAGCAGTGACACAAGTGCGGTCACGCTCCTCTTCGGGAGCGTTGCCCACCATCGATGGCAGTATTTTATCCCACTCTGCACAGCATAAACACTCCATTTCAGTCGGCATGGGTTGCCACACTCACAGCACCAGTTCGTGTTTGCTCTCGTTCTCTTCCATATCTTCCATATTCATCGCCATTAGAACTCTTAGAGAAAGCCCACCTGTCAGTGTCAGCCTAGTAGCAGAGAACTTGGTAGTCACGCTGGTGTATTGCCGGAAGTTGAGGGTTTACAGATGCTGCGTGATGTCTTTGCGCCTGGCAGCGGTGCTTTGCCGGTGCTATGCCCGAAAATAGTTCCAAATCTAAATTGATCTAGTAAATCCCTTTGTGTAAATTTGCATTGATATTTGTACTCGATGTGAATGTACAGGTTACGAGAAATAATTATAAAAAATCTTGAGTTATTTGATTCACTTTTGCAACGACATGCTAGCTGGAATCTCCGGATTACAGCGACTACGCTAAGCCAAAACTAACCGGGCCGTTTCTAGATTAGGACAATGGCTGGGTCGGCTATAAAACGCTTTGGCTCACTCATCCAACTCTAGGGACTGCGGGGAGTGACCCAATTTCACCTAGGGGTGGCGTATTCCTTTAAGACATGAAGACTGACCATCTTACTGTCATTGTCATGACACTGCAGAACACTCACACACTCAACACTTACTTTATCAGCAAAGATCATGAGACCATAGTCCGTCTTTCCACGGATGGCCCGGCCAACGCATTGTGCAGCATGACGCATGGCATCAAAAGTCAGGAAGTCATTCTCCCGAATCTGAAATTGGTCTCTTAGGTACTCCAACCGAGCCTCAATGACACAGATTCAATATGTTTACTGACTTGGATTTCATATCACGATGAATGAGCAAAATGATAAAAAGAATGAAATTAACATCAGAACGGTGCTGAAAGAGGTGGGTCATACCTTGAGAATGCGGCTCTGTGTATAAACGTATGGCACCCCAAACATGATCACAGCCCGTCCATAATGATGCACTGTGGAGGGTCAGTCAGATTTTACTGAAAATCAGTGTGTGTGTGTGTGTGTCTGTATAAGTGCTATAGGCAAAGCTATTAAGTACTATTAAGTGTCAGAGAATATTCACCAAAGTCAATTCCTTCAGACACTTTTCCCCGAGCCACAGACAGCAAGATGGCTCCACGCCCATTTTCACAAGCCTGCAACACCATGTCAGAGGTCACGGTAAGGAGAGGTCAACACTGTAATCACATTGACTTGAAATCATATGTATAAGTATAAATATAAATACTCTTTTAATAATAATAATAATAATAATAATAATAATAATAATACATTTTATTTTATTTCATGTCACCCAAGGTCATTTTCACAAATAACCAAAAACAAAAAGGTTGTTAAAATTATAGTCATCTCAAAAAATTAAATAAAAAATAAAAGTAAAAGTAAAAATCAGTCAGTCCATAAGCCATCTTGAAGAGATATGTTTTAAGTCTGTTTTTAAAGTCAGTAATTGAGTCACAGTGTCTGATGTAGTCTGGCAGTGAATTCCACAGCTTGGGGGCGATGTAGCTGAAAGCCCTCTCTCCATGGGTGCTGAGGTTCACATTAGGGACATGCAGTAGGCCTGCTGAGGAGGATCTCAGTGAGCGGGCAGGAGTGTAGACTTCTAGGAGGTCAGTGAGGTAGGTAGGGGTATAATTGTGTAGGGCCTTGTATGCCAGGTTTAGGACTTTGAGATGTATTCTGTAGGCAACCGCATTTACAAGGACTTCTGCACTATGCTGGGTGAGCGCTGGGCGAAGCCGTGCAATGTTCCTTAGATGGAAAAAGGCACTTCGAGACATACTGTTTATGTGTGCACTAAATGAAAGTGTATTGTCCAGTATGACATCAAGGCTCTTGACCTGGTTGGAGCAAGGGATGGTGCTGCCATCTATACAAAGGGTGAAAGGTTCCATCTTAGCAAGAGCTGATTTGGAGCCAACCACTAACAGCTCAGTCTTACTGCTATTCAGCTTCAGGTAGTTTTGTGTCATCCACAAGTTTATGTCATGGAGGCAGCAGTAATTGCAGCTGGCGGAAGAGTGGCAGTTGGTTTTGTAGATAAGTAGAGCTGGGTGTCATCAGCATAGCAGTGAAATTGAACACCAGGTTGCCTGAGGATAGTGCCAAGTGGGAACATTGTAATTGTTGGTGGATTGCCTCAATTTTGGTATTGAAAAAGTTCAGGAAGGCCGAGCAGCGTTCATCAGCCTTCCGCCAACCGTTCATCAGAGTTCCTGGTGGGTGATGTTATCAGGTGCCTTAAGGAGACCATTAACGGTAGAAAAGAGAGCCCTGGTGTTTTCTTGTCCTTCATTGATTATCTTTGCATAGCATGATGTTTTTGCAACACAGAGTGCGTTTTTATACTGATGCAGGTGTTCAGAATACATGTCTTTGTGTACATTAAGACCATTAAGATCATTAAAATCTTTTGATCCCGTGAGGGAAATTTGGTCTCTGCAATTATCCCAATCCGTGAATTAGTGAAACACACTCAGCAGTGAACACACAGTGAGGTGAAGCACACACTAATCCTGGCGCAGTGAGCTGCCTGCAACAACAGCGGCGCTCGGGGAGCAGTGAGGGGTTAGGTGCCTTGCTCAAGCCGTGCCTACTGGTCGGGGTTCGAACCGGCAACCCTCCGGTTACAAGTCCGAAGCGCTAACCAGTTAGGCCACGGCTGCCCCTCACATATGTTTGTAGAACTGAGCTAAATCAATGAGTACATGGCTCAAAGGGAGTGTGGTATGGAGGTGGGCTGGTGTGGAGCAGTAGTATATGGCGAGCCAAACAAATCAAAAGCCTGGCCAACACAGACACCACCCATTCAGTTGCACTTCAGGCCATTGAGTCAAGCTGCGATAACCTAAGACCATCGCGCGCTGTCCAATGTTACAACTGCGCTATCGAGTTGGCCGACACCACCTATTCAATCTGCGCTAACATAACCAGGGACCATCGCGTGCTGTCCAACAACTGCGCTATCGAGTTGGCCAACACAGACACCGCCTAGTCAAGTTGTGCTAACCAGAGACCATCGCGCGCTGTCCAACAACTGCGCTATCGAGTTGGCCAACAGAGACACCGCCTAGTCAAGTTGCGCTATAACCATCTCGCGCTAAAATATCAATAACAGGATTGCAATGTTTTCAATGTGTGTAGAAAGTCACATGCTATTCCCATCAAACTGATCACGACTCAGATACTTATTTGAACATGGAATTATTGGGAGATTACTGAAATGATACGGTATTATTATCAATGAAAACAACTCATAATGAATTCACACAGTTTTTAAGTAATAACATACATATGAATTTCATATTACCCTTCCACTTCTCAGTCCTGTTTACCAAATTAATTTAGCCTAAAACTGATTAGTTCCAGTCTTTGAAGTTATGAATAAGTCTAGGCGTTGCTTGGCAACCACTCTGATAGAGGAAATATTTCTTGGTGAAACAATGATGAATAAACCATTCAATTTGTCGTTATTGTAACTTTATTTCTTATGACATTTTACTATATGTGTATGGTAACCGTTTTAGAAAAGATTTTGTAATCTTTTTTTATTAATTCATTTCAAACGTTCCAATATGGATAGCGCCGCGCAGCCCAGTTGGATCTCTCCCTATGTTCAAACATTCCAATGTGGATAGCGCCGCGCCACCCAAACGTTCCAATGTGGATAGCGCCGCGCCGCCCAGTTGGATCTCTCGCTATGTTCAGCTAGATGGGTGGTGTCCTGTTTTGCATAAACTTAGTTCGAACGGATAGCGCCGCGCTGCCCAATTGGGTCGCTAGCTCCATCCAGCTGGATGGGGGGTGTCCTTTTTTGCTTAAGCTTTTGAATTGTTTGGCCTCCCATAGTGGTAGGCGTGCACCCATACCTCCTGATACTTCTCCAGAGCCATGCTGGTTTCTGCTGCATCAGGAGTCTCAATGAAAATGAGCTTGTTCCTCTGGACATTTTCCAGGATCCCCTACAGCACCAGAGTTTACAAAAGCAGCAGAGTTAGTATTTTTTTATGACAGGATTGACATTTTCCCTGGTTCCTGCAATTGTGATAAATTTGCATGCATATAATAACCATAGAAAGTAAAGGGGATGATTTGCACCTCCATTCACCAAATGAAGGCCGTGGTTGTATTTCTACAATGTTGGCACAAAATGTTATTTCTGTCAAGAAACTAAGTAGGCTAAACATTTTCATTGTCATCGTGAACTAGATGTCCATGTTCAGTATGTTTTTCATTTATTCAAGCAGTGACATTTGGTTTAATGCATGGGGTAACGTGACGTGCGTCAGACAAAATATGGGCCTGTCCCTCTCAAAACACGTTAAAATAGTGTGATTAGCAACCAGAAAAGAAAAAAAAATCCCGACCGATTACTCATTTAATTCACCTGAACAGTGTTTGAATCCTGTTTGTAGCCTAATCACTGGAAATCTTGGACCTAGCAGTTACTGCGCAAAGCACAGATACCATTACTGTTAATCTGTTTTCACAGATTTCATAAGCCATATTAGCCACCAACAACCGTTGTACTTCATTGTATACAGTGGGTCCCAGTTAAAAATTGACACTTCATTCACGATCAAGGTGATTCACGCAGCTGGGTGAAATGTAAGTACAACTGCAGCCGCTTGGGGGCAGCATAGTCTGCTGTGGCGTTCCACGGTCGAACCGGACGGCGCATTCGACAGCAAGGGCTGTGATTGGCCGAGTTTTCAGTGCGTTTCTCTGTGTTTTTAGCAGCCCCTGCAACATGCTAGTCCACTGTAGCCTAAGCTTTGTACATAATGTTAAACATAGTTTTGGATTCAGTGGCAAGATTTCTTGATTGTACAGTGCCTGTCTCTCAGTAATGTTTTAAAATGAGAGCTTCGTCAGCTGGCAGTAGGCTACTTTGTCGGTAGTCATGAGAAGTTCGCTTGCTAACAGAACATAAATATGCTGCCCAGAAACCTTGTGAATAGTTCTAATTTTTTTTTACTACACTAACGAGGTTGAAATATAGCCTTTGCCTACAGCATCTCCTTAACAGTAATGTTAACAAAATGACAGCATTCATATGACAAAGGAAAACGAATTCGGTCACTCAAGACTGTGCCACTGCAACCAGTGTAGGCTACATTCCTACCCAATAGGCTACTCGAAGCAGATAGCGTTGTCTGACGGTCGAGTGGGTTAATGCACGTATATCCAGAACAGGTCTGCAACTTTCAGGCAGTTCTGAGTTTGAATCTAGGCAGGAGCAGAGCCATATAAAGGCCTAGGCCTATCATGTTTTGCAAGGTGTTGCTCCTGGCAATACTTGTTTATAAGACATTTGGTGATTAATTGATAGCTGTTTTTGGGACACGTTAAACGTTCTTTATAATGAGCGCATACGGGGAGTAAAACAACTGTAGGCTACAATGATTGCAATACAAAAATATGCGTGTTTAGTTAGTTTTGTGATGTTTTGCACTTTTGCCTCATGTGTTTTCAGGTTTGAGGGCTTTTTTGGCAAGATTGACCTTGGTAGACTCTGCATATGTTATTTCTCCGTATGGAAAATAAAGTCAATTTTCGACACACGTCTGTTATTAGTTCAATAAGAAGTGTTGCTTGTTAAAACATGTGACTAGTGAAACTCAAATGATTTTAGAAATATTTAGCCAAAGCCAAAAAGTGTTAGAGAGAAGGAGAGACGCCGGTGCAGCTCAGATGTCTTCTTAATTTTCTTTATTCTTTAGTAAAAGGTGCAGAACATTATTAAACTTTAAAGACAGAATACGCACGCAGGCACATAACTAGGCTACTTGTTGTTTTCTTTTACTCGGCTATCTATATATGGTTATCAGCACACAATGTTGGGCTAATTCACTAGTTATGGATATCACAAGTTTAAACAACGAAAACAGAAAGGATGGAGACAGCAAAGCTAGAGGAGTTATTCCAGATGGGCAAGAACAAGGTAGGCAATTGGTGTGCTTGTCAGAACGTTAGATTACAGCTGTTTAAAGCCAGACGTCACGGTACGCTAGAACAAAACTAAAGGTAACTTTAGCTATAGGGCTGTATCAATTTGTCCAAATGAATAGGTCATCGTAGACGTTGTTGTTGTATTATTGCATGTGGATATTGTTATGCTATGTAGGCTACTTTTTTTGCAATGCACGGACCTAAAACCGGGAAACGGACAAATATTGTACACGCGTGAATTTGTTTTTGCGGGGGTGGGTGGGTGTACGTACCATAGCTCTCTCTCTCTCTCTCTCTCACACACACACACACACACACACACACACACACAGTACCTTTCTTAGCCACAGTTAATTTTAGTGGTGATATGTGTTATGGACATTGTTATGCACATTATTGACTGCAGTTTATTCTCATCAATGTCAGTCCATGAATGCATATTGATCAGTTGTTAACTAATACTGTAGGCCTAGAAGTTGCATTTGAAAATGTTACTGTTGTAGGCTGTTTGTTTTTTATTTCAGCCACACTGTTTTAAAGTGGTTAGGACCATTACACACCAATTTTGAATAAGCCATACTGCAATACCGATTTCATGGTTGCACCATGCACATGTTTGCCGATTATGTGGCCCTCAGTAACCTATAAATTCAATGATGTGGCCCTCTATGAAAATGAGTTTGACACCCCTGCTCTAAAATATCTGTCCTGGCCTGGTTGCACCGGATTGTGGCCAAACGACAGAAGCGCGGAGAACCCTCCTTTGTCTACCAAAAAGTGTTACTTTGTGCCCCGCGCTCCCCCACTGCTTGTGAAAGAAGGGGGTGGGGGAGGGGGGCTTAACGTGAAAAAGCTTAATGTCCCAAAAACGGCAAAGTCATAATGGTAGGCTACATGAAGTGGGGGGAGGGTATGGTTTGACCAGAGCCGTCTTCGCTGTGCTATTCAGAAAGCATCTTATTGTCTTTCCAGGCGCACACAGCTCGTTATAGCCTATCGAGTGCCTTAGCAGATAGGCTCTGCTCTTGGGTTTGGCCTCACAGCGAACTCAACCCTCTTGTTGTTTGCAGGTTGTTAAAAAAGCGATGCAGATTACATTATTTATTTCTGATTAATTGCGTCTTTTTTGCAACATCTGCTTGTTAGGCTGGGCTACTGTCAATGCCCTGTACAGGTATATGTTCAACAATTGCTGGTGTAGGCCTACAGGCTATAATCAATTAGGGACTGTTCGTTATTTATTTAAGGGGCTATCGGAGGAGTTTTGGGAGCGTTAGTCAAAAAAGACGTGACCCTCCCTCGCCAGCAAGACATTTTTCTATGACCCGCCAAAGTGATTGAGAAAAAAACGCATGACCATCCCCAGTCCCAACAATTTAGGCTATTGATGCCTTCTGTCTACTGGGTCAATTTGGGAGCTTGCATGCTACGACTCCTTCCTTGAAATGCCTTGAAAAGGCTGTCGTTTGCACAATTTCACAAATAATCACTGGGACCGAAACAAACCTGTCAACTTTTCCCGGGTTTATCGTGTATTTTAACTTTTTCCTCACTGTCTTAGGAGGAGCTGCAGGGCCGTCGCAAGGGGGTGCGAGGCCCTGTACGAACTTGACAGATGCATGAACTTACGTGCATGAAATCATGCGATAGCTTACTTTACACATAGCCAAGGCTACCGTCGGTGCATTTTAATAGTAGCCTAGTCTAATAAGCTACACCAGCTTGTCTTTAAGAGGGGAAATTGTATAGCCTATAACATTAGCTGAGTCACATATTTGGCCATATGGTGTTTATCATAGGCTACATCATGAAACCAAATAGTGTAACAAAGGCGAACACTTTAACAGGGGAAATTAATTGGGCATGAATCATTGTGCTGAACGGTATTTGTCAATGCAGAAACACACACGACATTCAAACTGTTGATAAGATGTGCACTATGGAAATTGGTCTGTAGGCTAACAATGTACTTGTACAGGTAAATGTTCAATAATTGCTGTACAGGTTATAATCAATTAGCTAAATCATTTGCCAAGCTGTTTAAATTCGTGCTACATTCAAACGCAAAAGGTGCTTTGATATCTTTTTCGTTTGAACGTCGGCAAGCAGGCATGCTGCGGTTGCAATGAATGAGGATAATTGGTTTTATCTGCGGATTTATTTTTTGCATTATTTTGAATATGACTCGCTCCAGTCTCAACAGCACTTTCCACACGCATCTAAGTTCTAACACATATCCCCTCTCGCTTTCTCTCTCTCCATCCATGCACACGGTGCTTTCTTAAAGGAGCTGCACCATCTTACAACAATTGCATCTACATTTTCATATTAGAATGTTTTGTCAAGTGTAAGCTTAAACTACCGTGATCAATTTAAGTTCCCGTGCCCCCGCTAAAAGTCTCATGCGCTTATCGTTACAGTATCAAATCTATAAGTAACCGTGACAAATAAGGTATAAGATATATAAACTCACGCTATTGTATTATCATATATGTTTGGTAATGGCTCAGCTTTCTCTGATTGTTCTACTGACTTGGAAAATGCATCATGCAGTAAGTCAAGTCGTATCAAAAATAGTAGTGGCAGAACTCCAAAGTGACACCTTGTGGTTGTTTGTGTCAACTGCAGTTTGTGCCATTTCTGCTGAGAAAATGGGGTGCGTGATTCCTGAAGGAACCCGTCCAAACTTAACTGGGACCCACTGTAGCTGTTAATATGATTACTCATATTTCAAGCCACATTTCTCCGGCCCTTCAGTTGTGATACTTTTCATGAACTGGTCCCCATAACAAACTAATTGAATAGCCCTGCCATAGAAGGTATTCTACTATGACCTGTCAAAAAAGCTCAGATGTTATTTTACAAGCCCATTTACAACCCTGTAATTAGACTGTAGAATAAAACGGTTTTAGCAGATTTAGCGCCCCCTCATGGTTTTCTGGACATCCACATAAATGACATGGTTTCACTCAGTGGTGTTCTGAGAATTTTCTTGAAATCAATTCTAGAAAACAAAAGAGATGGTGATAGATTTTAGCAAAAATAGAATAATGGTTCCCCCCTCAAATATCAACGGTGAATTAGTAGAGAGGGTCTCCACCTACAAATACTTGGGAGTTGAAATGAACTCTAAATTAACTTTTAATGAATGTGCACTGAACAAAACCAAGAAAATGCACCAGAGAATGTTTTTCCTTAGAAATAATTAGAGAATAATATTAGATTAGATTATATTAGTAGTAATATTAGATTTTAGATTAGACAGTCACATCCTTGTAATGTTTTATAAAAGTCTCCTTCAGAGCGTTCTGTCATTTGGCCTTATCTGTGTGTTTGGCAAAATGCATGTTAAGGACCAAAAGAGACTGCAACCTATGATCAAGATGGCCAGCAATATCATCAGACTTGACCAGGTGTCAGCAGCTCAGCTGTACAATGATCTCGTCCTAAAAAAGACTGACCAAATCCTAAATGACCCCTTCCACCCTCTCCATCATAAATTTATGCGAAGCAATAGGTCAACTGGCAGAATTCTTCAACAGAGAATTAAAACAGCAAGGTACAATAAATCGTTTGTGCCCACAGCGATCAGATTTTATAATGACCAAGCACATCACAAGCCCCTTAACTCCACACTAGCACTTTAACTCCACCACTGGCACTTTAACTGGATGGGTGATCACAATCCCCTTGACAGCCATTTCTAGCTAGTTTCCTAGCTATTTCTTTTTATGACTCTTTTACATTTTTAGCTACAATTTTTAGCATTTTCCATGTCGTATCAATGTTTGATGTTAGATTGTCATTGTCATTTCTGTAGTAAGTCTATTGTCATTTTTGTCAATCTGTCAATCTCTGTATTGTTATTCTTTTCCTTCCTTTATACATGTTTATTGGTTTGTCTGCAGTGTATATGTCTTGGAGAGTGTGTTGTGACAGAGGCACAATAAAGGACCACATGAATTTCCCCCTGTGGGATAATAAAGTTCACCTTGACCTTGAATAATTAATTGCCTTGCAGCTAATGACTACTAACAAAGTCCTTTTAGGCAAGTCCCTCCACTCGGCGGACATAGGTCAACGCTTTTTGGGCACTCATCGGGCATGATTGGCACGATGTCTTCACAACACACCACATTATTGGCTCAATGTATTCACAACACAGCACATGATTGGCTCAATGTATTCACATGTCAACGTTTTGCCGCGGAAGGGGTGTGATATGCGTAGACAACTGCCATATTGGCGTTACAAACTAAGCCCATGCATTCCTATGGAGGATTTTTTGAGTGCTGTGTCTCCTCATTAGAAAGTCTCTGCTATTAACCATAGCTTCTGTGGATCTCAACTGAAGTGAAACGTTATGCTTCAAAGGCAGTTTACCGTCGCAATAGCCCCATACACATGGAGCCATACATCATTGAGCCAGAATCGAAGATTGAAGACTGATTCTGAAAACGCGAAATTAACTGCCTGTTATATATCGCACACTGCAACGAGTTAGTATTGCTGTGTTAGCCCCGTTCAGTTCCACTTGCATGTCAGAAATATCTCACATAGGAAAAATATAAAGACAAACCTGCGCTCACGTTTAAGGGAAATTCCGTGCAAAACGTCACATTAATAACGGCAACACAATGCCATGGTAGCCTATTTAGTTGGCGTTATGGATATATGACAGTTTTGCATGGAGTTGCCCTTAAATGATGACAGCCTCAATTCTTGCATGAAACTTCACCTCACTCAATATGTGCCAGCCAGACTCCAAGGCCATCACCAAATCTAATCTCTGGTAGGCCTAATGTTCAATTTTGCCAATGACATGTCGACGAAAATTGAGTGTTGTGTTGTTAACTATGATGTTACTTTGCATACCAAAGGACACTGGGAAAATAGAGGGTGGTGTTTAGCCTACATGGGAAGGCCTATACTTCTGTCATTCTTGCACATTACTTGCACATTACTTTTAAAACTAGTAGAAAATGTATTAAAAAATCCTCTGTTGAATGAAAGTAACTGTACGTTAAATATCCAAACTTTTTCTTGTAACCGTCTTTATGTGGCTCTTCTGAGATAAAAAAAAAAATACATTTGGTAAAAGTGTCTCTCCAGGCAAAAAAGGTTCCCCCCCTGGCCTAGAACCTAGGTAAAATAATGTTAGCTTATTGGATTATGGATAATTTGATTATTGGTGTGTATAAAACCATAAATACCAAGCAAATTGATATCAGCTGTAATTGTATCTTTTGACTGCCATCTCATTCTTAGCCTACTAACAGGAGCTAAGTGAGTTAGCCACAACGTGTTCGCTAACGCGATGGTTTTCTAATGGAAAATATACCTGAAAGATGTCTATGAAGACCTGTCTATGAAGCATCCCAAATAGGCTGGGACATTTCTGCTTGCTAAATAGGTTTTTCTGCTGTTGATTCGCTCACAGTCCTTGGTGGCCAGGTCAGTGCTTTGCAAAATGTTGCATTAAGACCACAAAAAGTCTTAAAAAGCATCTGAGCTAACGTTTATTCCCAAACACCGCCACTTCAATCCTCTATTTTCAAAGGTGTTTCAAGTAAGGAAGAGAATGGGTCAAAGTAAAGTAACTAGGGCTGCGACGACGTAATTGACTAGACTACATAAATTCGTCAAAGTGCAGGGCTCTACACTAACATTTTTTTTCAGGAGCACTTGTGCGCCCAAGTTAAAAATTTTAGGAGCACAGACAAAAATTTGGGCGCACAGTCAGTTCTGTACTTAACTTACACATAATCTAACATTATACTGCAGCTAACAGTTAAACATGCCAGTGGACCAATTGCGAATATTAAGAATGACTGACAACATTTAGGCTACAGGAAACAGGATTTTAAAGATCAGTGCCTACTTTATATTCAGTCTGTTCTATTTTCCTACATTTTGTTAATGTAAAATAATATAATACCATATTTGCATTTAGCCTGTATATCAAGTATCCTGCCAAATGTAGGCTAATTTATTTATTTGTGAATCCATCTATAGCTAAACCAAATATGCCCATGGTGACCTATCTGACTGCATACTGCCTAATACTACTATTAAAACAGTCCATTTTCTCTTGCTGCATTCGCTACGTGATTCTATGGTTTGCACCAGTAATGTTTCTCGATGTTGCGGTGTATTTTGTAGACAAACATTGACATGGTTAGAAGTCATTCGCACCAGTGCGCCTAAATATTTTTTTTGCACTCGCACGGCATCATTTTTACTCGTGTGCGAGTGAAATGGGCGCACTGTAGAGCCCTGAAGTGAATCATTTGTGTCAACTCATCACAATGTAATTTATTAACGCACCAGTGATGATCTACATCTCCATTTAAACCAAATGTTTTAGAGCACACTTTGAGAGATGTATCCAGGGCTGGGCTGTACCTGTTGCACGTGCTACAAAAATCATTCTGTGCGATGGATGATTTTCCAACGTTACGTCTGCTACAGTTTTGCCTAATACATGCGTGAGACTGAGATGCTTGTTTGTTTGTTTGAAGTGCGTGTTTAGGGTGTGAGAGGGGAATCGATGTGCTTTGATTCCAGCTTGGTAGGTGTAGTCTATGCGATTAAAAAGCATGTGTGTGTGAAGTATCCAAACAATGATAACACTTTCATTATGGCTGCTTTAGCCACACACCTTCAGCTACTGTACAGTGGGTCCCATTTAGAAGTGGCCACTTCATTCGCGCTTTCTGTGATTCACGCAGTTGCGTGAAATGTATTACAACTTTTCGCCAAGAGGTGGCAGCTTAAGTCCGCTTGATACTGTAAGCCAGGGGTTTTCAACCAGTAGTCCGCGGCCCACTTGTGGTCCGTGAGGACATTGTTGGTGGTCCCTGACCATGGATTCAGTAGTTGCAATGTGGGAATCAGTATTTTCCCCACAAACAATAACAGACACAGCTCTCAACTTGGCCCGTTAAAATGTCTAGCGACGCATTTCATGAAGGCACTTTTGGACATGTCAGTTATTTGTACCACTTGGTTAGATGTAAAACTGCATTTTGTTTTAGACTATTGGTATTTAATTTGTGCATTCACAATAAAGTTGAATATCATATGAACTAAAGATGACTAAAATCTTGCATATGTAGAAGTAGAAACATTCACAAAAATCCATGGCATGACCTTTCTTCTTGATAGCTGTTGAAAACTGCATGGAAATGACAGAGATTGTTTTGTTAGTTAATAAATAAATAAATAAATAAATAAATAAATAAATAAATAAATAAAAGTAAAACTGATACCTTCTGCTTTCCCCAAATACAATGTAGCCTACAGGTGTACATGACCTTTCATCAGTCCAGTTGCAATGGATGAACTGTGATGAACTGCCCTACTTGTGATTGTTTAGAGATTTTAAAGGTTTTATAACAATGCTACACATTTTTTGGCCAGTGCTACAAATCTATTCACCTTCGCAGCGCCAGTAGGCTACTTGCTGTGCGGCCCCCTCCCACACACACACACACACACATACAGTGGGCATCGCTTTCAAATGACCACTTCATTCGCGCATTACGCGGCGTGAAGCTGCGTGAAGCTTTAGTACCACTTTCAGCCACTGTGCGTCGCTCTGCCACTGTACATCGCTCTGCCTGCCGTCCCTTATATAATTGTTGCCGAGAGTAATCCCAGCCTACGAATTCAATAACAAAATAAATCATACATAATTAAACATTACCTCGATTTAGGCTACTTGGGTATGGCTTAAGGCTTGACTACACGAAAATCGAAATCGAAATTTGCTGTCTACATTATTGTCAGTGTTGGGGTTAACGCAACTACGCAAATCAAAACAGTGGTGTGATAATTGAGCCAGTAGAGAAATAACTGTTCAGAATTAATCTGTAGCCTTGGGTAGGCTTCTGCAGAAAACAATGTTGTTGCCGATTTAATACTATCTGGCGACGTTTTTAACAGGCTACGCAATAGAGGCTTAGACAACTATGACCCACGTTTGGTTTCGTAAATTAATTTGCCCTACTTCTTGACTGCAGTGTAGTCAATTGACTGCTTGACATGTCATTTTTATTTTTCTGTACGATAAACAGTTACATCTGCTTTATGCCGCAGAATTACATTACTATTTGGCTGACTGCAGACGCGCCACTTCCCTCCCCATATTCCAATATTAAGATAGTATGAAGTGCTTTTTGTATAGGCTACTATCATAAAAAAATAGTTAAAACGAATAGCTATTTGCAATTTGACAAAACACTGGTCCTCATTTTGCGAATGCGAGGACGATATGAGCCTGTTGCATTTAGTTAGATGTCCGAGTCACACATAATGTTTGAAAACCACTGGCTCGTAATCACAATAATTTAACACACGACAGTTGGATAACCTACTTCATCATGTCCCCATGCCTACATTTTTGTGAGTAGCATAGAGATCGTTAAAAACAATAAAGTATGGCTCTCCGTTTGGGACATCGAAAACTTATATTTTTAATAGACTACCGTCGAAGATGCTGACTTGCAAAAGCCTCGGGATAACACGTTATCTCCACTATCATCAGTCATGCCCCTTGATCAAAGTGGGGAATGAAATAAAAGTTTGATAACCACTGGCTTAACAAGTTGCCTGCAGTCCAGAACACAGAATCTATTGCAATATTCTGATGATCGGCGATGATATCGGCAAATGTTTGTTTTTCAAAGTAAGAATTTCACTTCACCATGCACCTTCGACAATACCTGCTATTATTGCATTTGTTGAAAAAATGATCATTAGCTTATTTCTGTGAACAGTCTTCTATCCCAAGTTAAACATGGCAAGGTAGCAAAGCTGAAAGTATTCTTGTTGTGTGTAAGGCGATACGTGATTGAAGGTGTATTCTTTTGCGCGTCTTCCAATCGTATGAACATGCGAGTTCAGTTCCTGCAAGGTAGGTATAATTTTTTGCGTTGGCTTATGTTGTTTTTTGCGTTGGCTACTCCTAAATCGCACTTAAAGATTTTAGATTGGAGTTTTCTCTTAAAAGTTATTCACAAAGCCTTTCAGACAACTCCTAAACTAGGAGTGAGTCTTCGTGGCTATGGATGACGTCATTACTCATGCACGAGCTTGACTGAAGTGACCACCTTGATTGGCTTACGATTGTAACGCGGGAATTCCAAACACCTCTCTTCCGATGATGACTGACAGGTGACAGGTCGGAGAATGCGTGCGCTACACAAGTAGTGCGAAGGACGGAAGATGATTAATAACTGAATAAAAAGGCCTAGCCTAAATGAATAAAGAGTAAGGCAAAACAAATAGCTTAGTAGCCTAATGAAACATAGGCCTATGGATTGATGCAGTAGACTACCTTTGCAACATTATTAAATTAATCTGTCACCATATCCCTAGGCTACGTTTGCAAAGAGGAGAACATTTTAATTTGATTCACAATGAAACGTTACATTTCATTTACATGTTAACAATGAGTAGTTTGTGTTGTTGTTGGTGGCGTTATTGCATCCCTTTTATGAATGCAAAATTGTTCCCTCGCGATTGGAAGCTCTGGTTGCGCATAGGCTATTTCAAAACATCGCAACGTAAAATGCCACAAAAAAGCTGTTTATGAATAGGTCTTAGTGAGTTAGGAGTCCTCTCGACTTAAGCTGTCCCAGACTTAGGTGCTACTTTTAGGTCTAAAATGTTTCGTGAATTACTTTTTGTGAAAAAATTAAGAGTCCTAAAGTTAGGAGTGACACGCCCATTATTTTTAGGAGTTGCTCCTAAATTCGCCAGTTAGGAGCTACTTTTAGCCTTAAAATTCTTTGTGAATATGGCCCCTGAATAAAAAGGCCTAGCCTAAATGAATCAAGGCAAAACAAATAGCCTAGTAGCCCAATGAAACATACGGATTGATGTAGTATCTTGTAACATTATTAAATTATTCTATTACTATGCCTACGTTTGCAAAAGAGAACATTTTAATTTGATTCACAATAATGTTACATTTAATTTACATGTTGACAATGATTAGCCTAGTTTTGGTTGTTGTTGGCGGCATTATTGCATGTTAGTTATGCCTACAATGCAAAATTGCTTCCTCGCGATTGGAAGCTCCTGTAGCTGCATAGGATTTCAAAACCGCAGGTTTGTGAATAGGTCTGTGAGTAAGGAGTCCTCTTGACTTCTTTTAAGCTGTCAGAGGTGGGAAGGTGTGGTTTTTTGGGGGAAGGGCCGGATTAACTGGGCACAATTGTCTGATGGCCCCCCTTCCCCCCAGCCAACGTGAATCGGGTGGTTAGTTAATAGGCCTATCGTGAAGATTTTTCCTGCCATCTAAGGCACGAGCGCATCTGTGAGGCCAAGCCTCACCAAGTAGCTCGTTTGTTTACAACTAACATTCCATTTAATTAAACTGCTTTATAGGCTATGCCGAAATAGTTTTCAACATTTTGAATATTAGTGTCGGGCGAATTGAAATGTTCTCAAAGTAGCCTTATGGCTGAAAGCTGCTTGGGATCCTCCCCGTCAAGCAATATAACCATACAAACGCGCTTCCTGCACTCATTGTTTCAAAAGGAGTAATTTTGGCTTGGTATGCCCAATGAAAATAAATTAACGCAACGCAACACAACACAACACAGACCCCGCTTCTCTCGCGTCAGTCACTGACATGAACGAAACACAGAACCCGCTTCTCTCACGGCAGTCACTGACAGTAACCTAGAATAAATGCATGGGGGAAAACACTTCCCCATGACAAAGACATCGTAAAACACTGAAAGTTAATATTTTGTCACTAGCAACATTCATCTGTCCTTTGTCAAATGTATTATGTTCCAAGTACCCTATGCGTAATTCTGCTTCATAAAGTTGAACAAATACATTTGCTTATTTCACAGAAAAATATAAATAGCCAGTCTACAGTGCAGAGTTGGTAAGTTATGGTAGGCCAACTTGCAGTGAACATACAAAGAGGGGAAATTATTTCTCTTGCAGCTGAGTAGCCTCAGGTGCGCACGTAGACATAAGGCCGAACATGCAAGCGCCAATGAATCGTGCTCACGGCAATCGCGCCGTTAAACTTAAATAGGTTAACATCACTCTAAGTTCGCCTTCAAGCAAGGAAAACAATTATTTGAAGACATCTGCTTCGTTGGAAGGGCAAGGGGTAGCAACAGGGCAACACAGAGACAGGCCCGATGGCAGGGCTGTTATGAGAGTATTAAAATATGGGATATTCTACGGGAAAACATTAAAACGGCAAGAGAGCGGGGAAAGTTAAAATACGTGATAAACACGGAAAAAGTTGGCATGCATTGTTTCGGTCCCCGTGCACAGGGATTATTTGTCATACTATTAATCACATATGATTATTTGTGAAATTGTGCAAACAGGCGCAACACATTTGAAAAGGAAGGACTGGTAGCATGCAAGCTCACGGGAAAGATTGATTTAAGAATGTTATCACAAAGTGTGTGGCTGTGGCGCGGGCGGAAGACAATTGGCAAGGGAGGGTCATGTCTTTTTTTTAACAATTCTGTCGGAGGGTCATTGAACAATTTCTAGCAGGCAAGAGAGGGTCATGCAACTTCCAACTGAAGCACTCAAAATTCCTCCGGTGGTCCCTTCAATAAATAACGATCAGTCCCTAGATTGCTGCTGGGCTATATGTCTTGGTTCTGTTAACAACTTATTGTCAAACGCATAGCCTATCTCGCGGTTGCATCCATTACAAACAAACATGCAATGTGAACGTCTGGGATTGGGGAGAGCACTAAATGCTCTACTGAATAAGCACGAAGTCAAACCTTTAAATGAAAAACACTCTTTAATAATCCAAAAAAATAAACCGCTAATGAAGTAAACTTGTGACCATCAAAAATCGTTTATCGCTCGTAACTCCGTGATACCAGGACGTAACAGGAAGGCATTTGGCTGAGCAACGGAGGTTAATATGCTCCATGTTTTGTCCAAATGATGACTGTCTATCATCGTTGCACTCGGAGAAAACCGGAATGTTTCATTCGTCCCCGTTTCAATCGTCCCGGTTGTACCTACTCAAAACGCAGATAGAACCTTATTATTCTAAGGTAGCGAAATAGCGTTCAGCATGATTCATGCCCAATTAATTCCCCCTGTTAAAGTGTTCGCCTTTGTAGTTTGGTTTCGTGATAGCCTATGATAAACGGCTTATGGCCAAATATGTGAAAACGTTAAAATACAGTAGGCGATAAACCCGGAAAAAGTTGACAGTGATTTTTTCATAATCACTTTGGAGGGTCATAGAAAAATGTATTGCTGGCGAGGGAGGGTCACGTCTTTTTGGACTAATGCTCCCCAAACTCCTCCGGTAGCCCCTTAAATAAATAACGAACAGTCCCTAATGAAGTAAACTTGTGACCATCAAAAATCGTTTATCGCCTGTAGGCCTAACTCCGTGATAACAGGACGTAACAGGAAGGCATTTGGCTGAGCAACGGAGGTTAATACTCTATATTTTGTCCAAATGATGTCTGTCTATCATCGTTGCACTCTGAGAAAACCAGAATGTTTAATTTGTCCTGCGTCTCTACGGCTGCAAACGGGATTCACTCGCAGTTAACCAAATATTTCTTTATTAGGGCAGGCATATTTCTGGCTATTACATTATTTCTAACCCAGTCTGCTAAAGTCTGTAGTGAAGTCTGTGTAGGGTTTTCCAGGCTCCATTTCTTTTTACGAGACACCCTGCTCACTTGAGCCATCTACCGGTTGTTTGGGTTGTTGCAGCGTCTCACTGGAAAAATACAAATTAAAGTTGCGTGATACCGCGTGATCCCACGCGCGGACCGCGAGTGAAGCTGGCCAATTCGAAGCACTGCCCACTGTACACAGGCATGCCAAACAAGCATACACAAAAGTTTTAAGAGTGGAGGATGGAGGTGGATACAAATTGATTAGTGTGATTTATGATCGCGGAACAGATGTACAGGACTGAGTATATATATATACACAAACAGATACTGCACCATATAAAATCATCAACTTGTTTATCTTAGTTATCATCATAAGAGTTTGAAAAGTCTTAGAAACACTTAGGCAAAATGATTTTGTTTTGCTCTGTTGAATTGGAGTTTAATTTGCCTATATTGCTCTAAAGAAAAGTTGTTTTGCAGTGCTTTAACATTATTGTGATTTGTAGGTATAGCAGATACTACATTACAGATACAGAAACACCCCCAGACACACATAAATCTAATACTCAGACATAACAATGTGGTCCTATTCAAAATAAATTGTCCCCATTTGGGCCTTGATACGGCTTTAAGCAGCCGTTTCAGCACCAGAACAGCTTCCGGAAGGAAAATATTGACCTAAAATGGTCAAATTAGTTTGGGTTTGGTATATCCATGTTCAGCAAAACAAATGGTTCCAATTATTTTAAATACAGTGTATCTACAGTAACACACCCAGAGCCCAAGTTGTGACAAAATAGTTTTTGGAGAATCTGTAGTTACTGCCTTTTTCCTTGGTATGGTGCCACGTTTTTGGTAAGTAATATAAAGCAAGAATATAGTAACTGCAAAATAGGGGTAAAATATCAAATTAAATATGAGGATTGATATGTAAAAAGAATAAGCTAATATAAAGTAACAAAACAGCCACATGTCCAATAATCTACCTACAACTATTTAGGCTGGATGACAGGATAACTTTAATCATTTAGTCTTTTTTCTCAGTTCTGCACTCTGCGTAGTAGCCTTTTTGCTTTGTAGGGCAGTATTGTCTTTGCACTTTGCTTATTGTGTCAGAGGATTCATATGATTTAAACTGGCATATCTTACATAGACAGTGTTGCAGAACTATTTGGAATTACATACAAGTTGGTTCAATATTGCAATCAACTCATAGCTTGCGGACCACCAGTGGTCCCTGGACCACACTTTGAGAAACACTGGTCTACGAAGATCATGACAGTGGTCCAGTCAAATCTTTTACTGTCTATGGTCAAATCCCAGCCGAGCTATACTAACTGTAGCTCAACTTACCTGTGCACGTAAACATACTGACTGACAAAAAATCAGAATGACTAATTATAACAGATGAGTAGCCCTGTGGACACACAATATTGTTGGAAAATTGAGATATGTGAAACACTATTTGACTGAAACGGTAATCAGAAATAATTTGTTATAAAAAAAGACAACTTTAGTAAAATGTTTTGACTAAAACTTGACTAAGATACCTTTAGTTTTCTTTTGACTAAAACTAGACTAAAATGATGAGACTAAGTTGACTAAAACTTGACTAACAAAAATGATATTTGAATGACTAAATATGACAAAGACTAAAAAGGACATTTCGTCACAAGACTAAGACTAAGAATAAATTAAAAATAGGTGACAAAATGAACACTATTTTGCTGTCTAACAATCTGGGCTTCTCATAAATGAGGTTGTAATGAATTGGGTGCTGCTTCGAACTTCAATATCAACTTATTTAGCCGACTAAAGTGATGCAAGCTTTACTTTATACTCTCTTTCAGCGTCGGTTTAGTTTGCTGTTGCACTGCATATGATGGGAATATGAGACTCTGCAAGGTCTTATACAATTGCTATATCTGCTATCTGCTATGTAACTTCAAAATACGGATATGTATATGCAAGTTACCTCAAAGAAGCGAGCATCACTTTCAAACTGTGCACATGAGGAATTTTGTTTGTTCGTTTGCTTATCTTAACATAGTGGGTATCCAACTATGGGTTGAACGATAGAGCATAAATGCTCTTATATGATCAATATACATGCTGTGCCCTCTAAAAATATGCATTTATATGCAAGTTACCCCAAAAAAGCACCAAGTGATATAAAATGTGAATATAAAATATTTATAAAATAATTTTGTTTGTTAGTTTGCTTAGCATAGCATAGAAAGTTAGCTAGCATGCTAGTGGGTCTTCCATTGATACTGCCTGGGGTTAGGCTTGCTAAGATAAGTGCTTTCTATTGTTCCCTGGCAGCTGGTGTAACCTACAGCATGTTGAACCGTGCGGCTCAGCCCTGCACACGCCGCAAACAGCAGTACCGCGGATTGGAAGTTGCGCGTGCTGGCAATCGAGCTAAAAGCCCAGACTGCTAACTTTCTTTCAAGCACTGCTCTCGAGGCATCGGGAGGGAGGTTTACCAATGTACATACTGTACAGCTACCCAGATAGCAAGCAGATATCGGACCATTAGTGGATACTGGTCAGCATCCCTCTCATCAGCCGGTATGCCACTGGCGGTCCGCTGTGGGACCACTATCAAGTCAGCAAGCACATGCTGGGTGACGGAAGGGTTATGGTTGGCAAACCGCTGCTGGTTTGCGAGCTGTGATTCGCTATCTGACTCATTAGAAAATGGTGGTTTATGGGTGGATTTTGGTTGGCAAACCGCTACTATTCCATGAGCATATATATAGGTCTTCAATCAGCCAAAGAGGACACATGTAACTCCTCTGCTAGTTACTCTCCATTGGCTCCCTATAGTAGCCAGAATTAAATTAAAATCTCTCACTTTGGCCTATAAGACACTGACTGGATCTGCTCCTAGTTATTTTCATTCAATAATCAAGACGTACATCCCCAACAGCCCACTGCAGTCTTCTGATGAGCGTCGTGTCGACCAGTCATACACACTAGGTCTAATTCAAGACTCTTTTCCTCAGTGGTTCCACGTTAGTGGAATGAGTTGCCCAGTGCTCTCCGTTCCTGTGATAGTTTGGGTCGTTTAAGAGGGGTCTAAAGACATTGCTGTTCAACATGCACTTAGTTCTTTAAGCGCTTCTTATGCGTTATGGTTTGTATAATATTGTTTTATTTCCATTAGGCTGTTGATTAATTTGACATTATTTATTATTGATATGATAGATAGATAGATACTTTATTGATCCCCAGGGGAAATTCAAGGTCTCCGTAGCATACAGACAACACACACACACATTCACTAACAGCAGAAAAAGTAATTAAAGTATATAATATAAAAACACAACTAAGCAATAATGACTTGACCCGAGTTTGCGTGTTAGCCTGTGTGTGCACTCATAATGATTCTCTACAACAACTTTTTACTGCATTGCCATGAACAAAGTAAAGGCAAAAAGGTGTTTCTTTGTCGAACAAATTGGGATGCAATGTGAGCCTTGAATTGGATGCCATGCCGGGATTTGCTAGGATCTCAAAACCGTATTATGAACATGCTTTGCCAGAGAAACACATGATAGCGATCATGGGTCCGTGAGTAATTCAAACGAGAGTAATAGGTGTGTAGCGTTGGTCTGTGTACATGACGTTATTATTTTGCAGTCACTTCGTCTGTTTTTATAGGCCAGAAGGATCGATATACATGGTACCAATGGATAGCCCTGTGTCTCCTCTTTCATCTGATATGCTTGCCATATCTATGCGATCACGGGTTCACGAGTAATTCAAACGGGAGTAATGGGTGCGCAGGTGAACGCAGAGAAGTATAGACTGTAAATATGATGCAATTTGATTCAATTTCATGATTTTTTTTAATTTTCATACTTGATCGTACAGACAACTTCCACTTCTGCTTTGTCACGCAATAAAGGTTTCATCTCACTGCGATGGACAGTTCCGGAGCAATGTAACAGAGAAGAAAGAAATGAATAAACTCTATAAAAATAAAGGTCCAAAATTAGATCTGATAGGGTAGCATTTTAAATGGGTGATTTTTTTTTTTCACAAACTCCCGACCTATCCATGACCCACTAGATAAGAAACACTGACTTACAGTATCTACGTATTAAACCTAGCAACATAGTGATCTGCACAGACATACCTGTTCATACCACGAGGCCACAATGTTCTCCATGTACACATAACTGGTGAAAAATGCAACTATTCCATCTGGAACAATGGCAGACATCTCAAGTAGCAGGTTGCCATAGTTGCGAATGACAGCTATGAGAGGTTAACAAACCAGATTAGTACACTGTCAACTACATCTGATAGTGAAGTAAGAATGCTTTTAAACTTACCAAAATCTTCTCGTGTCTCATACTTGGAACTCATAGCCACCTGGTCATTGCCCCGTCCAACAATCTAAGGACACATAGCATCTGTGTTTATAGAGCACTTTATAAAACCATGTTACACAGTATTTTACAAAGGCAGCAAAATAGATCTCAAAAGCAACAGGTGTCAAAAGAAAATCAAAACGATTCGTTTTACAAAAACATTTTTAAAAATATAATAAAACATTATGTATATACAAACACTAAAATCATGATCAATGTTTAACATACAGTGGGTCCCAGTTAAGTTTGGACGGGTTCCTTCATGAATCAAGCACCCCATTTTCTCAGCAGAAATGGCACAAACTGCAGTTGACACAAACAACCACAAGGTGTCACTTGGGAGTTCTGCCACTACTATTTTTGATGCGACTTGACTTAGATAGATAGATAGATACTTTATTGATCCCCAGGGGAAATTCAAGACTTAACTGCTTCCATGACGCAGTGAGCCATTACCAAATATATATGATAATACAATAGCATGAGTTTATATATCTTATACCCTATTTGTCACGGTTACTTATAGATGTGATAGTGTAACGTTAAGCGCACGAGACTTTCAGCGGGGGCACAGGAACTTAAATTGATCACGGTAGTTTAAGCTTACACTTAAACAGACAAAACATTCTAATATGAAAATGTAGATGCAATTGTTGTAAAATGGTGCAGCTCCTTTAAGAAAGCCCCTGTGCGCAGGGATGAAAGAGATAAAGCGAGAGGGGATGTGTGTTAGAACTTAGATGCGTGTGGAAAAAGTAGACGTGCTGTTGAGACTGGAGCGAGTCATATTCAAAATAATGCAAAAAATAAATCCGCAGATAAAACCAATTATCTTCATTCATTGCAACCGCAGCATGCCTGCTTGCCGACGTTCAAACGAAAAAGATATCAAAGCACTTTTTGCGTTTGAATGTAGCACAAATTTATTTTTAAACAGCTGGACAAATGATTTAGCTAATTGATTATAGCCTGCACACCAGCAATTGTTGAACATTTACCTCTACAAGCATGTTGCATGCTGTAGGCCTACTGTAGAAATTTCACTTAAATTGCAACCGCAACATGCCTGCTTGCCGACGTTCAAACGACAACGAAAAAGATATCAAAGCAACAAGAGGGTTGAGTCTGAATGACACGGAGTTCAGACTCATATTGCTCCTCATAACCATCTATAAAAAAAGTGTTTTTTCTTTCCTTTTTGAGCACGTCCGAATCCCAGGACATAACGCACTGGACCTTATAATAGGCTCGAGATATAATTTCAAAGGGGGCAGATAGGGGCCTACTGCACTTAAAACTTAAAAAGATTGAATGAAGCTTCCCGAAATTTGAAATTGCGATCAGTGACTGGCATCGGGTGAAGCTTTTTGAAGTTGAACAGGCTATTAAAAACTATTTGCACAACTCAATGTCACAGGAGAGACTGGGCTCTCCCTTCTATGAATTGAAAAAGACGTTATGCTACCTGCAAACTGGCCTATGATTTCATTGCTGAGTTTGCGACAAAGCAAGACAATGTTTTTTCAGAGTAAGGATATGGCGAGTCAGTGTCATTTATTTGTCCAATGTTAGCCTACAGACCAGTTTCCATAGTGCACATCTTATCAACAGTCGTGTGTGTTTCTGCTCATTGACAAATACCGTTCAGCACAATGATTCACGCCCAATTAATTTCCCCTGTTAAAGTGTTCGCCTTTGTTACACTATTTGGTTTCGTGATGTAGCCTATGATGAACACCATATGGCCAAATATGTGACTCAGCTAATGTTATAGGCTATACAATTTCCCCTCTTAAAGACAAGCTGGTGTAGCTTATTAGACTAGTCTACTTAAATGCACCGACGGTAGCCTTGGCTATGTGTAAAGTAAGGTATCGCATGATTTCATGGACGTAAGTTCATGCATCTGTCAAGTTTGCACAGGGCCTCGAACCATCTGTCAAGTTCGCGACCCCTTGCGACGGCCCTGTAGCTCCTCCTAAGAGAGCGAGGGAAAAGTTAAAATACGCGATAAACCCGGGAAAAGTTGACAGGTTTGTTTCGGTCCCAGTGATTATTTGTGAAATTGTGCAAACGACAGCCTTTTCAAGGCATTTCAAGGAAGGTGTCGTATGCAAGCTCCCAAATTGACCCAGTAGCCTACAGAAGGCATCAATAAATTGTTGGGACTGGGGAGGGTCATGCGTTTTTTCTCAATCACTTTGGAGGGTCATAGAAAAATTTCTTGCTGGCGAGGGAGGGTCACGTCTTTTTTTTGACTAACGCTCCCAAAACTCCTCCGGTAGCCCCTTAAATAAATAACGAACAGTCCCTAATTGATTATAGCCTGTAGGCCTACACCAGCAATTGTTGAACATTTACCTGTACAGGACATTGACAGTAGCCCAGCCTAACAAGCAGATGTTGCAAAAGACATCAAAAGACGCAATTAATCAGAAATAAATAATGTAATCTGCATTGCTTTATTTAACAAACTGCAAGCAACAAGAGGGTTGAGTTCGCTGTGAGGCCAAACCCAAGAGCAGAGCCTATCTGTTAAGGCACTCGATAGGCTATATGGTAACGAGCTGTGTGCGCCTGGAAAGACAATAGAAGATGCTTTCTGAATAGCACAGCGAAGACGGCTCTGGTCATCCCATACCCTCCCCCCACTTCCTGTAGCCTACCATTATGACTTGTTGCCGTTTTGGGACATTAAGCTTTTTCACGTTAAGCCCCCCTCCCCCACCCCCTTCTTTCACAAGCAGTGGGGGAGCGCGGGGCACAAAGTAACACAGGACAGATATTTTAGAGAGAAGGAGAGACGCCAGTGCAGCTCAGATGTCTTCTTAATTTTCTTTATTCTTTAGTAAAAGGTGCAGAACATTATTAAACTTTGACTAATGTTTCGATGTGTCGATGTTTTTGACTAACGAACATCGAAATGTTAGTCAAAGTTTAATAATGTTCTGCACCTTTTACTAAAGAATAAAGAAAATTAAGAAGACATCTGAGCTGCACCGGCGTCTCTTCTTCTCTCTAACACTTTTTGGCTTTGGCTAAATATTTCTAAAATCATTTGAGTTTCACTAGTCACATGTTTTAACAAGGAACACTTGTTATTGAACTAATAACAGACGTGTGTCGAAAATTGACTTTATTTTCCATACGGAGAAATAACATATGCAGAGTCTAACCAAGGTCAATCTTGCCAAAAAAGCCCTCAAACCTGAAAACACATGAGGCAAAAGTGCAAAACATCACAAAACTAACTAAACTAACACGCGCATATTTTTGTATTGCAATCATTGTAGCCTACAGTTGTAACAGCGCGTAACAGTCGTTTTACTCCCCGTATGCGTTCATTATAAAGAATGTTTAACGTGTCCCAAAAACAGCTATCAACTAATCACCAAACGTCTTATAAACAAGTATTGCCAGGAGCAACACCTTGCAAAAAATTATAACAATAGGCCTAGGCCTTTATATGGCTCTCACCCAGCTGCGTGAATCACCTTGATGGTGAATGAAGTGTAAATTCTTAACTGGGACCCACTGTATTCAACAAATTTCATACTGTAGCCTACACTGCATTTCTTACAGAAAGTGGTATGCTGCATGCCAGTTTATGTATGCAGCATCTGCTGTCTCGTACCTCAACACTTGAGCTGCTGTCAGTTTAATTTCCGAAAACACAAAGTAGCTAGCCTGGGTGAACCCAGGACCTGCACAGCAAATTCAAATGTTCTATCAGATTCACACAGATTACAAAGTAGCCTATTGTGTATCAACAACACACAATAACTAGATGTACCGCAAAGGAGTACAAAATATGACCGCCGCTCAGTCCTGCACATTCTCTCTGCAAAAATAAATCACGCTTGTCAATTTGCCTCCATCTCCTACTCCATCCCCTACTCTTGCAACTTTTGTGTAAGTGTGCTTCGCTGTGTGTGTGTGTGTGTTTTCGCTTGTGAGTGTGTGTGAGGATAATGGGGTGTGTGTGTATGTCTGCTTGCCTGCATGGGTGTGTGTGTTTTATGTGTCTGTGCATATGTGTGTGTTTATGTGTGTGTGTGTGTGTGTGCATGCGTGCGTGTATGTATTTGTGTCAAGTCAAGTCAGTTTTATTTTTAATGCACATTTAACATGCACAGAGTGCAACCCAAAGCGCTCCACAAACAAGACACATAACAAAAAGACAAAAGATGCCGGACGGAGCAGCATAGTCGCCAGCGTACCCATGACACCAAGACATACAAGACAGACAACAAAACAAATAAACGAATAAAAAGTGGGCAATTCCATGCAAAGGTCATCCTTACCATGGAAAAAAAAAGTTGTGCACACACAAATATAACTATTGTTAAAATGTTCATTTAGGTCTATATTTTATTGTTTGTAACTGATCTGATTGAATTTCATGGAGAATTACACTCTTTTTACATCATAAATGTGGTGTGCAACCATACAGAAACAACAGTTTTCACATGGCAATATTATACATATTTAAAAAGGGGATAAATGGACTCAAGGTTCCAACAAATTGTTATCATTTGACAAATTTCAGATTGACAAGGGAATGGTAGAGCAATGTGTATGCTCAGTTTGCCTTAAGAGCACAGCTCCTCACATTTGTAAGGGTTTTGTTTTTAACCCTTAGAACCCGATTGACGCAAAGTGCGTCAAAAAACACACCCTTTCTTCTCCGTTACATTGCTCCGGAACCGTTCATCGCAGCGAGATGAAACCTTTATTGCGTGACAGAGCAGAAGTGGGGCTTTCCGACGAGACTACACACTTGTCTGTACGATCAAGTATGAAAATAAAACAAAATCATGAAATTAAATCAAATTGCATCATATTAACAGTCTATACTTCTCTGCATTCACCTGTGCACCCATTACTCTTGTTTGAATTACTCGCAAACCCGTGATGGCATAGATATGGCAAGCATATCAAATGAAAGAGGAGACACAGGGCTATCCATTGGTACCATGAATATCAATCCTTCTGGCTTATAAAAACAGACGATATGACTGCAAAATAATGTCATGTACACAAGCCAATGCTGCACACCAATTACTCTCATTTGAATTACTCACGGACCTGTGATTGGATAGATATGCCACACGTCAGATGAGAGAGGAGACACAGAGTTATCATTTGATACCAAGTACATCCTTCTGGGTTATAAAACAGACGAAGTGACAGCAAAATAATAACTTCATATAGCTGGACTTACCCCACGTTTTTGTCTGTGTTTGTGACAAAGCATGTTTATAATCCAACGCTATCGTGTGTTTCTCTATGGCAAAGCATGTTCATAATCCGGTTTTGAGATCCTAGCAAATTCCTGCATGGCATCCAATTCAAGGCTCACATTGCATCCCAATTTGTTCAACAAAGAAAAACCTTTTTGCCTTTACCTTCTTCATGGCAATGCAGTAATAAGTTGAGAATCATTATGAGTGCCTACACCATAGCCACACGCAGGCTAACACGCAAACTCGGGTCAAGTCAGGTCAGATCAGTTCGTGTCACAAATATGGAGCGCAGAAAGGTAATTTTTTCATCACTAAATAAAAAATGGCATTTATTTCCGTAAATCACACAGCACATATTTCTGTAAATTGCTCAGCCCCAGAGTATACCTCCAACATGACAATTATATTGCCTGATTCAGGACAGTCTGCCCTACACAAACATGAAATGCACGTAGAGCTATGAGCTTGCTGTGGTGAGATACATGTCAAAATATAAGAATTTTTATAATACACTTTTTGTATTTTAATTCTTAAAAAATCAAAATAAAATCAATGCTATTACTAATACATGAAATTAAGGCAGATCTGAATAGCCTAGACTCTGCTGAAAAAAACAATATATAATATGTGTGTGTGGCACTGACCAGAATAAATCCTTATGAATAAAGGTAGTGAAAATGCCCTAAAAACAGCTTAGGGTTCTAAGGGTTAAGTCAGCAAGTTCTATGGCCATGTCACATCCATAACGTTTTATAGGAAAAGTTTATGCTACACATACAGTGTTGATGCAGCAATGTCCAAAGTGTCTGTGCAAAGCTGATTTATATCAATGTAAAGTATGATTAACAAATTGTGCCCCTTTCTTACTTTTAAAACCTTTAATCAGGGCTTAAAATTCATTTTTCAAAATAGGGGGGAATTCCCCCCTTAGGTTATTCATGTAGGGGGGATTTACACAATTTGGGGGGGTCAATTCTGATACCAAGTCAAGTATTTGCGATTTTGATACTTTTTCGATACTTTTTTTAAAAAGTGTTTGATTTTGGTGCCCCCACCACCCTGATCAGTAATATATACTGTAGTGGGATCATTCACAACAGTGGACATCCTAGATTCTGCTTGACTCTCTCCACACACACACAAACACACACTGAAAATGATGGCTTATGTGATATGTTTCTATTTCATATATTTTTAAATTCATATAGAGTGTATTTAGTTAATAATGTATTTTTTATGTATAGCATTTTACTAGTAATTACTAGTAGCTAAACATATTTAGTAATATGAATGCTTCATTTTGACGTTTAACCTATAACACTTAGGCATATCTTTAATGTGGTGTGACAGTTTTAGGCTAGTCGCTAGTGAATAAAAGTTGTGCATAGTGCATAAGGATATGTGGATGCAAATCATTATGTTAACGTGAAAAAGCTTAATGTAGCTTATGTCCCAAAACACCAACAAGTCGTTTTACTCCCCGTATGCGCTCATTATAAAGAACGTTTAACTTGTCCCAAAAACAGCTATCAATTAATCACCAAACGTCTTATAAACAAGTCTTGACAGGAGCAACACCTCGCAAAAAAAATTATAACATTAGGCCAAGGCCTAATAATGGTTGGAATGGAAAGATGCAAGTTATGTTTTAAAAACAAATGATCCCGTTACCCCGCAGAAGTTTCAAAGTAGCCTACACCCAGCCTAAGCCTATTCAGAACACCTCATCGAATGTCTGTAGTAGGCTTCAACTTCGATTCAATAAAAACAATTTCTAAAGGAAATACATCACATCATTACTCCTGTCTGGATTCGAACTCAGGACTGCCTGAAAGTTGCAGACCTGTTCTGGAAATACGTGCATTAACCCACTCGACCGTCAGGCATCGCTATCTGCTTCGAGTAGGCCTATTGAGTAGGACTGTAGCCTACACTGGTTACTGTGGCACAGCCTTGAGTGACCGAATTTGTTTTCCTTTGGTCATATGAATGCTGTCATTTTGTTAACATTACTGTTAAGGAGATGCTGTAGGCAAAGGCTACATTTCAACCTTGTTACTGTAGTAAAAAAACTATAAAAAACTAAAAAAACAGAACTATTCACGAGGTTTCTGGGCAGCATATTTATGTTCTGTTAGCAAACGAACTTCTCATGACTGCCGACAAAGTAGCCTACTGCCAGCTGAGGAATAGGGTTGGGTATCGTTTCAATTTGAACGATTCTGATTCCAATTCCGATTTCTCATTTCGAATCCGGTTCCTAACGATTCTCGATTCTGATTTTTTTTAAAGGCAGGGTCAAAAAAAGTTTAGGATATTTTAAATGAGCTAGCTAACCAACGGTCTTTCTCAGGGTATCTGCACATTTTCCAAGTGCAAATTTAAAGACTTTTTAAGATCTTTTCAAGACATCTAAATGAAAATTAAGACTATACCACGACAAAAAGATATACATGACTGTTTATGCAATAGTTTTTTTTTTCCTACTAATTTTAACCCCCACCCCATTTTGGATGTCTACAGAAGTTACCAAATATATTTTGGCGAAATTTTAGGGTCTGGGCTGCTTGCTTTTGAAGCTGGCTGTAGGCTACATATTTGGTTTTGCTTACTGCTGAGACTGACTGTTCTTCACCTGTGTCTGTAGTAGCCTAGGGCTACTTGCCAAAGACATGTGCACTGGACTGGATTCCCGTCAATATTTTTTTTCAAAGTTAGACTAAGCTATTTACATATTTTAATAAGCCTACTTTATGTAATTTACTATGTGCATCTATTGTCCAATATGCAGCAAAGCAAATTAAAGTTAATCCACTACTTTACATTTTGCATACCAGTTGTCTCTAAACCAACCAAAGCTTGACTGAAACATTGTAAAACCATTGACTTGTTTTAAATGAATTAAGAGACAGGTCCTCCTCGCATGATCCTGCTGAAAACTGCTGGTTTCATCTCAAGCACGCACATATTATGAACGCACATATTTTTTTTTTTTATGTAGCAGTCTCCGACATTCAAAAAATATGCAGTTATATTTCACAACTTTTGCGAAGTAGGCCTAGCCTACTGGGAAACGCTGGCAAGCAAACTGCTGGTAGATATTACAGGTAGGCTATTATAACTTAGATAGATATTTTCTTCCCTAGGCTAGGCCAGCAACACATGCTGGAAAGATGCAAACAGATCAACTTAACATATAGAGTATTTCCTCCTGATTGCGAAGCACTGCACATAATTTGACCAGCGGTCTTCGCGTCCATAGTTTGTGAAACGATGCTGCGTCCGAGCAAAGACTTTAGATGCCAAGCGCAACTCCAAAAAGGAGAACAAATGAGCGTCTGGCTTGAGGCTGCGCCAAAATCCATATGTCCGGCCTAAATTCGAACATATGGCCAACCTATCGCTAACTGGTTTATAACTCTTTCTCCCGCTCATTCTACCATAGGCTCCCTCATTCCACGTAGGCTACCTGTGTATCTCTCAGGCCTCAGCTACACCACGAAAACGTCAGGCATATTATTTTGTACATAGGCCTACTGTATTATTACCGTTTTCACACCTTTAACCAAACCCGTGAAAAACATCTTCACTCTGCAACCACTACACTTCCTCCCGTAGCCTAATAGCCTAGTCACTTATACAACTTATACTTATTGCGTTTTAAATACACAAAACTGGATGGAGACATCACTCACTTTCTTGCACTCACTGGCAGGCCCATACGCACATTTAATACCTCTCTTTCGAAAATTCAGTTGTATTGAAGACTTTTTAAGGATCCGCGGGAACCCTGCTTTCTGAATGAAATAGTCTGACATTCTCCATGAATTTTAATTCTATGAACTATGCGCTTCTTCGTTGGTGTTCAGCCGTTTCTTCTTCCGGTCGGCGGACTGGGAATCGAAACTAGGAATCGAAATTTAAACTTTTGAACGATTCCGGGAAAATCGCAAAGATAGTCCCAGTTCCAACCAATACTCGATATTCGATACCCAAGCCTACTGAGGAAGCTCTCATTTTAAAACATTACTGAGAGACAGGTACTGTACAATCAAGAAATCTTGCCACTGAATCCAAAACTATGTTTGACATATATGTACAAAGCTTATAGGCTACAGTGGACTAGCATGTTGCAGGGGCTGCAAAAAACACAGAGAAACAACACACTGAAAACTCGGCCAATCACAGCCCTTGCTGTCGAACAGAGCGGTTCGACCGTGGAACGCCACAGCAGACTTATGCTGCCCCCAAGCGGCTGCAGTTGTACTTACATTTCACCCAGCTGCGTGAATCACGTTGTTCGTGAATGAAGTGTCCATTCTTAACTACTACCCACTGTATAAGTATAAGTATAAGTATATATACTCTTTTGATCCCATGAGGGAAATTTGGTCTCTGCATTTATCCCAATCCGTGAATTAGTGAAACACACTCAGCACACAGTGAACACAGTGAGGTGAAGCACACACTAATCCCGGCACAGTGAGCTGCCTGCAACAACAGCAGCACTTGGGGAGCAGTGAGGGGTTAGGTGCCTTGCTCAAGGGCACTTCAGCCGTGCCTACTGGTCGGGGTTCGATCCGGCAACCCTCCGGTTACAAGTCTGAAATAATGAGCTGTAAAGTAACTCAGACTTTCAAAAAAATTATTTAAAGGCACACTATGCAAGATTTTCACCTTTACAAACTTGTAATAGGCAAATCGTTCATCTAGCAATCTAGCATAGCTATACAGCATAGACATAGCGAGTCCCTACCGAGAAAACCAGCCATGCAACTTCCAAGAGCGGCGCCCCGCCAAATCTCGTGAGAATAGATAGTCAGTAGATATAGCTCTTTGGAGATAGTTTCTTCCAGTTGTTAATCCTTCACCTCCACAACAAAAGCATTAGCATTTTGTACCGGGGGGGTAAGTCGCGAGAAGTTTGCTATTTACAATAGCAGAGTAACATAAACACATTGTGAATACTCTAGTGCAGTGGTCCCCAAACTACGGCCCACGGGCCGGATACGGCCCGCCACCTCATTTTGGGTGGCCCCCCAAGACATGTCCGTAGTATATAGCATCCGGCCCGCACGGGAGTACAACATCGTCAAACTAAAACCTCCACAATTTCCCCCATTTATTCTCTATGGCGAGTCAAACAGTACACATGTAATACTCTTTTTGTCCACCGGTGGTTGTTTTGGCGCTGTTTTGCGTTTGCCATCGAAAACGGAATGAAATGTAGGCTACCTGCAAACAATGTGAGAGGCCTATGCTGACTGCATCAGTGCTTAAAGTATTTTAAAAGTTTATCAATTAATTGTTAATAACTAACTAACTTCTATTCAAGTCATATTTCTGTGACTTTCTGGGATAATTATTTCTATTTTTTATTTCACTCGTTCAAATGTTCATACAAAGAGTTCACAAAGTTCTCATTAGGTGACTGAAAGTTAGAATGGTGGTCATTTCAGACCACTTCAGCACTTCATAAAATTCTCATAGTTTGAGAACTTTAAATTATTTGTAGGATATTCACAACTTGAGCTGTGTATGCAAAGACACAGAATTCAGAGTTCACACATTTTTAATAAAATATACTTTTGGGACTCCCTGCTAATACTTTTGGGAATGCAAACGTTTTTTTATTAGTATTATTTAATTTTACACTGATATGGCATGATGACAATATAAACACAGCTAACAATGGTATTAAACTGCAATAGCCTATGATTAAATGTAATAGAATATTCAACTAAGGTAGACTGCTGTTGTTCACAGCACTAAGCTATTTATGGTTACTGATATAGAACTACTCCGAGTCTCTGGCCCTCTCTTGGAGCCAGGCATAGTGAGCTGGCCCTCGGAAGAAAAAGTTTGGGGACCACTGCTCTAGAGGGAACGTAAACCTGCATAGTATACCTTTAAATGATATCAACTAATTATTGTTATCGCAAAATCACAAACTATAGAGATATTATTTTTTGTCCATATCGCCCACCCCTACTATCTATCTACGGCAGGGGTCTCAAACTCAAATGAGCTGGGGGCCAATTCTGCCAACGTCATCTGATTGGAGGGCCGGCTATTTCTGAAAATGCAATTTTCTTTTTTTCAAATACCACACAAAACTGCAAACAGAAAGTGCAAGTGTTTTTATCTAGTTTTAGACACCTGTGCTAGCAACCTTAGCTTATAAATAAAATAATGATAAAATAAATATTAATACAAATTATAAAATAAATGAAAAACATAAAAACAGGTATGTGTGTGTGTTTCACACCAAATAAAAATATTTCCTCTCATAACTTTTTTAAACCTGGCAAACTAGGCATCAGGGTTAAGAAAGCCATTGCCAACACCATTGGATTTTTATATCAAAATGTCAAAAGGCCATGGCTTGAAAGTGGCCAGAGATAAAGTCCTACTGTAAATGTAAAAATCTTTGAGTAAAACAAAAGTTTATGAACGGGGTAAATTTACCCATCTAATTTGTCACTGGATGGCAAGCACCTCAAATTATGCACCTTTCAGTAAATACTGGATGAACATATTTAAGCAGGTTTACTTTCCTTTTTTCATATTACCCACATAACAAATTAACAGGAAAACACCTAAGATGTATACCAACACCTAAGATGTTGTGGTTTAGTAATAGATTACTACAATATAGGCCTACAATAAAGTATTCTGGTCAAACAGTTCCTATCGCGGGTAATCTGCAGTACCCAGAAGTTCGCATCATATTGTGGGTGACTTTGTAGTTCTTTAGAGCCCTGTTTCTACTAGCCCTGCTGTCTGTACCACATCCATTACGGACACTATCATCACGATTACCACTGCAACCTCCAAGCTATGTTGGGCAGAGGGTCGAAACAAGCATGGTATGCTTAGTGGACACCGTTGTATACACGCACCTCCATTCACAGACGCACCGTGACTATCACTGTCATAGACGATAGAGGATATTCTCCTTAAGAATTAGAATAGGTGAATAACATAGCTTACCTAAGACTTCATCACACGTGAACGTTTTTCAACATTTGGTGTAGGCCTATTTCTGCTTAATTTCTGCTTCAATTTCTGCAACACTATGGCCTGCATCGCTTCCGCGTCATTACATATGCACGTCTTTGTGTTTCTCGCGTGTAATACAAGTATTTCCTGAAAACTATGCGCAGCGATTTTGGGTTTGAATCAAGCTCTGGATGTCTTGCACATAGTGGAGCAGAGTATAGGCCTACAAATGAGATTTGTCACCGTACCTGGATCTATCGTCTATTTTAATCAGTATCGTTGTTTGTCGCAATTAATAGCCTCAAGGGCCGGATTACATTATTATTTTGTCATACGTCGCGGGCCGGAATTGGGCAGGACGCGGGCCGGATTTGGCCCGCGAGCCGGGTGTTTGAGACCCCTGATCTACGGTATGTACAGTATTTGAATTGAATTTCAAAGCTTTGTAAGAAAAACATCCCAGTTCTGTCCATATGTTTACATGTGCAAGTGGTATTAGATTTTCTCGTTCAATGAAATTCCACCTACCATCTACTTTGGAATGGCAGGAATTGCCTCAAAACAAAGGAATTCTACTTGGAACCAGGTGGATTTTCTATTTTATAACACATTTTCTGCTGTGTTGTAGTGTTGCACGGTGTATCGATACTAAAAAGGTATCACGATGCCTTCACGCAAAAAACAATACGATTTTCGACGTTTTTAGAATCGATACTTTATTAAAATAATAACGTTCTGTGTTTGTGTGAACTGCTGCTCTCACTGCTCCTTGCACGCATCTAGGCAAGTGGGCGTGTCCTCGGCCTTGTGGATAAAACAAAAGGTGAAGTGAAATCTGCAACTATTTCGGATACATCGCAAATAGTGAAGGCAAGCCATCAGGTACACAGAGGCCCGTTTGTAAAATATGTTTCAAAGTCATTTAAAAGCAGTAGGCTACGCATGGAACTTGGCTAAACACCTCGCAGACATATCCCAACAGCCAAGTTCTTCTCTTCTGTTTTAGTCTAGCCTAAGTGAAACGAGTATATGGTTCTCTGGGATAAAGAGAACCTTCCTTCATCAATGCATTTTGACGAGACATAACGAGCTGTAATCATTTTGACGAGACATAATCATAGGGTGCTAACGTGATGAAAGCGCAATGTTCACGCCAGAATAACATTACCATAACTTGTAAACAATCTATTTCATGTTCGGTCAGTACTACTGGTAATATTTGTCATGGCATGTAGACTGCAATTTGTTTTATAATTATTGGCCAGATGTAAGATAGGATACCCGAAATGCGCTAATTAAAGCCCACGGCATATAATACCACCAAAGCGTGTTGAGTCCTAATAATAATAGCGGCTTATTGTTACGTGGTAGCAAATCATGTTATCAAAGAAATAGACGTAATGTAGGAATGCACACAGATATATTGCAACAGGTAGGCTAATGGTGTAGGCCTATCTGACGAAGACCTGAGTGGTTGGAATGTCGTACTTGTACACTGGGCGCAAAGAAGACTATCCTCACATTTTTACCTTTGCAACTGTCAAAGAAATCCCATGAACACGGGAAGGCCTAGGGTAGCCTATACTGTACATCAGATGGCCTAAAGATTAGGCCCCTCTGCATAGCATTCAGTAATTTGCATGCAGTAATTTCAACACTGACCTTGATCTAGCCTAGTTTGGCTATTTAAAGCTACTTTATTGCCAAAACAACACAATGTAAATGAACTATAACAAACAATAAAGGACTTAATCACACAAAGTAGGCCTACTATTTTACTGACTATGAAAAATGATAATTATGTAGGAAGTTTAGAACCCAGAGTTGACCTGCACACTACAAAAGTGCACCGAATTCAACACAAATGATTCAATACACTTGGAGGAGGTATGAGTCCTTTCTTTTCCAGATATCTTAGGATTTCGCCGTAGTATCGTTTCAGTATCGAGCATCGTGATATTTATGGCAGGTATCGTATCGAAGTCATAATTTTGGTATCGTGACAACACTACTGTGTTGTCTACTTTCCTCCCTGAAAGACATTTTTAAATGATCTAAACATGGGTGCACTACACATTTATTACAGTGTGTATTACAGATGATATCAAGAGCTACTTACCAGGGGACATAGACAGGTTCGTGCCAGTGTCATTGTGAAAGATGACATAGTGACTGGACGGAAATCCAGAATACGAGGATAGATATCCAAAGGAGACAGTGTCTTGAAAATATGAGACAAAAAGTGCCATCAGCAGTGTTAAGAATAATATGAATTAAAGCATTCTGACAAGTAACTAAAATGAAATGTTACATACATGTAAATAAATACAAGAGAGTTATTTGTTTAAAGTGTGTAGTGCATTGACTTTTACCCCTGAGGTGATGATGACCGTTTGGAACCGTTCAAACACTGGCTTGATGGCAATAGAAGCATCCATACAACTGCAAACAGACAACAACCTTTCAGAATGAAATAAAGTAATAACATGAAGTGAGCCAGTTGATACCGAAACCAGGCTTGTGCAAAATTCCAGAATTGAATTGAAACTGGCTCTTAAATTCCAATTCAATTATTGAATTTCACTTGCATTTCAATTGAGGTAGCAAACAGGAACCAGAATTGCAATTCGAATTGTGCACAACCCTGACCGAAACCACAAAATCTCATCCGTATAGAACAGAAAATGTACATAGAATGATATGATTAATATTGATTCATAATATCAAAATAACATGATGTGGAAATTCCCCTTTTCATCAATCTTCAATTTACTGGGTATCCATTTAGCTAATGGGTAGCCAATTTGTCTAAGACCAATGAAAAGAGCCATGCTCCAACAGTGGTGGAACACGCTTGTCAATTTGTCTCCATCTGCTGTGAGCTCTGTGTGTTTGTGTGTGTGTGTGTTCGCTTGTGAGTGTGTATGTGGGGGTAATGGGGTGCGCATGTGTTTATTTGTGCGTGTGTGCCTGCTTGCCTGCATGTGTGTGTGCATGTGCGGGTGTGTTTATGTGTGAATATATGTGGTTATGTGAGTGGGATTATGTGTGTTCGTGTGTTAATGTGTGTGTGAGTGTGTGTGTGCGCATGTGTCTGTGTGTGTGAGAAAGTGTATGCGTGCCTGTGTTTGTGTGCAGCTGATATGGCCCCACATGAACGGAATTCCACGTGAAGGACAAAACAAACTATTTGGCCACAATTCCCAATGGAAGACACCAGGCACTGAGCTACACTGATGTTTGTCCTTCTTTACGCTTCTCTCATCTTCTCAAAGGAACTCTAGATTTCATTAGAGCTCTGAGGTAGTTCTTTGTGAACATACAGTGGGGTGGATGTGAGCTGGACGAAGTGTTACAGTACCATTACAATGAAATGTTTACACCAAATCGTTCAAATTTAAACGTTTAATTGTTCAAACACAAGCCAGGGTAAGGTTTATCATTCCAAACTAGGGATGGCGAAAACAAAAAAAATTCTTGACCGACCACGAGCCTCATTAGCCGGTTGAAGCCGGTTAACCGATTAGTTTAAAATATGCTACGCTATTTGAAATAACAGCTATTTCGAGCCATGCCTGCAATTTCGCAACTCTGTCGCATTTCTCTGCCGCTCTGCCTCCCGCTCAGACACACACTGCCCCGGCGCCGCCCTTCCACTCACGTCGCTTTTTTTAAATCCCCTACAGCGCAAAACATGAGTCCCGCAGAGGAGCTTGTATGTAATTGGAGGACAATTGGCTCCTTAGTTTTGAAATGGTTTGGGTACAAGGTGATCGCATTGAAAATAAAGGTGTTTGTCTAGCATTAGAAGCTCATTTTGTCGGGGATCATTTAAGAAAATGACAGCTCCGAAGAGACGCCGCATTAGTTTGAGGTAGTGCTAACAATAAATAAAGATGATGATCATCACCTTATCTGTTACCATTGATGATCCTTCCTGAAATGTAGATGTAAATGTATTTTCAAATCTAAGCCCATTTTATGGGGAATGTTGCCTAATAGACTGCAACACGATAAAACCAATGGATAAAACAGACACCTTCAGAATGCGTAAAAGACGCACCGGCCAAGGCAGGTGTAACTCACTGTGCACTTTCTAATAACGGACAGAACCTCTTTTGTATAATTAATATAATTTTTGAATTTTTCAAAAAGACAAGTGTCAACTTCTGTTAAGGGCAACATATCCTAAACCATAACAGACAATGGCCAACATGGCCTACAGCTATTCTTAATAATAACATTAAATAAACAAAAAAATATTTTAATCTATGAACGAGAATACTGTAGCCCACAAACAGCTTACTGACAGGTGTTATGGGTTAGGCCGCCGCTTAATTATTAAAACATAACACAACGGTTTGGCCATTAGTTATTCTATAAATGAACGAAAAACAAGTTAAATAGAGAATACTGTGGCCTACAAAATAGACTGTGAAAATCTTTAATGAATGCGTAAAAGACGCCTGAAAGCAGGCTTCAGATACAATAGATGCTTATCCACAAAATACTGCAAAAGATAATATATTAAAGACTTATTTTAGCTGTTCAATTTGGTTTAAAAGTTGGTCATCAGGAGCCGGGGACAGGATAAAAACCCCATTTTAAGGGGTGTTCCAGAACTAATCGGTATTTTTAATCATGTAAAGGAACCACTTTTCCCCAGCATATTATTATGTTTTGCTTTATGACAGTTTCACTTGCAGGTTATGTAAACATTTTTGTTATTTTGGACTTGAGTATTTGAAATATCAGGGGGGGACACCAAATGTCCTCTAATTCTGGAATGTCCCAGCTAACGTTACACTTATAAGAAACTGACCACACTACCCAGAGATTTAGCTTGTTGAACCTATAATCTTCTAACCTAAGCGTTAAACCACAAATAATAATATTAGCAACAATATCTTATGCTCAACTAAGTACGGATATTGTTCTAGTCTAAACAGGGAAAATCAAAAACACAATACCCGTGCACTATTAGGCTAAGTTGCTATCACTAGAGCTCAGGTATTTACACTTCAGTCTAATTTATGTCTTCTTGCCATTATTACATTGACCTTTGTAGGCCTACAATGATGTTTTGTTTGATTACTTGCTGTTTACTTAGTGTTTTGTATGTCTTCCAGAGCCCATCCTCATGTCAGGCTACACAGCTTTCTAGCCTACATTAGGTCATCACGTTAGAAGCAAAGGTTTGTGATCTAACTTTTTTTGTTGTGCTAATTAGTTTCTAGAAGTCTTTTTCTAGTAGGCTAATACAGGTTCTTCTTATGTGCTCATCAATGTTTGGGAAAGTCAATTCATGGGTTTCTTCAGGTCACTTTCCACAGGTGTATAAAATCAAGAACCTCGATTATGAATGCAGACTGCATGGTGCTTGATTAATACACCTGTGTAAATGGACCTGATGAAACCCATGAATTGCGTAACAGATAGAATTGATATTACCGAATGTCTTCTTGTGGGTGTGCTACTTAGTACATCATACACCTTACCACAGTCACTAAAATATTTTTGTTTCCATTGTGCCAGTACAGTTTTGTGTGAGAGAGTGAATGTCCTGTGTACTATTAGTATCTTGTAACTTGACAGTAATACACATTTATTTACTTTAGGTACCCAAACAGAATACTTCATGAAAAGTATGAGTATTTATACAAGCACTTCGGATACACCATGGGCATGGGGGCCTGCTACCATCAAGCCTGTTCATCCAAGGCCAGCTAGAAGACCTCGGGTTGATCAAGATGAGGAGGAGGATGAAAGCGACATCTCCACAATAACACCTGATGGCTTCACCTATGGCCCAGCGCAATCAAAGAGTAATGTAATAGAATCATCACAGCCAATGAATGTGTTTTGTCCCTTTGGATCCCCAGGACAATACAAGCCGAAACAACAACTCGGACCTTTTCCCCTAAATAATCCCAGCACCATCTTACAAAGGATCTGTAGACCAGATGTCTGCATCGTCTGGCAAAAAGAGGACATTGTTAATTCTGTGCATAGTTTGGATGTTCTTGTTTTGTGTTTGCATTGTCAGTGTTTCACGGACCACCTAGCAAAAAAAAAGAAAAACAGTAGACCTACTTCAACAGTATATTACACAATAGGCCTTCTCACTGAACCACCTTGCTTATTGTCTTTGCACCTTGCTTATGGTGTCAGAGGATTCATATGATTTAAACTAGCATAGGTTACATCAGTGTTGCAGAACTGTTTGGATTTACATACAAGTTGGTTCAATATTGCAAACAACTCATCTATTATATTTTACCTAGCTTGCGGACCACACTTTGAGTACCACTGCTGTATGTAAATATAATAAAGTTATTTATTGAAAATTGACCTGTTTTGTATATTTGTTTTAGGAGTTTCATCAGTTTTTGTCCCTTTTAAGCTAAAGGTTTATCTTACCTTTCATATCTTCTGTCTCAGAGGGCCATAGTCGTCATAGTCGAATGTTTAGTGCATTTTGAAGGGAGTATATTATGCTAAGGCAGACTGGTTCTAATCCTGGGTACAGGGTCATACAGACAACAGGGGTACTGGTGTTGCCCATTTTTCTAACCACATGAGCAATCCCCCTACGAAAAAGTAGTATACAGTAGGAATCTTATAGTATTTGGGACAAAATATTATAGTAATCTTATAGGAATAATTATTATAGGAATAATTACCGCTACAGTTTTTCTATAGTAGTCTTATAGTACCTATAGTATGTCCAAATACTATAGTATTCCTATAAGATTACTGTAATATTTAGTCCCAAAATACTATAGTATAATATTCCTATAGTAGGCTACTTTTTCTGTCATACGTGACAGAAAACAACTTGAGTAGGCTCTGCCAATGTCAGGCTATCAAAGCCATTCTCATTAAGAAGTCTTGCAGCACACATTCTCTGCTTCTGTAGGCATTCTGGTACAATTCCAGCAAAATATAGCTAGGTAGGTGTATTTGCATTTAAATCTATATTATATTGGGCTATGACCAAGTGGTCTTTCAATGATAGTATCATGGAATTCAAACCATAACTATCTATTCCGATAGCATTATCAGGCTAGGTCAGTGGCTGAACTGCATTTAGGGTGCTTACCTGTGTTGTGAAGTAAAATATCTACTAGGAAGATTGCAAAGACTTTTGACTGTGTAAAGTAATAGGTCTTTATTTTAAAACGTTTCCAACTGTTTATTACTTGAAAGCAAGATGACGATTGTCACAAACGTTTACCTCTTTTAGGAGAAAATTTAAGCTGACAGGCAATTGTTACCATTCTATTAAACCAACGTTCACCGACAAACGATCAGGAAGCGGTTCTTCTTCCTACTCGGATACTAGGATCAAACACATGAAGTTGTATCTCCGAAGACATTTTGTGCAACAGTTTTGACTCGAGTTTTAGCCAGGTTTTAGCACTGTAAAGTTGAATATGGAGCATAGCACAGGCAGAATCGGATGAGGACGCACTGGAGGAAGCGTCACGGTACTGTTAGCCAATCAGAGGTGAATTCATTAGCATGTCATTAATATTCATGAGTAGAGGCGAAATCCAGTCGTTCCTCCCCGCCCACCTTCCCCACCAAACTAGAACAGCATGAAACAGACGCAGGACAGCATTTTTTTCACCAAAACCGGCTCACAGGACATTCATCAATACTACAGACCACTGCAAAAGTTATGAAAAAACGATGAGATGAGACCTTTATGAAAGTAAGTAAATATTGAATTTGTGTAAGCCCTCAGTGACAGCCCTTTTCTGCACAACCTGGAGAGATTTGTGAGGAAAAAAAGAGACAAGACAGCTGAGGCTCCAGAAACAGAGAAATAAACATGGAAATACATTTTGCCAATCAGTTAACAAAACTAACCTACCTGAAGTGCAGCACAGGATTGGCAATGGTGGGAGTCTTATCTTCAAAGGGCTCAATGATGATGGTGAAGCCTGGGAGAGCAACATATACCACTGTTTAAAACTTAACAGCTAAGTAATCTCCTTGATTTTCAATAAATTCTCGTCACACTTGGGGCCAAACCTAACGCCTATTTGTCATCCCCCCCCCCCCCCCCCCCCTACCATAATATAAAATCAGTCAGACACCTGCCAGTTCATACACCAAATGTGAAACGAATCTGATGAAACTAGGAATAGCCATTCTATCTGTTGCCAGATGGTGGTGCTATATCAAACATGCATTTCGGGCTCTTGGTATGTGTCTGTGGGGGGTTATGGTGTAATGGTGTGTGTGTGTGTGTTTGGTGTAGTCCTGTGTGTGGGGGTGCACATTTCAACATACACATTTTAATTTCCCCCTACCAGCAACCCTTCACTTAACACCACCATCACATGGATGTCCAGTCAATAAATGTAGGCTACACATGAATTTATTTATTGTAAGGCACCCATGGATGGAATTTCACAAAATTCTGCATGCATTCAGAGGGTGTCATAATGATCCTGCACATCATTTTTAACTACACCAAAAATGAGTGGTTATGGGATGGGTTGAGACCGAAATACAAAACCAATTTGGCACTCCTCCAGGTTCTTGAGATATTCACAGAAAATGGTCTCCGTCCTCTCTCCTTTCTTAGGAAAATCAATGGTTACGTGTAGGGGTGGGAAAAATAATCGATTCTTAGATGCATCGTGATTCTTTTTAAAACATTTTGGGTTCTATAAGGTCGAGGGGAAGCTGGACAAGACCTAGTCTACACCGTGTGTAAGGTGTGTGGAATTCAAATCAAATACTTCGGAAATAAACCAAATCTGCGAAACCACATTTCTCGATACCACTCAGAGTTCCTGTTGCTGATGGTAGCCAGAGGACAATTGAGCAGGCAATGGCACAGCTGCCACCAATCTCGGAAACGGATAACTAAATCCATTGCAAAATGTATAATGAAATTTGGTCTCTGCATTTATCCCAATCTGTGAATTACTCAGCACTCAGCACACAGTGAACACACAGTGAGGTGAAGCACACACTAATCCTGGCGCAGTGAGCTGCCTGCAACAACAGCGGCGGGTTAGGTGCCAACAACAGTGAGGGGTTAGGTGCCTTGCTCAAGGGCACTTCAGCCACGCCTACTGGTCGGGGTTCGAACCGGCAACCCTCCGGTTACAAGTCTGAAGCGCTAACCAGTAGGCCACGGCTGCCCCCCCTGTATTGCAATGAATTTAAGACCATACTCTGGTGATGGTCTTATACTGATGGTGCATACTTTGGAGCCGAGGTACAAGATACCTTGTTGCGATACTTCACCAACACCCTACACTCTACGTTGAAACCAAATCAAAAGTTTTGGATACTTTGACGAACGCTGGAAGAGTGGCTATATATATCAATTGCCACGGTGTCCTACGTTACCGTAACCACACATTTCATCAGTGATGATTGGCAGCTAGTGTCACTTGTGCTTCAAACAAGAGCAATGAACGAGTGTCACACGGGCACAAATGTGGCCGACTTGTTGAAGAGGGTAGCAGATGAATGGCATCTGAATGACAATGACTTAGTTTTAGTCACAGACAATGCTTCTAATAAGGTCATTTTGCTGTTACTGTTTGTTTACCATGTTGCACTTCCAAGGTACACCGTCATGATTTAATTGTAGCACTATTATGATATTTCTGTTTACTTTTCTACCTCATATTGCAGTGTTTTTGTATGAGAGCTGAATTCCAAGCTATATTTTTTGCACAATGTGTTACAATGTGGCATAACATTGTGTAGCAAAAAGTTGTTGTTTTTTTCTGTCTCAGGGATATGCTGCTTATTACCAACAGGAGGATTTTGTGTTTGAAGTCTTATATATTTGGAATATAATCGGAATCTAATCGAATCATGAGGTGTCAACAGATTCCCACCCCAAGTTACTGGTCATCCCTGTGGGCTACATGCCAAGTTTTGTGTACCCTGTTTATTCAGTGTCTCAGGAATCATTGACACAAAATTGCTGGGAAAAAAGAAATCTGGAAGAAAAACTGCCTAATCCTATATGACCGCCGCTTCGCTACCGTAAAAGGTAGGAAGCTTTACCACTTGGTCCCCAGAAAATGGTGGCTTGTTACTACAATATTGACCAAAGTTGTTACAATATTGGGAAATATTATATTATTAGTTTCTGGAAAAAGTAAAGTTAACCTGATAATGTAATAACCTCCTGTTAATGTACTAATTTGTTACATTATCAGCAGAGATTATTATGTTATTGGTAAATGCACTTTATTACATTATCGGGGATTAGTACATTTTCAGGTTTTATTACATTATCAGGTTCTACAAGCCTACATTGTCAAGTCATCATAGTCCAGGGCTGTAGGTGGTAAAAGTGAAGGACTGATGTCGCACAGCTACTAGAGAGCACAGCAAAGAAAATATTCAAACAGCAATAGGCTAATCAGCCCGGCCCCAAAATGCCACTGGCCCACAGGGAATTCTCCCGATCTTCTCGATTACCACTCTGCCTCTGGGTTCGCACACCTTAATGTTACAGCTTCTCAATTAGCCTACTTCTACTCTAGCACCAATGGATTATCCTACATTAATATGTTTTCCAAGACTCAAGAAAGTTACAAACTTAGACAACAGGTGGGAAAACTAAATACTCTGTCCAGCGTGATTACAGCAATCATTAGCTATCCAGTATCTCCAGCTAAAGCAAAGAATCAAGAAAAGATAACTGCTAATGAAAAGATGTAGGAGAGGAAAAAGAGAAAAGCTGATGCTGGTGCAGAGAGCCAACTAGTGCATATGCAAGCAGAGATATAGGCAAGCTCACAAACATATCAGAATTAGAATTCTAAAGAAAATGGCATATGTAGCTAGCACTATATTGTTTTATGTTTTTCTTGTAGGGATAGCAGAGTTAGACAGTAATAGTTTACTTTGAAAGGCTAAGTACTTTCCTATGCTAACTTCAACCATCTTGTTTAAAAATGCAAGATACAGTTCCAAAAAAAAAACACTGAATGTACATTGGAGACAGAGAACTATACTTACCTTTGCTATAGGTGCTGACTAGGGTGGCAAAATGTGAGATGAGTGTAACAGCAGAGAAGTCAGCAATGTCTGCAATCTCCAATGTTCGTAGTAAGGAGTGTAATCTTTCAGCACAGAACCTTGAACATTAAAGGAGGATGTTTAATTAACTAAGGGATATGGAAGATGATCTACACCTTTGATTTCTAGGTTCAAATCTTCTTGAAAGATGTCAAAATATCAAAGTTTCAAAGAATCAAAAACCACAGAGGGAGGCAAAACCTTCTGCAATCGAGCCCCCTCTCGTGGAATAATATGTCTGCCTCTATCAGAGAATGATACCCTTACCCATTTTAAATCTAGACTTTTAGTACATCCTGTGTACATTCACAATACACAGGTCTAGCACCCATCACAAAATAAGTCAGTATGTTGTATCAAGAAGGCCACTATGGTTCCTAAGTGCAACATGCGGCATGTACTATGTCTGTCCTTGACCAGTTGAGCACTGCCAGCGCAATATACAGCTACCGACATTATCCTTGTATGACTAAAAATACTACATATAATGCCAAGCAATGTTCATTTAAAGGGAGATCATCATCAGTGACACCTTTTGTGAAAATCTTTTTACCTTTTAGGGCGTCTAATTTAGTTCAAACCACTGAACATACAGACTTGAGTGAATCAGTTGAGTAGGTATTGTAAAGGGCATGTGAGCAATGTATTTTATTTTTTTGAGATATTTGGCATAATTAAGTGAAGTTTCCCATTGAAAATAAATAGTGCAAGCTTCGTATATTGTGTATTGTTATTTTTCTCTTAATTGTTCTCCTACTTACAGCCTGTTTGCTTGTTTTAATTGTACAAAGTGTTTTGAGACCATGGTCAATTGTGAAACTGCACAAGGGCTTGACATTAATGGTTGCCCAGATAGAGATAGATAGATAGATAGACAGATAAATATTTTATTGATCCCCAAGGGAAAATTCAAGGATTTGGATGCCCTTGGCAACCAAATTGTGACAAGTCGCAACCCCTGCTCATCACCCCTGGTTTCCCCTGTGGCAACCATATATTGTAGTTCAGCAAACAGTTATTGTGTGCACATCCCACCTTCTGGCAGGTGCAGGGCAAAAGAAAACCTGAAGAAGACCCAGCAGGGTCGAAACGTGGCCTGTTGTGCATTAAATATATGGGAGGCAAAAGCAGTGTTGCGGACATTATATATTTTTTCAACCATATATTGTAGCCGACTTTTTCCTTGTACTTAATAATATGATTGTCAGTTCTTTTCTATAATTTGCATTCGGATTTGTTTACTACCGTATTTTCCGGACTATAAGTCACACTTTTTTTCATAGTTTGGCTTATAGTCAGGTGCGACTTATATATGAAAACATATTATTGAACATGCTTTTAAATGTTAATTCATACTAAATGATATGAACCCTACATGAAACATTACTATCTACAGCCGTGAGAGAGCGCTCTCAAATGCACAAGTTCTGTGCACTTTCAGTCAGAGATTAGTGCTTGCACTATGCCTGAAACACATGTGTATTCCTAAATCCTCAAATTATGGCCAGGATTCTATTTATAGCCGGGCCTCAGCTCTTCTTAATATTTTATATTCTTTGTTGGTTTAATATTGTTGCCAATGAAAAGTCATTGTCCTACACCATGAGTCTCCAACATGTCGCTCTCAAGCTCTACCAGTCGCTTGCCGCCCCCTTCTGAGCTTGCCAGAGGCTGAAGCAGTAACCTATATTTAAACACAATTGTTGCTGCCAGGCATCAGCCTACCAATTTTATAAACAAGTAAATAATGCATAATTAACTCATTGAATGCCAAGCTGTTTTCAGGAGCTTTGTCCTAGAGTGCCAGCAATCTAGACCATTGTTGATGATTTTTGTACAGCCACAGCATATTCTGTGTTAGAGCTATGAACACATACAATGGCTCGTTTAAAAGTTGAGACTTTAAGCTCTCGGTGGGTGCAAACCGTGTATTTCTACACGCCTCTGTTCCTGAGAAATCCCAAGCTAAACAGTGGCTAGTTTTCATCAAAATCGCTGTTTTTTTTCTAGAAATGGAGATATAATGTCTTTCATGAAATATGAAGTGTTGCCTGTTACTTACTTGTGTAAGCTTTCCGGGAAGTGATCAGCGAGACCTGGCGAGACTGCCACCTAGTGATAGACCCACGAAAATGGCCTGGTTTTGACCTGATGTGCATGCGTCACTGATTCGACCCAAAGCGGCAACCGAGTTATGATAAAATGTCCAGATTGTGCGTTTTCATGAGTTTTCGATCGTCATATATTTCATTTCCATTAAATCACAGATTTTCCAAAATCACATATAAGGTGTGTTAGAGTGTCTAGTTTCGTAATTTAAAAAAAAAAAAAACTCAATTTAGGCTATCGTAGACCTCTTTGGCTATATGTAATACGTTTTCCATTACAGCACAGCACACGTTCCAGGAATGAATGAAAGGATGAGGATGCCTTATCTCGCAATAAGCGGATGGAAATCCCGACAGTCTTTCAACTACATGAAACTTAATAAGTGAACCATCAAACACCCCACAGATTTCAGTGGTTATCAGTCCTGATATTTAGCAATATAATAAAATAGTCCAAACGTAAATTAAATCCCAAATCAAACATCTTCTGCTTTTGATAGCCTACCGGTTCGTCGCTCCAAACGAAAAGTAGGCCTACAGTGGGCAGTGCTTCGACTTGGCCAGCTTCACTCGCGGTCCGCGCGTGGGATCACGCGGTATCACGCGACTTTAATTTGTATTTTTCCAGTGAGACGCTGCAACAACCCAAACAACCGGTAGATGGCTCAAGTGAGCAGGGTGTCTCATAAAAAGAAATGGAGCCTGGAAAACCCTACACAGACTTCACTACAGACTTTAGCAGACTGGTTTAGAAATAATGTAATAGCCAGAAATATGCCTGCCCTGCCCTAATAAAGAAATATTTGGTTAACTGCGAGTGAATCCCGTTTGCAGCCGTAGAGACGCAGGACAAATTAAACATTCTGGTTTTCTCCGAGTGCAACGATGATAGACAGACATCATTTGGACAAAATATAGAGTATTAACCTCCGTTGCTCAGCCAAATGCCTTCCTGTTACGTCCTGTTATCACGGAGTTACAGGCGATAAACGATTTTTGATGGTCACAAGTTTACTTCATTAGGGACTGTTCGTTATTTATTTAAGGGGCTACCGGAGGAGTTTTGGGAGCATTAGTCCAAAAAGACGTGACCCTCCCTCGCCAGCAATACATTTTTCTATGACCCTCCAAAGCGATTATGAAAAAATCACTGTTAACTTTTTCCGGGTTTATCGCCTACTGTATTTTAACGTTTTCACATATTTGGCCATAAGCCATTTATCATAGGCTATCACGAAACGATTTTTGATGGTCACAAGTTTACTTCATTAGCGGTTTATTTTTTTTGGATTATTAAAGAGTGTTTTTCATTTAAAGGTTTGACTTCGTGCTTATTCAGTAGAGCATTTAGTGCTCTCCCCAATCCCAGACGTTCACATTGCATGTTTGTTTGTAATGGATGCAACCGCGAGACAGGCTATGCGTTTGACAATGAGTTGTTAACAGAACCAAGACATATAGCCCAGCAGCAATAGGGACTGATCGTTATTTATTGAAGGGGCCACCGGAGGAATTTTGAGTGCTTCAGTTGGAAGTTGCATGACCCTCTCTTGCCTGCTAGAAATTGTTCAATGACCCTCCGACAGAAATGTTAAAAAAGACATGACCCTCCCCTGCCAATTGTCTTCCGCCCGCGCCACAGCCACACACTTTGTGATAACGTTCTTAAATCAATCTTTCCCGTGAGCTTGCATGCTACCAGTCCTTCCTTTTCAAATGTGTTGCGCCTGTTTGCACAATTTCACAAATAATCATATGTGATTAATAGTATGACAAATAATCCCTGTGCACGGGGACCGAAACAATGCATGCCAACTTTTTCCGTGTTTATCACGTATTTTAACTTTCCCCGCTCTCTTGCCGTTTTAATGTTTTCCCGTAGAATATCCCATATTTTAATACTCTCATAACAGCCCTGCCATCGGGCCTGGCTCTGTGTTGCCCTGGCTCTGTGTTGCCCTGTTGCTACCCCTTGCCCTTCCAACGAAACAGATGTCTTCAAATCATCGTTTTCCTTGCTTGAAGGCGAACTTAGAGTGATGTTAACCTATTTAAGTTTAACGGCGCGATTGTCGTGAGAGCACGATTCATTGGCGCTTGCATGTTCGGCCTTATGTCTACGTGCGCACCTGAGGCTACTCAGCTGCAAGAGAAATAATTTCCCCTGTTTGTATGTTCACTGCAGGTTGGCCTACCATAACTTACCAACTCTGCACTGTAGACTGGCTATTTATATTTTTCTGTGAAATAAGCAAATGTATTTGTTCAACTTTATGAAGCAGAATTACGCATAGGGTACTTGGAACATAATACATTTGACAAAGGACAGATGAATGTTGCTAGTGACAAAATATTAACTTTCAGTGTTTTACGATGTCTTTGTCATGGGGAAGTGTTTTTTTTATTTATTCTAGGTTACTGTCAGTGACTGCCGTGAGAGAAGCGGGTTCTGTGTTTCGTTCATGTCAGTGACTGACGCGAGAGAAGCGGGGTCTGTGTTGTGTTGTGTTGCGTTGCGTTGATTTATTTTCATTGGGCATACCGTGCCGTGCCGTCCACAGCTATTCAGTTCTGACAAAGCCAAAATTACTCGTTTTGAAACAATGAGTGCAGGAAGCGCGTTTGTATGGTTATATCGCTTGACGGGGGTCCGAAGCAGCTTTCAGCCATAAGGCTACTTTGAGAACATTTCAATTCACCCGACACTAATATTCAAAATGTTGAAAACTATTTCGGCATAGCCTATAAAGCAGTTTAATTAAATGGAATGTTAGTTGTAAACAAACGAGCTACTTGGTGAGGCTTGGCCTCACAGATGCGCTCGTGCCTTAGATGGCAGGGAAAATCTTCACGATAGGCCTATTAACTAACCACCCGATTCACGTTGGCTGGGGGGAAGGGGGCCATCAGACAATTGTGCCCAGTTAATCCGGCCCTTCCCCCAAAAAATCACACCTTCCCACCTCTGACAGCTTAAAAGAAGTCAAGAGGACTCCTTACTCACAGACCTATTCACAAACCTGCGGTTTTGAAATCCTATGCAGCTACAGGAGCTTCCAATCGCGAGGAAGCAATTTTGCATTGTAGGCATAACTAACATGCAATAACGCCGCCAACAACAACCAAAACTAGGCTAATCATTGTCAACATGTAAATTAAATGTAACATTATTGTGAATCAAATTAAAATGTTATCTTTTGCAAACGTAGGCATAGTAACAGAATAATTTAATAATGTTACAAAGATACTACATCAATCCGTATGTTTCATTGGGCTACTAGGCTATTTGTTTTGCCTTGATTCATTTAGGCTAGGCCTTTTTATTCAGGGGCCGTATTCACAAAGAATTTTAAGGCTAAAAGTAGCTCCTAACTGGCGAATTTAGGAGCAACTCCTAAAAATAATGGGCGTCTCACTCCTAACTTTAGGACTCTTAATTTCTTCACAAAAAGTAATTCACGAAGCATTTTAGACCTAAAAGTAGCACCTAAGTCTGGGACAGCTTAAGTCGAGAGGACTCCTAACTCACTAAGACCTATTCATAAACAGCTTTTTTGTGGCATTTTACGTTGCGATGTTTTGAAATAGCCTATGCGCAACCAGAGCTTCCAATCGCGAGGGAACAATTTTGCATTCATAAAAGGGATGCAATAACGCCACCAACAACAACCAAAACTACTCATTGTTAACATGTAAATGAAATGTAACGTTTCATTGTGAATCAAATTAAAATGTTCTCCTCTTTGCAAACGTAGCCTAGGGATATGGTGACAGATTAATTTAATGTTGCAAAGGTAGGCTACTGCATCAATCCATAGGCCTATGTTTCATTAGGCTACTAAGCTATTTGTTTTGCCTTACTCTTTATTCATTTAGGCTAGGCCTTTTTATTCAGTTATTAATCATCTTCCGTCCTTCACACTACTTGTGTAGCGCACGCATTCTCCGACCTGTCACCTGTCAGTCATCATCTGAAGAGAGGTGTTTGGAATTCCCGCGTTACAATCGTCAGCCAATCAAGGTGGTCACTTCAGTCAAGCTCGTGCATGAGTAATGACGTCATCCATAGCCACGAAGACTCACTCCTAGTTTAGGAGTTGTCTGAAAGGCTTTGTGAATAACTTTTAAGAGAAAACTCCAATCTAAAATCTTTAAGTGCGATTTAGGAGTAGCCTACTGCTAGTAGTAAGATAAAAGCCTTTGTGAATAGCCTACGGCCCCAGTTATTCATCATCTTCTGTGTTCTGGACTGTAGGTAACTTGTTAAGCCAGTGGTTCTCAAACTTTTATTTCATTCCCCACTTTGATCAAGGGGCATGACTGATGATAGTGGAGATAACGTGTTATCCCGAGGCTTTTGCAAGTCAGCATCTTCGACGGTAGTCTATTAAAAATATAAGTTTTCGATGTCCCAAACGGAGAGCCATACTTTATTGTTTTTAACGATCTCTATGCTACTCACAAAAATGTAGGCATGGGGACATGATGAAGTAGGTTATCCAACTGTCGTGTGTTAAATTATTGTGATTACGAGCCAGTGGTTTTCAAACATTATGCGTGACTCGGACATCTAGCTAAATGCAACAGGCTCATGACCAGTGACCAGTGTTTTGTCAAATTGCAAATAGCTATTCGTTTTAACTATTTTTTTATGATAGTAGCCTATACAAAAAGCACTTCATACTATCTTAATCTTGGAATATGGGGAGGGAAGTGGCGCGTCTGCAGTCAGCCAAATATGAATGTAGCCTAATTCTGCGGCATAAAGCAGATGTAATTGTTTATTGTACAGAAAAATAAAAATGACATGTCAAGCAGTCAATTGACTACATTGCAGTCAAGAAGTAGGGCAAATTAATTTACGAAACCAAAACGTGGGTCATAGTTGTCTAAGCCTCTATTGCGTAGCCTGTTAAAAACGTCGCCAAATAGTATTAAATCGGCAACAACATTGTTTTCTGCAGAAGCCTACCCAAGGCTACAGATTAATTCTGAACAGTTATTTCTCTACTGCCTCAATTATCACACCACTGTTTTGATTTGTGTAGTTGCGTTAACCCCAACACTGACAATAATGTAGACAGCAAATTTCGATTTTCGTGTAGTCAAGCCTTAAGCCATACCCAAGTAGCCTAAATCAAGGTAATGTTTAATTATGCATGATTTATTTTGTTATTGAATTCGTAGGCTGGGATTACTCTCGGCAACAATTATGTAAGGGACTGCAGGCAGAGCGATGTACCGTGGCAGAGCGACGCACAGTGGCTGAAAGTGGTACTAAAGCTTCACGCAGCTTCACGCCGCGTAATGCGCGAATGAAGTGGTCATTTGAAAGCGATGCCCACTGTATGTCTCACAATAAAATACATCACGTAAGAAATAAAGGCCTAGCTGCCTCGAATACAAGCCTGCCCCAAATAAAGGTGCTGTGCTTTGCGCAGTCTAAATAAAAGACCCCAGCCATAATTTGAGGATTTACGATAGTCTGTCTCCTAAACATTCCCCACCCGTTATCTAGACATGCATGAAAACATTTGAAAAACAAAACTCACTACCATATAGCCTAATATTTGATCGCTGTTTTGCTATAAATCATCTTTCACGTAATGAATGCGCACACTAGAAAGTGAAAGTAGGCCTACTATGCGCTGCGTGTCTGTAGCTGTCCGTTCACGTCCGCAATCGATTATAACGTTCCTCAAATGGAGAACACATCCATGTTCTATCGCGTTATAGGCGGTCATGCTTCTGTGTTTGTAAAATTCCTGACAGCTCCTGATCGCTAAACTTTTGTTTTCCTTTCCTGTTGATAGCGGTTGATGTAGAAGCACCTAGGCTAGCTGCAGCTCCGGTCTGCAAGTCCTTTTAAAACCACATCTTTTTCTCTGTCCTGAACATTTAATCTGCTGCAGGCTTGTCTCTCCATACATTTTTAGCTAAATTTTCATGTACCACGTCAGCATTTTTGTTCAGTGAATCTTTTGTAAATTGCTTTACAATTACCGTCAGGCCTATATGCCTACTCTTATCGCCTGGCTTGCCTCTGCTTCGGTCACATCCTTTTAAAACCGCATCTTTTCTCTCTCGTGAGCATCTAATCTGCTGTCGGCTTGTGACTTCTCCACATTTTAGCTAAATTTTGGTGTACCACATCAGCATGTTCTTTCAGGGAATCTTTTGTAGCCTAAATTGCTTTACAATTACCTTCCGGCCCTCCTCTTGGCTGCCTTCACTCCTTCATCTTCATTAACATTAATCTTTTTGGCCTCAATAGTCCAGTTACATTGTCTGTTTTTGGTTTTGGATTTTGTGAAATACATTCTAAATATGACATATATATGTTTTTTTTCCTTTTTTCCTGTTCATGATACATTTTTTGACTGATGCGACTTATACTCCGGAACGACTTATAGTCCGGAAAATACGGTACTTTCTCGCTCTCAGACATAATTGTTATATTTCCCACATGCGCAGGCTTGTGATACATTTTTCACTCGCAATGGCAAAGCAGGCTAATTTAAGTAAACATGTAATTATTTTGATTTAGCATTAAAACATATCAAACTTCATCTGTAAGCAACACTAACGTTAAAGTGAAAATTTAAATGAAAGTGACGAGGAATTGCGGTGCTTTCAGCCCCAAAGAAAAATCTTAGTGCAGGCATGAGAGGCTAAATAGCCTTCTCCGGAATCTTCGAAAGAAACAGAATATTAAACTAACGACCATGCACAACGTAGGCTACCTATAAAAGGTAGGCTACTGCATCAATCCATAGGCCTATGTTTCATTAGGCTACTAAGCTATTTGTTTTGCCTTACTCTTTATTCATTTAGGCTAGGCCTTTTTATTCAGTTATTAATCATCTTCCGTCCTTCACACTACTTGTGTAGCGCACGCATTCTCCGACCTGTCACCTGTCAGTCATCATCGGAAGAGAGGTGTTTGGAATTCCCGCGTTACAATCGTCAGCCAATCAAGCAATTGCAATAAATGACAGAACAAGTTCTCGTCTTGGGACGTCGAAGTCTTGGGACTTCGTTCAGGATGTAAGGACTGAATAAACACTGGCAATCGATGCAGCATAAAAGCTGCAAGGAGATTTGCTAAGGTTGTGACTAGGTGGGTGCTAGACGGGTCAATAGACCATGCCATGCGGAAAATGAATGACACCAAAGACGCAATTCTTTGCAGCCTCACATTGTATGACTCCTCACGAAAAATAACTATAGTCTTGTAGCATTTTGATACAAAATGTTATAGTAATGTTATAGGAAGACTGTAGCATCTTGGGACATTGCTTACTGTAGAAGTATTAGCCTAGTATGTTGGGAGACTAGTCTACTAAAGAACACTATAAAGGGTAAGGCTATGATGTTACAGAACCTCACAGAACTATTATACACTAGCATAGCATTACTATAGAAATCTCACTATACTATAGTTGCAAATTACAGTTATTTTTTAGCCTAGAAATCTAGACGCACCCTAGCGGCAGCAAATGTAATTTACAGCCAGGGTGGTCTAGCAACTCTCCGTTGGCTTGCGAGCTGGAAAAATTAAACTTATATCAGGCCAATCATATTGTGTGTAGAGTCGGCCATGGTTCCGTGTGAATTTCCTGCTACTTGTAAACAAAGAAGATGGATGCTGCTGCTGGCAATCAGCTGTCTTTGAATCGCGACGAGTTAAGCTTTTTTTAAATTGGCAAAAGTTTTATCAACTAGCTCCGCTGGTGGGAAAATGCATGAGACTCATGAGTTGTAGCCTATCCTTTTGTGTGCAGAGGAAATTTGAAAGACAACCGTTTATCCCACCCCTCGGATTGAGCAGTGCCTATGGTAAGTTCCCAGAACCTACATCTTGATGTGGGTCTGGCTCGTCAGGCTAGTTATTTTTAGGTAAAGGACATACTTTACATATTATTTCTTTTCCATCTGTTTCTGTCATGAAAGAAAATAAAGAAATAAAGGTGACATAAATGTGTGTCTAAAGACTAATTAGTATTATCATTATTTTAGTACACAAAAAAATAACAGGCCATTAATGATGGAAACCATTTGGTTGGCTTTGGCAACCACTTTTAAAAGTTAATGTTGATCCCTGAACTGCACTATAAATTACAATAAAATGTAATATTCATATCAGTCCTATGAACAACAGCATGTAGGCTGTGTTACTAGCCAAGTTAGCCAATTACTTTGTTAGTGTGTTTGCTAATATGAGCTTTTATATTTCTAACAACAGCATGGCTGAGCATTGATGTTCTAGCACTATTTTTGTCTATTATCAGAAATCAGTCTCTCAACTGGTAATCCTGGTTTGTGGTGCACAATGCAACATAACACAAGATCACAGGTGTTACACATGCATTAAATATTGTGTTGATAACAATATTTTTTTTGTATTACACCTTTGTATTACACCGTAATTTCAGTAAAGGGATGCAAACTTATGCACCGACCCACTAAGCTCCTACTCCATTTTCATCCTCCACTACCTCTGTATGCATCACACATGCACCATTTATTTGCTTACATAATGTGTTGCATATTGTAGACTAATATGCTTGTCATGATATGTGTATGAAGTTATCTCTCTATCCAGCGGAGTTCAAGCCAATAGGCCTTTCTTATTAGTCATGATCTACTAAAATATGTTTTTTTCCCCAGTAGCCTTGGAGCTTGGTCTTGGCAGATCATGTCAAATGCCTTGTAACACATTTATATGCTATGGCGCTTTATACATATAATTTGTATTGAACATAATATTGGTTTGTTTTAATGCCTGGAAATTAAAAAAACAAGAGGGGGTTTAGATCATAACTTCTCCAAATGATGCCTTCTATACAACTTTCATCAATGTCTAGTAATAAACACATACTGCGACTAGAAAGCTACTGACCTCATGGGTTTACGATCAATGCACACCTTCTCAAAGATGTCTTTAAGAAACTGAGGAGCACTTTCCTGTACCACATGGTGAGTACGTAGTCTGGCCTTCAAATACTCAAGGAAACGCTTCAAGAAACCTATAAAGTGCTCTGCAGTGCGGATGCTGCCAGGAACAGCCTCTGTTGGAAATGAAGAGGCAAAACAAGAGAATAAAGTTAAGGATGTGCTACAGCAATAACAACATTAAACATTTTGTACTGGTGACACTGTAAGTCAGCGTGAGCGTATGCATGCTAATGCGCTTGTGTGCCAGTGCATGTATGTGCCTGTCTCTGTATAAATTTGTGTGCCCGGCATGTGAGCGAGTGTGCATTTGTGTGTGGGTGTGTCTGTGTGTGTAAATGTAAAAAGCTTGCACACTAGATGTGTCTGCCAAACTGATTTAATGCCCAAGTGCACATGCCCACATCTAGAAGTAGTGATCATAGGAATACAAGCATTAATTAAAATGTGTTAGTAACAGCACCCCCTAAAGACGGAATTGCACGAAATATGGTGTGTGCATGTAAATATTCTGCCAGTGATTCAGCATGTCTAATTTCAACTTTAAACTTAAGTCAAGTCAAGTCAGTTTTATTTGTATAGTGCATTTAACATGCACAGAGTGCAACCCAAAGCGCTCCACATATAAGACATTGTCATTGACACATAGACTAACAAAGACAATAGCGGACGGAGCGGCGTAGTCGCCAGCGTAGTCGCCAGCGTACCTGTGACACCAAGACATAGAACTACATTTAAGAAATAACAAACGCAAAAGATGCCGGACGGAGCAGCGTAGTCACCAGCGTACCCGTGACACCAAGACATACAACAAACAAATTAATAAATAAAATCAATAAAAATTAAAAATAAAATTAGTCCAATTTCCAACTGGCTGAAAATGTCCAAGGGCAATGATGACTCGCGTGAAACTGCGCTCAGCTGTGTCTCAACAACCGATGCAACGCCCACAAAGTTACACTCACTGGCAGTCTGGAGATAACGTTAACGTTAGGCCTTGTTAGTCTGGAGATCACTAGAAGCATAACAGTCCAAAGTCTTGGGTGATCTTGTAGATCAGCAACTCGGTGGACTTTTTACAGCGACAGTTTGTTGGTCCGTAATGCAGAGTTCTTCAACGTTAACATTAGTCTGCTCAATCCAGACTCCAGGCTGTTGGCATGGCAGCTCACAGGTCAGAAACAGCTCAGCAGATCCTTCACAGAGTAGCTCCAGCTGCTGTCCCGAGAAATCCCCTCGACCAGACAGTGAAGTGCAGCACCGGCTCACAGATGGATGGGAAGGATGTCAGAGGCCCAGAGCAAAAGCTAATGTTAGCCATAGCAAGCTCCCAATGGACAAACGTTAATAACATCAGCCGACTTGAAAGCAGTAAAAAGGACTAAGAGAATAACACGAAAACTATAAAAAATAACGAAAATAAAGAGAGAAAACATTTAACTAGACAAATCAATACAAAAAATAAACATGACATTACATAAAATTAAGAACATTACATAAAAACAAACAAAAACATGATGCCAGATGGAGCGGTGTGTCTCGCCAGCGTCCCCGTAACCTAGCAACCAAGGTTAAAGGTGCTCTGGGTTGCGATGTTGAGTAATGTCACTTCTGTTGACTTTCAAACAAAACAGAGCTCGCTCATTCCTTCTCCTCCCTCCCGTGCAACTAAAACTCTCCTGAACGCACATCTCGTCGTTGAATGGCTGGAAAAGTTTGTTAGGTTTCATGGTCCAGGCTGCACCAGGCTGTTTTTTTGCCGTTTTTGGAGGCTGGGCTGTCAGAGACCTTGATTGTTTTTACAGCGTATCCATTGGACAGGCAGCTACTGTAGCGGATTGTGAGATGGTTGCTGTATGTGACAAAAAATGTGTTGGATTCTCTGGTTGTTGCGTTGTGTTTTAGTTCTGTCTGTATTGAAGATGGTCAATAAAGCTTGACGGCGGGATCAGGATCGGGGATTAGATGATGATTTATTGTAGATGGTACAATAATGAATAACAGAACACAGGCTAAGTCTCAAACAGTAAAACTGCAGAGTCTAACAGTTGTGGTTGTTATTAGAAGCGGCTGCTGAGCCTTCCGACAGAATATGCTCCTCGGGTCGCTTCCTCGATCCGTCTCCGTGTCAAAACCTGATAAAGCCTGTTATACTAAAACATACAAACGTCAATCATGCCAACGTGGCAGGTGCCAACCAGTGTACACAACCGGCCCTGGCCAGATGGAGATACTAGCCCGAATAGGCAGACATGCTGTCTCCCTCGGCCCATGTTATCACTGATGTTCCTTGGATGTTCCTAAACATCGGCCTGTATGACCTTCCTGCTGGTACACAGGCCTAAGGCACAGTTATGTACAATAATATGGACCTCTCCCTGTTGTATACTACACACAGAAGTAACATATGAACACATCAGAATACAGTAAGAATACCCCAGAATTCTACAGTCCCCCCTCTTGATCAATCAAAAAACAGATTTTTTTTAGATCAAACAATCGCAAACAGAGTCTGATGTGTCCTATCAAAAAATAGAAAAATAATAAAACCAAGCATTACTTCTCAGGCACTTTAAGGAAAAGAAAAGAAGTGCAGGCACCTTGAAAGAAAACTTAAAAACTGATTATGTTGCTGATGATTATCTCACATTCTAAGGGTCAAAAGAAAAGGAAAACAAAGTCTTTTGGAAGTTCAGGAAACCGGCCGGCAACAGTTCAGTTCAAAGGCAAAGTCTCTGTCCCAGATGTTGTCTGTGGCTCCCGGCAACCTCATAGGTACATGTGGAGTGAAAAGAAAGAGCAGTATCAGTTGAAGGATAGTCATGGAAACAACAATATATATAATTATCTATTATAGGGGTGTAGCATCCTCCCAACCCTGGTCCCCCAGTGAGTCCCTGGTTAACCCGTTGCTGCGTGTTCAGCTCCCTTACGGGTGTCCCCAGAAACCTACCTCTAGAACCAGGACTACAGGATTACTCCCCCCTCTCGATCTAGCTAATTGTAATCATTCTCAAAAATCGGCAATTGCAATCGTATCCTCAGATTAAACATTTCATATCTCAGTAATCACGCATATTTAACCCTAACCCTTATCTAAGTCTATAATTTTTCATAACATGAGTTTGTGTCAAGAAGAGTCCACTACCACAACACTCTGAGCATGTTCGGATTCTCAAAGGAAAGATTCTACTCTCGGCTCTCTAACCTTTCATTTCTCCTGACGTCATAAATTCCGTCAAAATGAAAGTCTCCCGTGAATCTTCCCCCCTCTAGTTCACACCTCACCCCTAAAAGAAGATCGGCGGAAACTCAGATAGAATTCGTACCCTACCCAAGCGCGTCATGTTTCAGGCGGTTCTATTAGTTTGCAATGGCTTGCATGTATCCACTTTTCTCTCACCCTGGACCTTCACTGCCGACTGTGTTATCAACAAAATCTGATATGGCCCATCGTACTTTGCCCCTAGCGCTAACCTTTGGGGCTTGTGAATCATCACCCATTGTCCTGGCCTCCTTCCTCAGGGTCTCCCCAGGCCTCTTCCTGGTTAGCCACTGTTTGGACTGCCTTCGTCAATTGCACACAGTAAGTCAGCATCGCATCCGATGTCAGGTGGATGTCGGCTTTCCTCAAATCAATCGTTCCTGGTGCCGAAAAAGGCCTGCCAGTCACAATCTCGAATGGGCTGAGTCCAGTGTCTCTGTTGCTTGTAGCTCGCATGCTACACAAGACCGCTGGTAAGGCGTCAACCCAGGGAATGCCTTCTTGATGTTTCTTGGTCAGCCGTTCCTTCAAAGTCCGGTTCGCTCTCTCCACCTGTCCCGACGATTCTGGATGGTATGGGCAGTTCAGGGACCAGTGCACACTCAGCATGCGGGCCACCTCGGCGCAGACTGCTCCAGTGAAGTGTGTTTGTCTGAGCAGATCTGTTCAGGCAATCCGTATCGGGGAATGATGTCTTTCACAAGGACTTTGGCAGTGTGTAGTGCAGTTCCAGATCGTGTAGGGAATGCCTCAATCCACCTGGAGAACTTGCACAGGACAACCAGAACATCTCGGTAGCCTTTGCACTTGGGAAGAGTGATGTAATCTATCTGGAGAACTCTGAATGGTCCTGGTGGAGCTGGTGTCTTCAGCATTGGCAACTTAACCTTCTTGTCGTGATTGTTTTGCCGACAGGTGACACACCACTTGACGATGTCTGTGGCCGTTGCTGTGAACTTCGGTGACCACCAGACCTGTATGAATCTGTTCCTTATCTTCTCCACTCCCACGTGTCCAAGTGAATGAATTTGCGCCGTCAGATATGGTAGAAGACTTTCTGGAGCCACTGTTCGTGTTCCAAACCTCCACAAGTTGTCATCATGGAGCTTCGCCACATTTTCAATCCAAATCCATTTTTCTTCTCGGCTTGAGCTGTTCTGTATGTCTATGATGTTGGCCAAACTTTCCCGTTTTCCCTCTTCAGATGTTTCCTTGACCTTCTTTGTCACGCTCATCATGCATTTCTCGTCGTCATTTTCAAAAATGTTCCTGTTACCAATAGATCCGTCCATTTTTCCATTTCCGTGTCCATTCTCGTTAGTCGTTTCGTTATCTCCTCCCTCTCTTTTTCTTGCGGCTGTTCTTGACGCCGCATCCGCCATTGCATTGCTCGCTGGTTGGTAAAGCACAGACACGCCGTCGGCGGTGGCTACTCTGCACACAGGGCATATGAGTGCCTCGTCAGCTGACTCATCCCAGGCATCCCAGTCCTCCATCGCTGGCCTGGTTTTCATTGCCTTTGGCCTTGTTGCTTGGGTGCTTGGTTGCCTGTTGCGACCCCCGCCCACAATAGGTGCCGGTGTGTATGGGAGGAGTTGGCTCCTCCCCGTTGAGTGGGCCTCTGAGACTACTCCTCTTCGCCTCATTTCACTCTGTTCTGGCAACACATCTGCTTCCATGAGTTGTTCCTCCAAATCACGTCTGTCCATCTCTGTTCTCCAAATCCTGCCTCAGATCTCTAATTCCAACTTCTCTATTTTTCTTTTTAATTTTTTCTCAAATTTGCCCAATTGTAATTTCACTGCCATCCAATCTGACACATAGTCTTGTATCTCAGCTAAGGCCTGCAACTTAGTTTTCCTACCAAGAACCATATCTGGATTGTGCGAATATCAAATCATTAAATATTAAATTGTACTATGTGTTTTGTGCAGTGACGTGATCCTTTTAAATATATTTCTTTATATTTTTCCGTGATGTAGTAGTGATATAGTGACAACTTTGCACTTTGAAAATTTGGTTAGTAATTTGTTCGCCTCTCAATTGTTGAAAAGTTGTCTATCTCTTATTTATTTTTTTCCACACTCACACTCAGACGCTAGCTGCTCCCGCCAGGGAAAAGGAAACACTCTCTCTCTATCTCTCTCGCTCCGTAACCTGACACTTGGTTATTTTACTCACAGCATGAAGCCACAACAATAAATTTCACCAGTGTCAGTTTCACTTAACTCAGACTGTTTCTTTTCTCCCCAAATGGCTGGACAACGATGTGTCTCAATGTCTCACTCACACCTTTAACGATCTTTCGTTAAATTCACAGTTGACCAAGTCAACAAAAAAACATAGGTGGAAACCCTATCCCACTTTTAAATTACTGCACAACCAAAACACCCCACTCTGGTGATTTCGTCTCCTTTCCGTATCACTGTAGCACTAAGTTTAGTCCTAGGCCATTAAACTAAACAAAGACCGTTGAGAAACAACCACACAGTTTACTCAGCAAAATAATGACTGTAGCAACTCCTATTTTTTCATTGGCACACGCACAGCATTTATCTCATAAAACTCACACAGCTTAACATGTAATGGCAGTACAGAAAAAGAAAAGATTTAATCCCCCAAGCTTGTCCGTAGTTAATCGATTACTTCTTTTAATTCGTTCACGAATCTATCCAATTACCCAAAATATGTGTACACTTTGACCTTTTACTTTTTTCCAGAAAACTTCTTATATCAAATGACATCTAGAGCTCATCAATCATTGATATAGGTATGTTACTTGTCAAAACACTTAATGACACAACCTTCAATACTCTCATTAATGTGCAGCTTTTAATTTCTAATTTATCTATTAAATTAGCTTTACTTTGGTTCTTTTTCCCGCATAAAGGAGTAAAGACTTTTTGCTTTCACCTGGTCAGAATGTCTTCACTGCATGCAGGGTGCGCAGTGCAGCAGTGTTTCCCCTCTTGGCAGGCTTCCAGCTGGGATTCAGTCACGTCAATCAGGGTGCCAAGATGGACTCTTCTTACAGATGTTCAAAATCCAAAATCTGCCCCCGAAGTCTCTTTGAACCCGTTGGATGTTCTCGTCCTCCGTCTCCTCTTGCGGTCGGGTCACGATAACCAAATGTTGTCGTCTTTCTTCTCCTTTTGCGAGAAGGGTCACGGCACCAAATGTTGGCTTCTCTGGTTGTTGCATTGTGTTTTAGTTCTAATGTCTGTATTGAAGATGGTCAAAAGCTTGACGGCGGGATCAGGATCGGGGATTAGATGATGATTTATTGTAGATGATACAATAATGAATAACAGAACACAGGCTAAGTCTCAAACAGTAAAACTGCAGAGTCTAACAGTTGTGGTTGTTATTAGAAGCGGCTGCTGAGCCTTCCGACAGAATATGCTCCTCGGGTCGCTTCCTCGATCCGTCTCCGTGTCAAAACCTAAGACAAAGCCTGTTATACTAAAACATACAAACGTCAATCATGCCAACGTGGCAGGTGCCAACCAGTGTACACAACCCTGCCCTGGCCAGATGGAGATACTAGCCCGAATAGGCAGACATGCTGTCCCCCACGGCCCATGTTATCACTGATGTTCCTCGGATGTTCCTAAACATCGGCCTGTATGACCTTCCTGCTGGTACACAGGCCTAAGGCACAGTTATGTACAATAATATGGACCTCTCCCTGTTGTATACTACACACAGAAGTAACATATGAACACATCAGAATACAGTAAGAATACCCCAGAATTCTACAAATGTTTAGCTTAGAGACTGCGTGACATCGCTTAGAGCACCTTTAACAAGATCACAGGATATTGGCACATTTGTGTCTCGAGAGTCAATTGCAGCAACCTCTATGGATACAATTTCATGAAGAAAAATGTAATAACAATGCAGCATGTCAAATTTTATTTAGTGAGTTTATACATCAGAACATATTAGCACAAGGGGGGCCGTCTTACTTCACTCTCCCTTCCAAATAAAGGCAAACAGCCCCAAACATATATTTATTTATTTATTAAAAGAACATTAGCACAAAATAGTTTTGACTGCTGAATTCTGATTGGTTGTTGGCAGCCATTTTATTGAGTGAGCCAAATGAAACTTGAGTAGTGAGCAAATGTGGCCAAGAATAAACATAACAAATTTAAAATCTGTAGCTTAAGTAGTGCTTAGGATACAGAAATGCATCAATTACAGACCCCCTGCCCTGTCACGCAAGAGCCTCATGCTTATACATCCTTCATACATTCACATGGATCCTTGATTTAGTATCTTTTACGGTCCTTCGTGGATTTGTTATTTTATCGTCCTGTTTATGTTGTAGTGTATGTTGTGATGTCTTAAGCTACTGGGACCTTGAATTCCCCTTGGGGATCAATGACGTATATATCTATCAATCTATCTGTTATGTACCTTCCTCCAAGTTCTTGTGGTGGATTTAAAAATGAAAATGTTGCACACTGTGCTTTCATTTACGTGACATTTTTTAAGGAATAACCATTAAAACTGACAATGTCATTCACTAGTTCCGCAATTTGATCCATGTAAATTACATGCTACTTTCCCTGATTTGATGATCTAACTAGTTTTTCGTGAATAACTCAAAAAGTAAAGGTTTTAGGGCCTATGCTTGTTCATAACACTACTATAAATGTGGCGTTTCTGCATCTTATAAGCCCAAAACCAACTCTCTGTGACCTTCATGAGCAGAGATACAGAATTATGGATCTAAAAAGTGGGCGTGGCCGTTTCAGGGCTTTCCCCCACCTAATTTTTTGGGCTCCTTGCATTTTCTTTGTTTATTAGGCCCTAAATGAACAGAAAAACATTGGCTGAAATTTTAATAATTTTTTGCAGCCATTTGCCCTAAACTGACCAGACTAATATCAGCAATTCTATGCAGTTCACTGCCATGGTGTTCAGGTGTTCAAATCTAACTTGTGTAATTGTCATGATATGAGAGTATTATTCTAAATTTTACAAGTACAAAAGTTGATGGGAGTTGATTTTTCTAATTTTTACTACTTTTTCATGGGGGATAAGGGGTTAATCCGTGACAGTCTCAGTATTTAATTGTTTGCCATCACTGAGCATAATACTAAGTTATTTCCACTATTTTCATGCTTCATCATCACTAAATGTTCCCTGATCTACATTCCAGACTTCTGGAAACAATGTCCAAAATGGTGCATTATGAAGAATAAAATTCATTATTATGGAGCTTCATAGTCAAAAATGTTATTTCATTAAAAGAAAGAACAAATATGTATATTTATCTGGTATAAATCCCATTAGGATCATGTGATCAAGTGCCCACATGGTCATTTGGGGGTCGAAATATGGGGTTCCAAGAGTCACCTCTGCCAGTGAGGGTTTTTGGACCCCCATGAAACCCCCACCAGTGGTACCATACCCTTCAAATTAATTTTGGCAAGAGCAAGGTTCCCACATATAACAAATAATTCTGTTTAGAATAAATATGATCATTAATTGTGGTGCTACGGCCACCCAAAAAGTGAAAAATCACACATGCCATCAACATTTTTTAGGACTTTGGTGACCCACCTCTCACCCAAACAGTAAGGAATGTTGATTCTGCCTCCAGAATTGTGTAGTACAGGCTACAATGAACTACCACACCAGTTTCCAGCCTTCTACCACTATTAGAACAGACGTTATGGGCTTCCAAAAATGGCAAAGGATGAAATGTGAAATTCCAATGTGTCAATTAGGGCCGTGGCACCCGAAATTCAAATGGACGCCACGGGCAAACCGTTTGAGATATTGACCTGAAACTTCAGATTCCCTCGTTTGGTAACATAAGGAATATTTTCACCGCTTTTCAGCATAATCTGAGAGGTACCATGTACATGATACCCCGATATTGGCTGTTTTCACATGGAAGGACCCCTATGAAGTAGATCCATTTTATCGTATATCACATATATAATAAAATATATGCGTATATTAATTCGCTGAACTCTTAGTGAAGTTTAAATGAACCGTCACGTTGCATTCAAGCTGTAAAATACAGTCAAAACATAGCAACATTTAGTATATGACGGTGGGGTATGATATGAGGTGGCTTCCTGCTAGTTGTATGGCAGTAGGTTAAGTAAAATAGCGATGTTTCAAAGATAAGCTTAATCAGAATCCTGGGATATGCCCGCTTGACAACGGAGAGATAGAACTGGCCTTTGGCCATAGCAACCATCCATTTAGAACTAACGACTGGCCTTCATAGTAACCAAACATCTTAGCCAAAGCAAAGCTCCACTTTAACCCTCTCTGTCTTAGCTGGTTATTGTCATAATTCTCATCAGTATACAGTGCTTTGTTTGAGAACAAAAGCAAAGAATAACAGTTAGATATATATTTTCTATCCTGTGGGGTCCACTCAACTGTGTGTGCTTATGGTTTATCCATTTCTCCGGTTTCACGATTGCATGTAAAGAGGGGCAAATGATGCTTGCATTGTGAGATCTCGTTTGTTTTAAATCTCTGATTGGCCACCTGTTTGCTCAGCATGTCCGCAAAATTGGTAAAATAGCCAACAAGCAGTCGCAGCATTAGGGCAATACATTTTGTGACTTCATGATGTTGTGCTGTGACATTTTCTTATATTTCTTATTTTTCTCATTCTAGAGGTCACTCCTTCTCTTTGTGTGTAACTTAAATATGGTAGACTGTTTCTGTATAGTCAGAGAATCTGTTGAAACCCATGATGGGGTGACACAAACATGCCATCTCTCCCTTAAGGGGCATGCATTGTTTCAGTCCCCGTGTACAGGGATTATTGGTCATATTATTAATCACATATGATTTGTGCTCACGGGAAAGATTGATTTAAGAACGTTATCACAGTGTGTGGCTGTGGCGCAAAGCAGAGCGGGCGGAAGACAGCGACAATTGGCAGGGGAGGGTCATGTCTTTTTTAACAATTCTGTTGGAGGGTCATTGAACAATTTCTAGCAGGCAAGGGAGGGTCATGCAACTTTTGACTGAAGCACTCAAAATTCCTCCGGTGGCCCCTTCAATAAAAAACGAACAGTCCCTAGATTGCTGCTGGGCTATATGTCTTGGTTCATGTCTGTTAACAACTCATTGCCGTCAAACGCGTAGCCTATCTCGCGGTTGCATCCATTACAAACAAACATGCAATGTGAACGTCTGGATTGAAGAGCACTAAATGCTCTACTGAATAAGCACGAAGTCAAATCTTTAAATGAAAAACACTCTTTAATAATCAAAAAAATAAACCGCTAATGAAGTAAACTTGTGACCATCAAAAATCGTTTATCGCCTGTAACTCCGTGATAACAGGAGTCGGAGTCATCATTGCACTCGGAGAAAACCAGAATGTTTAATTTGTCCTGCGTTTCTTCTACGGCTGCAAACAGGATTCACTCGCAGTTAACCAAATATTTCTTTATTAGGGCAGGGCAGGCATATTTCTGGCTATTAAATTATTTCTAAACCAGTCTGCTAAAGTCTGTAGTGAAGTCTGTGTAGGGTTTTCCAGGCTCCATTTCTTTTTACGAGACACCCTGCTCACTTGAGCAATCTACCGGTTGTTTGGGTTGTTGCAGCGTCTCACTGGAAAAATACAAATTAAAGTCTCGTGATACCGCGTAATCCCACGCGCAGACCGCGAGTGAAGCTGGCCAAGTCGAAGCAATGCCCACTGTAGGTCTTAGTGAGTTAGGAGTCCTCTCGACTTCTTTTAGCTGTCCCAGAGGTGGAAAGAGGTGATTTGTTGGGGGCTGGGCCGGATTAACAATTCACAGACCCCTGGGCACAAATGTCTGGTGGGCCCCCCGGCCCCCCTGCCCCCCAGCCAACGTGAATCGGGCGGTCAGTTAATAGGCCTATATCGTGAAGATTTTTCATCTATAAGGCCAAACCTCACCAAGTAGCCCGTTTGTTTACAACTAACATCACATTTAATTAAATTGCTTATAGGCTATGCCGAAATAGTTTTCAACATTTTTAATATTAGTGTCGGCTGAATTAGGAAATGTTCTCAAAGTAGCCTTATGGCTGAAAGCTGCTTGGGATCCCCCCATCAAGCAATATAACCATACAAATGCGCGGCCTGCACTCATTGTTTCAAAAGGAGTAATTTCGGCTTTGTCGGAACTGGCCATTGTAGGCTACGTAAAAATAAACTTCCAAAACTAACAAAAAATATTTATCTTCTTTCAGTTAATTCAAGAGTTTCCAAAAAAGTTAAAAACAAATGATGTGATGCACGTCATTGACATAATGCGCAAATAATATAGCCTAGATATTCCAATATATTCGAATACATGTGTTTATTTTAGAGGGAAAATTCTAACATCATTTTTGAGCAATTTTGACAGCCCTAGTCCACTGTAGGCTACGCCAATTGGCTATTACTGTAACACCTTCCACCTAGCCCCGGTGAGTGGGGGTCGGAACCAGGAGACTTTGTCACAAGACAAAACAGATGTCTCAAAGCCCATTAGATTAACGTGAGCCTATTTGGTTAGACTAGGCTAGCTACTGTAACTTTACACTGACACAATGTAACAATGCTCTGAAGTCGCGGTCAACATGAAATCCAAAACTTTTTGATCACCAAGTTGAAATTTCCAGGTCAACCACAAATAATTCAGATTCTTTTTAATATCATCCAATAACTAATTCAATGTTGATTTAGGCCTATAGGCCTAACTCGGCCTACTTAGCAACACCATTGAACACAACTTAAAAGTTTAACGAAGAGTTGCCATTGCAGCTGCTGTGCTGAATTGATGTGGATGGCATGGCAGGGCATGCCCAATGAAAATAAATTAACGCAACGCAACACAACACAGACCCCGCTTCTCTCGCGTCAGTCACTGAAATGAATGCAACACAGAACCCGCTGCTCTCGCGGCAGTCACTGACAGTAGCCTAGAATAAATGCATGGGGAAAAACACTTCGATGATAAGCGCCGCGCAGCAGCAGTTTGTGACGTGTTTTTTTAGTGTAACCTCATGTATGAAAACTGCCAGGCAATACTAGCCTACTTTGAAAAGTAGTATTGCCGTGGCAATACTGGTGACGGCGGCCATATCCTGAAGTAGCCTAAAGCATGTAGGCTAATGATTCCTAAAACATACCAAACAAAGTACATTCTGTGGCTATTGAAATTTGGAAGCCTTTCGTGACACATAGAAAATACTTTTTAATGAACCTGACATGTTCTTCATTCTCTGATTCTAAAAATGTCATTCATTGGGCAGCCGTGGCCCACTGGTTAGCACTCTGGACTTGTAACCGGAGGGTTGCCGGTTCGAGCCCCGACCAGTGGGCCGCAGCTGAAGTGCCCTTGAGCAAGGCACCTAACCCCTCACTGCTCCCCGAGCGCCGCCGTTGAAGCAGGCAGCACACTTTGGATTAGTGTGTGCTTCACCTCACTGTGTGCAGTGTGTTTCACTAATTCACCGATTGGGTTAAATGCAGAGACCAAATTTCCCTCACGGGATCAAAAAAGTATATATACTTATACTATACATTCAAAACTTAATACAAAGTGGTTTTAAGCCATTTTAAATCGCTGAGCTGCAGCGTCGCACGTTTTTAGACTGCGCTCCTCCTCCGTCTACTGACAGCCAGGGCATATCCATTTCTTCTACGGCTGCAAACGGAATTCACTCGCAGTTAACCAAATATTTCTTTATTAGGGCAAGGCAGGCATATTTCTGGCTATTAAATTATTTCTAAACCAGGCTGCTAAAGTCTGCTAAAGTCTGTGTAGGGTTTTCCAGGCTCCATTTCTTTTTACGAGACACCCTGCTCACAAGAGCCATCTGTTGGTTTACATTTACATTACATTTGGTTTACATTACATTTGGCTGACTCATTTTTAGCCAAAGCGACTAACAACATGGTAAACAGTTTAAGTTTTAAAGCAATTCTCAACAATTTTAGGACAATTAAAAAAAAAACGGTAGAGTACAGTAAGAATAAGTGCATCAGTGAGTGCTGTTTTTAACAGTTACGTGTCAGTTCAAGATGGTTGGTGAGTGATAGGATCAGCAAGACTTGTTGTAAGTGGTGCTATGAGAGGAGATGTTCTCTAAAGAGCTGGGTTTTCAGGAGTTTTTTGAAAATGGAGAGGGATGTCCCTGCCCTTGTAGGAACTGGCAGTGTGTTCCACTAACGAGGGACAACAGATGAGAAAAGTTTGGATTGGCCTGAGCGTACCGGTGGTAGAGCTAGACGTCGTTCGTCTGAGGAGCGCAGTGGTCTGGAAGTAGCGTATGTCTGTATGAGGGCATTCAAGTAGGTGGGAGCAGAACCGGAGACTACTTTGTAGGCAAGGGTTAGAGCCTTGAATTTGATGCGGGCCGCCATAGGTAGCCAGTGTAGCTGGATGAGCAGCGGGGTAACATGTGCCCTTTTGGGTTGGTTGTAGACCAGGCGCGCTGCTGCGTTCTGGATCATATGAAGGGGTTTCACTGCGAAGTGCAATTGTAAACTAAATTGTAAATTAAATTAAATTAATTTAAATTAATTAAAAAATATTTCCAGTAGGCTATATTTAATGTCACGGAAAAGGGATACAACCAAAGATTGTTAAGGCGGAGCAAGATATTTCATCAGGAGCCACTTCCGGGAACCCAGATTAGGGCTGCACGATATTAGGAAAACATGCGATATGCGATAACATTATTGAGTACTGCGATAACGATATAACTTGCGATATTTAAATATTTTATGTTTTTCTCCACCTCATGTTTTTCTCCAACCTCATACGCTGCGCATCCCACGGTATTAGGCTACCGGCATGCCAAGTGCAGCGGAAAGTGAAAGTAATGGGGTTGCGATCGCACAGTCCAACGAAGTAGGCTAAACAACTTTTACAAATAACGAATCCTGATTACCTCTCTGCTGCTGTCTGGGGCTTTTGCTAAATGCAAATCATGAAATACAAGCCTTACAGTGAAAGTGAGATATCTTCTGATCCTATAACGATAACGAAATAAATTGTTTATTTTAACACGGTGGAGAAGGACGCATTTGGCGCTGTGTTTGTAACACGTCATCCTTAATAAAACCAAAATATTTCCATATAACAGACATGCTCTCTTGGTCACAAAGATGAAGGCCTTAGGACTGAACACCACCCTGTGTCACTGGATATTTGACTTCCTCACCAACCGTTCACAAGTGGTTAGAGTGGGGGGTCTGACATCTGACTCATTAACCATCAGCACTGGTGCTCCCCAAGGCTGTGTTTTGAGTCCACTGCTGTACAACATCTACACACATGACTGCAAAGCCAACAGTAGTCATACCTCCATCATCAAGTTTGCAGATGACACAGTGATCTTGGGCCTGATTAGTAACAACAATGAACAGTTCTACTTGGATCAGGTTGATGAGGTGGCACAGTGGTGTCAATCTAACAGCTTGACACTGAATATCAATAAAACCAAGGAAATGGTAGTGGATTACAGAAGGCAGCAGCAGAACTACAGTTACACCCCACTAATGATCAGCGGGCAACCTGTAGAGAGAGTCACAAGTTTTAAATACCTTGGTGTCCACATTACTGAAGACTTAACATGGACTGTTAACACTCAATATGTTCTGAAGAAGTCCAGACAACGACTCTACTTCCTTCGTCAGCTAAGGAAATTCAAAGTTTCTACATCCATCATGAAGGCCTTCTACACTTCAGTGGTTGAGAGTGTTCTAACTGGTAGCATCATCACCTGGTATGGGAACTCCACAGTTAGAGATTGTAGTACTCTGCAGAGAGTAGTGCGCTCAGCTGAACGTACTATAAGAACTCAACTCCCTGCTCTACAAGATATCTATTCCAGAAGAGTACTCCTAAGAGCCCAAAAGATTCTGAAGGACTCTTCTCATCCTAACAATGGATTATTCCTACCACTGAAATCAAGAAGACGCCTATGTAGTCACAAAGCCAGAACTGAGAGACTCAGGAGAAGTTTTTATCCCCAGGCCATCCGAACTCTGAACTCACACTATACTGACTTTGCACTCATTCACTCCTCAGTACTCATGACCCCCCCCCACACACACACACCTACAAGACTTTTTGCACTTTTACATCCCTCTCCCTATGCTTCAGACCTTTTATTTATTTTCTTATTTCATCACACGTCAAAACACACACACACACACACACACACACACACACACACACACACACACACCTGACTTTCTCCAACTTTTGCACACTTTTTATTTATTATTTTTGATTTCTCCTCCATCTACCCATGTCCTTGATTGCCTAGCCTTTCTGCATTTCACTGCATTTCTTACTTCCAGTAACTATATGCATGTGACAATAAACTTCCTTGTATCCTTGTATCCTTTTCCTTTTAGTCACCAATTCCTCTTCACCCAAGTGTAACCTACCTCGCTTGACTCACTATTTCAGCCATCACGACATTAGCTCCCGCCTCAACACCTAAAACACCACACACCTAAACTGGTAGGGGACGGGCTTCTAGGGCAGCATGACAGCATTGGTTTGGTAAAATATGTTGACATTGTGAATACACCATATACTGTATGGAATGCGCACGGCACAGAAAATGTATCGAAAATTAAGTAATCTTTGCGGTATGTCCATCGCAAGCGTTGATATCGCGATAACGATAGATTTTAGATATATCGTGCAGCCCTAACCCAGATCGCACGAGAGGGAGTCAAAATCCCCCTTTATGCAGACCAGATGTAGCGACTGTTCCATAGAAGTCTATGGCCATAGCTCAGAATGTCACCACATATGCTAAGATTTTGGTTCTATAGAGTTAGGAATGTGAATTTTGGGCACACTTTCATGATCCTCAAACCCTTCTGAACATTTCAGGTAATTTTTTTTGCATTTTTGAGCATTCCAGTTATTTATTCTGCTGCTTTTGGCCGGTTGCTATGTACACTCATCAATACGTCAACAACACGCCTCTGCAGACAAGGGCCCGTTGCACAAAAGCAGAATTAAGACATCCGGGATAAGTTACTGAGCTGCGCTCAATAAATCCAAAACAAGAGCATACAGGCTTAATTGGTTGCATAAAGACCAAGCCAGGATGAGCAGACACGGACTCATCAAGCCAGGTGAAATCTATCCTGCGCTCACGGCTCCCTCAAATAGAACCTGCCACCGATCACAGATTCACTGATGTCACCATGGCAACTAGAGCGGCTTCATTGCTTCTTCTACGGTGGCTAGAAGACCGCAAATACCGGTTGTGCTCACGCAGGGTTAACATCTCGGATAAATATTCTGGGGCCGGGCCATTAAGTAGGCTAGCTCCACAGAATAAAACGCCATGGTGACTTACCATAACATATCCTGCTGATCCCTATCCCTCTTTTGTGCAACCGGATCACGGATAAATTGAGCCAGGATAACCAAGATATCCCGGCTTAATCCCTTATCCTAGTTTTGTGCAATGGGCCCCTGGACTCGATCCCCTTTTCGTGCCCATAGACATGAACCACGACAAACTATTTTGCTCCGCCTTAACAATCTTTGATACAACCTCACATACACATAAGCCATGAAATGGATTAAAATCGTTTGGAAATATGTTGTGTAAACGACAGCATGTGTAGACAAAAGGCACGTGACCAGCGTTAACGGCAACCTACAAATTTAGAGGGTATAACAATTTCTCTCTAGTTATTACCTGCTCCTAGAGCAGGGCTATTCAACTTCATTACCAAGTGGGCCAGACAGGAAAACCACTGGGTCGTTGTGGGCCACTCAAAATACGGTGTTGCTAAAATTACTCCTATTGTGGCTATTATAGACATGCGTTCATGAGTATCCAGCTACATTTAATGAGTTAGTAAAATACATTCACACACACAAAAAAACACCACTGGATGTGGTGGACATTATTTTATTCTGAGATACGTCAATAGGCTCTTAAAACAATTCCAAACAGACATAAGGTGCTTATAGAGGAAATCCATATATAGATTATTTGTCAAATAAATCAGTAAAACAGTATTAGGGGATGGAATATATAACATTCACACCCAACTTCTGTCATAGCTCATATTTTTAAAATAAATCAGTGAAAAAGTATCCTGACAAAGCAGCAGCAGTCTAATGCCCCGGTCATATTTCATATTTGTTAACCCTTTTGTGCCCGTGCCGAACATTCCATTTTTGGTGCTGGATGACCTCCTTACACAAAAAACCTTATTTCTTGAGTATATTACATACCATCAATGGGATATACATTGTAATAAGAAGGATCAGTTCTATCAAATGGTGTAAAATACCTATGGTAATGTTGATATAGTAATGAACAGTCTTTGAAAATCCTCTCCAGATGTATACCGAAATTCGTTAAAATTTAATTTCATTCACATAAAAAATCATTTTCATCATATTTCTATACAAGATAGAGAAATATAGAATGTATGACATGTTCAGCAAGTTGTGGGCTATTTAACAAAAAAGACTGAATTGGAATATCATTAACCTTTTTAAAAGTTATGATAAATTTAGTGATCAGTGTAAAAAAATGCAGGAAACGGGATTTAGAATGTTGAAAGAATTCACATTCTCTTTCTCACCAAAAACATAAAAGTATGCATAAAACTAATAATGAAGTCAGACACAACGTTATTATTTGGTCCATAAGAATAAATCATTTATTTGTATATAAGCAAATGCTACAGTTAATAATAATGATATATATAAAAAAAACATGTACCTTACCAGTAATACTGGAAGTAAGAATGTAAAAATTATATACATCTATAAAATGCATTATTACTTATGAAAAGCTAGGAATACAATCAACTTCAACATCACTCAAAAATCAATATGTTCTAAACATTTGAAAGTGGATTACATACAACAAGCCTGTTGAGAATAAACACATGTATACACAAACTCACACACACACACACACAAAGAGGAGGATAGGGAAAGGTGGGGTGGGGATCCTGAAGGTTGAACACAGAAGACCTATGACTCATAACGAAACGCATCCCCTCCTGTAGAATGCCAAATCTGACAGCAATTTTGTTTACCAAAAAAACGAAGTCACCTGTTATTATGTATTATTTTTTATAACAAAGCCAACCATTTTTATTTGGCTCCTGCTGTACAGGAATATGTACTTGATGAAAAGACGACAGATTAGAAGTTGGAGCAGCTGAAGGCGAGGCTGAAATTTTGACGGAAATGCCTGCCAGCTGTTGTGAAGTCTTTCTGGCTGTAGCTACCAAACCTAGGTTCAACACCAGATTCTGCATTGCCAAACTTGAAATAATAAGAAACTACTGACAACGGCAATGTCAATGGAGAAAAAGTGTACACAATATGTATTTATCATTTGGTCAACGCTCCCTGATCCCTTCAGAGACTTGGTTCCCCAGTAGCAATGGATATTAGGGAGGGAAGTGAAGCCCCATGTCAATGATCAATCCTAGAAAACTGTGAAAGTCTTCTGGAGTCTCTTTGTCCCATGCCCCTGCACTGTGTGTTTGCATACGACGGCCTACTAAGCACAACCTCCCACCCGTTCCGGTTGATAAAACCACATATGCCTGGGACAACAACATATAAAAAACAACATAACAAGTCTATTTCACAGTGTTTTAGTGGCAGTCTACACCACCCTATGCACGCCACCTAAATCTATACCTTCTTCCTCCATCCTCACATGGTCTTACACATTGTGAGCGCAAGCTCATCAGCAGTCAGCTACCTCTTCAGGCCTGCAACGAGGTCTGTGTAGGTCTTTTCACCCTCCATCTGAAACAACAGTAAAATCATACAAATGTAATACCTTTATTAATTTACAAAATAAAATCAAAACTACAGATGTATGTGTGTGTGCATACATACACCAGAAGAGGTAGTAGCCTTGAAACTATTGAAGCATTCTGAGTAACTCAAAAATATTCAGAAGTATGAAAAGTCATTTTATTACACATGGGTTTAGCTGTCCTAAATCTGATTGGCTGACTGGCATCAAGATAAAGACAGATTACATTTCACCTAGTAACTAACTGCTGAAAATGCAATAATGACATTTCTGACATAATATGTGATTTCACATCATGTTTTCTATAACTACATATTGAGAGGACTAGAAAAGCTATCAAGTCATGTCATTTTAGAAAATGTTGAGACAAGCACGTCTGATGTTTGTCATTTAGAAGTTAGCAAGCTAAATCAGTTCACTACAAACTGCCTAGCGAGGTAACAACTCGAGGACAGGCAATAAGTTAATTAGCACTACATTTCTGACAGAATATGTGATTTCACATCTTGTTTTCTACAACTACATATTGAGAGGAGAACAAATATCGCTCAACTTATTTCATGTAGAGAACCGACGCAAACAAACGCAGCGCCCATTGATTTATCCAGCTTTGATGTGCTAACGTTATACTGACTTGCCAATAATGCTTACCTAACAAGCAAATTGGTACTAAAAAACAAACTTACTTACAGGTTATATACTAACAGGTTTTTAAATGAAATTGTCAAATGAAAATAACTGACATCAAAAGCAAACGAGAGTACTGCAAGCAGTTCAGAGTAATGCAGCTAGCTAAAGTTACATGACGATGCACTTAGCCCCCGCTATGCCATAATGTTGAAGTTGATGAGAAAGCATATTTCTGTCAAATAACATGATTTTAGGACTACAAATTAAGATTAACCATAACTACAACCAATGTAAAAACATATATTACCTCAGTTTATCCAGCTGTGTGGTTTCCAGTCGAGGTAAACTCCAACGAAGTGCAGGTGGCATCTGGCTGTCCATATCAATATATACGACTGAAGTGAAAAGTTTTTTTTCACGACTTGACCTTCAAGTATCCAAAACATTTCGCGCCATAAATCCCTTAACCAATCATATCAAATTGAAATTGATTGCTCATCGTTAAAATTTTAACGAAATTAGAACGGTCGGGCTTGTAAGGGTTAAATAAATCACAGTGAAACGTTAACTGCTGCCATTGGTCAATTGTTCTGTAGGTTTCCTGATAGCTCTGTTTGAGAGGCACAAGCTGTGCGACATTGTTTATTTTTGATGCCAATCACTGCTGTCATTTTTTTATTGATTTGATCTATAGTCATAGAAGCTAGATTTGAAGGCAGGCCGCAGGTAAAATCCAAAGGGGCGCAAGCACCCCGCGGATCAATAGTTGAATAGCCCTCTCCTAGACCTTTTGAGATATTGCCACTGCTCCAACACTGAAAGGCACTGTTAGAATGCTTGGATCAAGCCAGGTTCAGCGTAGCATATTCGACTGCTCATGTTGGTGACCGCACCAGGGCAAGCACACTTTCGCAGTTCCTCCGGAATTCAATGTACTCTAGTTGTTACTGCTATTTTTCCTTAATATTAATAAATAATAAAATTGGAACTTGTTGTCGACAACACGTGGCATACAGACCCGTCAATCTCCCACGGTCCATGTAACACATTATCAGTTACATTTTCTATTTAAAAATGTAAAATTGGACAAAATGGATTACATTTTCTAAAATTGTGTTTTTTCGCTCATAAAATAAATGCATATTTAGGATTTTGGAGTTGTATCCCGATTTTGTATTTGTGTAACTTTGGATAGAATATGGATAAATCTGAATATTTTTGTCCGTGAAGGACATTAGAATGAGACTTAGTTTCATAGTGCAGGGAGGTGCATAGCAGGCTTGGGAGAAGGCGGCAGTTGGAGTTGGCAACAATGTAGCAAACTCTTACAACAAAAATAAAAAATGGGTTTGCATTTCATGCTGTTCTTCCAAGAGTGTAATAAATTTGGAATTTTTACGGAAAAAACACTATTAGTCCAGCAGCATCTTGCACAAAATAGTCCCATGAGAATTTTGGTATGAAAGCAAGCCATTGTCATTCTGTATACACTTAATCATGCTCCAACAGGGTTATGTTTGGTATCAAACTGATTGGTATGAGACCTCCTGCATCACAAAAACAACAAGTGATTATTTTAAGCAGGTTTGATATGCGGTTTCACTGTGTTAATATCACAACTTTCCTGTGCTATTGCTGGTTAATTTGATATCAAAAGTTTATGATATGCTTGATATACACTCTAGATATTCTACAAAATGTAACCCTGTCCGGTCAGAGCGTTGCGCGCATACAGTGTATGTGGTATACTGTATGTGGACAAAACAGCAGAGTTAAGGAAATCGGAACAGCTGTTTGTGTCTTGTGCAAAGTCACATCTGGGTAGACCGCTAAATGATCTGAAATGTTACCAAGATGGCCACCAAGGGGTTGGACTTGCCTATAAGGACTTTGATTGAACTCACGACTCACTGCCTCGATAGAGAGCTGTCTCACTAGACATGACCTTGGACTGGATTGGGTAAAGTGACACTTTTCAAAATAAAAAAACATGGCTCCTAAGTAACCACGTCTAACCAACACAGCTCAATTTTAACCAAGCAGAACATGCTTGTCTTTAGGTCCAAAAGATGCATATAGGTCTTTAAAATGACACTTCAGCTATGGTATTTCTATAGGTCTTCTTTTAATGTTTTTTTTTTTCTAGATAAGCAAGCATAGGCTAGGCTAGAAATTTCCTACTGAGATCAATTGTGGAATCTTTGTGCCTTTAGCAACGGTCAACTGCAGGTAGTACTGTAACTGATGTTACCAAGCTAACATAATGTTTTAGACCTAAGTTCGTCTGGGGGCAAGGTGTCTAATTTCTATAGTCCAAAATAAGTCTGTCTTTTGTGAAACTGTGTAACTTGCATTAGACTAGTATATGAGTAAAATTAAGACTGGCCTAACACTACAGACCAGTCAAAAATAGTGTTGTGAAACCGGCCCCAAGAATAAATGGCAATGGCCAAAGGCAATGATGGGCAATCACTGAAACTATACAATTTGCCTTATTCACACAGTGGCCATTGTAAACCAAAACCAGGCTATGGGCTACATAAACCAGAGGATTGTTGTGTTCTATGCATTCGCCAGTAGGTGGCGAGAACACATATGATATAGTCAGTGTACCCCATAGCCTCCTTTTGGTTTATAATGGCCGCTGTGTGAATAAGGCGAATACAGAGGGTTTAGTTGATAAGTTTGATAAGTTTGTGCCAAAACTTAAAGCCCATGGTTCAGTAGCATGATGCACTGCATAATGCTGATGATGATACACATTGTAAGGCTGGACAAACCTTGAAGAATCTCATCTGGCAGCACTGGGTTAGACAGAAAGACGTCTGTTTCTCTAGCAACGCTAGCCTCCTTCAGCCCTTCCAGCAGCTGTCTATACTCCTGTTTGAGTTTGGCTGCGTCTGTTTCCTTGATCCTAAAGACCAAAAACAGAAGCTTTTTAGAAACTAAAAACATTGCGACACTAAAGCAGTCAACATGACATGAAAACATCTACATTAAAAGCACAACATATCAGTTCCAACAATTCAACTTCCAACATTTTCCATGGTCTAGGTCAGGAGCGTCCAAACTATTTGACTCAAGGGCCACATTGGGTTTTGAAAATTGGCCGGCGGGCCACACAACATTTATTGTGTGCCATATTTCGAATGGCAAATATATATATATATTGTATCATTGAAATGATATTGAAATGATAAATGATAATTTCTCAACAAATACTGTTTTAGTACTAGATGAGTCGAGTTTTGGGTTCATAACTAAGTTGAGATCTCCTGCCATCAGTAGTACTCCCTTACTTTTTGTTACTAAAAGCTCTGTCAAGTGTAACATAAATTCTATTCCTGTGTCTGGAGGATAGTAGACATTAAGAATAGAGACATCTATACTCTCTATGTTACCCACAACCAAAACATACCTACCTTCTTTATCAATAACACAATATTCTTTTTCAAATCCTACATGATCACCACACCTTTCTGACTGGAGTTATACGAGCTAAAATAAATCCTGAAATGCAATATCAATAAGGTCTCCTAACTGGTCTATGAAGGCCTCTACATCGGACTGCTGAGTCTTGGAAGTTCTCTTGGCATTTTTCTTGGCTTCTGCCATTTGTCCTGAAGTGTTTCCAGTTGTTTTATGGCATGATGTTGGGGACGAACGGGAATCCTAGCCTTGTCCTAGAATACCAAGACTTCTTTGATCACAGCTGTTGCACTTTCATGAATAGTTTTTTTTTAATGTTTTATGTGATACCCTTGGGTCTGGCCCTTTAATTCGTGGATCTGCTTGAGGTTTCTTCCTATATCTATCTCCAATTCTAGGGAGTTTTTCCTCGCCCCTGTTACTCATGGGCTCTCTTTAAATGTTTAACACTCTGTAAAGCATCATGACACATGAGTAATGTTTTGCCGCTCTATAAGTGAAATTAAATTGAAATTGATATTACAACACACATGAAACCTGCTTCTTGGAGGGTAACTTTGTTCCAGTTATTTCAGTCTCTTCTGATCCGAGTGACCATATAGCGGACTTGCTTCGTGTTGCTTCAGCCATTGTCTCAGTGTATTAGGAGTGTAACGGTTCATGTATTCGTATTGAACCGAAACGGTACGGGCGTCAGGGTTCGGTGCATGAATTTACACGGAGAATACACGGTATAAAAATACATAAAACTCGTGTGCGGATTAATTAATGTCATGCGCAATTACTGTTAAGTAGCGAGAGTTACGGGAGTTCTTTAGCGACACCTAAAGCTAATCTGTAGCCTCGCCTTAGCTCTGAAGCTCTGATTGGCGCCTATGTTTTTTTTGTCAGGTCGTCGGTCGAGTCCATCAGTCATTAGGCCCTTTCACACTGGCGAAATCGCCACGATTTTAAGTACCAGAATCGCGGAACGACTGTTCACTATTAGCACTAAGGTTAGACCCACAAGAGTTAGAGGATCCGCTGGTCTCTTTAAGATCGCAAGTTTGAGAACTTCAGTTACAGTAACGTTAGTACAGGCGAAAGAGTGGTGGATAAGATGAAACTGTGTGTCGGCGTTGTTCAGCAGTTGTTGGGTATGTGAGTGGAAAAAATGCTACACATATTCGAAGCCATCACCCAGATGATGTAGGCTACCAATCACTGAAACAAGGGGAAAAAACTTCCCCTGCGCTTCAGCAGCCTTTGGATACACATACAAATAGGGCCAAAACCTATGGCTTAAATTAAATGATTTCGTAATGACAGAAAGCTATGTAAATCGCGTGGTAATTACCTTTATGTTGGGGTAACTTGTAACTTCTCACATGAGGTTCTGGTAGTGTGCATAGACAGTCAAATAAAGTGACAACGCTAAACAGGCTAATAAACAAACCATGCTATGGTGAGTTAACGTCAAAGGGCAAAGTCATGTGACTTCTAGTTGTAGTCTGTTTATGAAATGAAAGGATCAATTTCGTTTTTTAAAAAAAGGCAAAATAGTGTGATATTTTCACAGTTAGTAGGCTAGATAATTACTTTACACACAATAAAAAAAATATTGAGGCAAATTGTAGACCCTTCCATATACAACTAAACACAGATGTTGAAGGTCTTGCTTAAGTGGATTTTTAAAAATCATTTTTCTATGTAATTTCCACTTTCAGAAATAAGAGATGCTGTAGGCCTATTTTCAGTTTTATAGCTGATTGTCTTATTTTGTTTACAAGTCACAGATGGAGTCTGGGTACTTATTGTACGGTTTAGCCTACATCTTACACACTTCAGGCTGTTGCAGATAGCTCAGGGAAGAGACTGTATGACACTAGGTGGTACAGCCTGAGACATGTACAAAAAAAAAAAATGCTTTCTGCATTTTTGTTTTGCTTTTCCCTCCATTGTACCGAACTCGTATCGAACCGTGATGTCCGAACCGAGATATGAACCGAACCGTGACTTCTGTGTACCGTTACACCCCTACAGTGTATATTGTCTACTGTGCTTCATTCACATTGAAGTGTTCTTGCTTTGAAAGACATATCACAACTAAAACAGGAGTTGCTATGAAAATTGCTCACAACAGCATATTATTGGGAAATACCGGAATCAGCAGATGAGATCAGCAAATCATCATTGTAAATTTGCATGGACCATATGGAATTCCCATTTTAAGATTCATTAGGTGATGTAGGTAAAACCACCACATGTGGTCACCAATAATCAATACACATCGTCATTGACTGCATGGTCAAATAAGTCCATTGCGGTCATAAGCATATATTATTAAACAAATATACATGCTAGCACAATGTATCACATAATACGCGAAAAATCCCAAATATATGCACATTGCACAGTATGTGTTAAACTTCAAAGGTCTTGAGCAACCTCTAAATATTAATTAATATTGATAAAATTTTGCTCAATTGTTTTTTTTATTTATTCCAAAATATTTGTGGGGTGAGAGCATGAACTTTTAAAAGTTGAAAAATAAGGACCACCCTAATAGATACAGTGTATATGTATAGAGCAGTGTTTCTCAAACTTTTTCAGACCAAGGACCACTTAACCAATAAAAACAAAAACTCACGGACCACCTAGCTAAAAAAAAAAAAAAAGTAGATCAGTACTTCAGCAGTATATTACACAATAGGCCTCCTCACTGAACCACCTTGCTTATTGTCTTTGCACCTTGCTTATTATGTCAGTGGATTCATATGATGTAAACTGGCATAGCTTACATAGGCATGTTGCAAAACTTTTTGGATTTACATACAAGTTGCTTCAATATTGCAAACAACTCATCTATATTATATTTTACCACGTCTGCTGATGGACCACTTGGGACAGCTTGCGGACAACCAGTGGTCCCCGGACCACACTTTGAGAAACACTGGTATAGAGATACTACATGGTCCTCGCTTTAGATTGGGGGGCTGCAAACAGTGACGCAACAGCTCAGCGATTTAAAATGGCTCAAAACCACTTTGTATTAAGTTTTAATGACTCAAAAATTACGTTTTTAGAATCAGAGAATGAAGAACACGTCAGGTTCATTAAAAAGTATTTTCTATGTGTCACGAAAGGCTTCAGAGGGTGGGTTACAATTAACATGATAGTACCCAAATTTCAATAGCCACAGAATACTTTGTTTGGTATGTTTTAGGAATCATTAGCCTACATGCTTTAGGCTACTTCAGGACATGGCCGCCGTCACCAGTATTGCCACGGCTTTTCAAAGTAGGCTAGTATTGCCTGGCAATACTAATTTTCATACATGAGGTTACACTATTAAACAACGTCACAAACTGCTGCTGCGCTTATCATCGAAGTGTTCGCTTATCATCGAAGTGTGACTGACGTGAGAGAAGCGGGTTCTGTGTTGCGTTCATTTCTGTGACTTACACGAGATAAGCAGGGTCTGTGTTGTGTTGCGTTGCATTAATTTATTTTCATTAGGCGTGCCCTGCCGTGCCGTCCACATCTCTTCAGCACAGCAGCAGCAATGGAAACACTTTGTTGAACTTTTAAGTGGTGTTCAATGGTCAAGTCAAGTCAAGTCAAGTCAATTTTATTTTTATAGCGCATTTAACATGCACAGAGTGCAACACAAAGCGCTCCACAAAACAAGACACATAACAAAAAGACAAAAGATGCCAGACGGAGCGGCATAGTCGCCAGCGTTCCCGCGACATCAAGACAAACAAACAAATTTACAAAATAACAATTGACGCACAAGACAAAAGATGCCTGATGGAGCGGCGTAATCGCCAGCGTACCCGAGAAACCTAACGGTAGACATACAAGACAGACAACAAACAAAAATGAACAAGTAATAAAATAAATAAATAAGAAATTAAAATGGTGTTGCTAATTAGGCCGAGTTAGGCCTATAGGCCTAAATCAACATTGAATTAGTTATTGGATGATATTAAAAAGAATCTGAATTATTTGTGGTTGAGCTGGAAATTTCAATTTGGTGATCAAAAAGTTTTGGATTTCATGTTGACCGCGACTTCAGAGCATTAAGTTACGTTGTGTCAGTGTAAAGTTAGCTAGCCTAGTCTAACCAAATATTGGTCTTACTGCCATACAAATCTAAACCACAGTAGGCTCATGTTAATCTAATGGGCTTTAAGACATCTGTTTTGTCTAGTGACAAAGTCTCCTGGTTCAATTGTTTCCAGTTTCATAGAAACGAGGGTGTTACATTTGCAGTAGCCTAACTACAAAATCCAACCTAATAACATTAGGCAAGGCATTGCGTTGATGTTTCTCCATTTCTTGTTCTCTTCACCCATCAGGCAGCTATTGACGTTGGAAGTGGGGGTGCGGCCACCCCCAAAGCGCACTAAGACATTTTCCTTTTAGACATAACAATGGTTACACTAGGCAGGCAACTGTGCTCTGTTCCCAGACCATGCTTTCTCTGTCTATGATCTGCAGGCTTATAGACCCTTTCAACAACTAGATGTACCGCATAGCGGTACAAAATATGACCGCCGCTCAGTCCTGTACATCCGTTCCGCGAAAATAAATCACACTTCAATTTGTCTCCATATTTTACTCCATCCCCCACTCTTGAAACTTTTGTGTATGCTTGTTTGGCATGCCTGAGTGTGTGTGTGCGGCTGCACAGAAAGTAGCCTACTGGTGCTGAAATGGTGAATAGATTGTAGAATAGCCAAAGAAGATGTAGCATTGTTATAAAACCTTTAAAATCTCTAAACAATCACAAGTAGGGCAGTTCATCACAGTTCATCCATTGCAACTGGATTGATGAAAGGTCACTTACACCTGTAGGCTACATTGTATTTGGGAAAAGCAAAAGGTATCAGCATAATGTTATTTATTTATTTATTTATTTTTTGTGTATTTATAAACAAAAACATCTCTGTCAGTTCCATGCCGTTTTCAACAGCTATCAAAAACAAAGGTCATTTTTGGATGGATGGATTTTTTGTGAATGTTTCTTCTTCTACATAAGATTTTAGTCATCTTTAGTTCATGTAATACTTTATTGTCAATGCACAAATTAAGTAACAGTAGTCTGAAACGTTATTGTTAATGCACAAATTAAGTAACAGTAGCCTAGTCTGAAACGAAATGCTGTTTTACATCTAACCAGTGGTGCAAATAACGGACATGTCCAAATGGGCCTTGATGAAATGCGTCGCTAGACTGTTCATACACATTTTAACGGGCCAAAGTTGAAGAGCTTTTGTCCGTTATTGTTCGTGCAAATATAGGCTGATTCATGTTCCCTTGCATTGTGTAACTGAGGTCAATGGCTAGTCTGGCTTTCATCAGACCAAGCTCAATCTTTTAAGAAATCAAAAAATAAATAGCGGGCAGATCAGGCTGGGTTCACCCAGCCTAGTCTATAGGCACCCGATATTGTTTAATTTTCCGATTGAGATATACACGCTCTGGCTATTCTAAATGCAAAAATGCATCAGGGAGTTATGACAAAACGGTAACTAACAAACTAGATCATAATAGAAAGCTGTTAGCTTCCCTAAGCTACAGGTAGGATTATAAGGTAGGCCTATTTACAACATAAATTGTCAATAGGCTATGCTGGCGACACAAATAAAATCTCCTTTGGAAACCAATGGCTTACGCCTTACAGTATCAAGCGGACTTAAACTGCCATATCGTGGCAAAAATTGTAATAACATTCAAGCAGCTCCATGAGTCAAGGAAAGCGCGAATGAAGTAGCCACTTCTAGATGGGACCCACTACACAGTAGCTTAAGGTGTGTTGCTAAAGCAGCCATAATGAAATGAAGGTGTCATTGTTTGGATACTTCACACACACGTGCTTTTTAATTTCACAAGACTACAACTACCAAGCTGTAATCAAAGCACATCGATTCCCCTCTCACACCATGCACGCACTTAAAACAAAATAAACAGGCGTCTCAGTCTCACGCATGTATAGGCAAAACTGTATCAGACCGGTGTAACGTTGGTAAATCTTCCATTGCACAGAATGATTTTGTAGCACGTGCAATAAATGACAGTCGAAAGATACAAACAGTGCTGCTATCAATTTGCTTGGTATAACCGCATTTATAGTTTTCTACAAATGCAATCAATCAAATGCCTCCATCACTCAACTAACGCTAACGGTAACATTACCTAGGTCCTTATTGATATTACAAGATTAACGTACCTGCAGTAAAAACCAAGCATGTCCGATAAACATCCTCAGATTTATTTCGGCTTCAAGAAGAAATGGGAATTACACTTCATGTGAACATCGTCCTATCCTTATTAGATGTCCGCTGCGGTAAATTACAGTCCTTGTAGGAAGCGTCCATTGTTTTTTCCAACCCACTTTTAACTTCCAACAAAATTACGTCTCACTGCAACGATGCGCCATCTAGTGGACAAACGACTACTTATCGCCAATACTGAAAATGCAGCCATGATGATGATGATGAATATTTATTTTGGCTTTCTTTTAATCCTACTGAATTTGTAATTATGTATCGGCCGTTCTAATACCGATAGTATGTGGGTGCCTGTGTGTGTGCATGTGTATATGTGTGCACTGCCATTTACAGGCCAATGAGTGTACAGTCACTAAATGTACACATAACCTAATTTTTTTAGACCCCCCCCATGGATGAAATTCTACGAAACTTGGCATACCCCCAGACCCCCAGAGAATGCCAGGTCAATCATACACATAAAATTTGGTGCAGTTCTGAACATCTTAACTGAAGATAGGGGCAATTAAAGCAGAATAATATTGCATTTTCATTTTTTACCGGGGGGTGGGGGTGCAAATCACAAATGAGTGATTATGAGCCAGGTTGATGTGGGCCCTTGAGACCAACATACCATAAAAGATTCTTCATCCTCAGTGCCACGGTTCAGGTAGTTATTTAGGAAAAACTGTATTTTTTTTTTTGCGGTTCGGGGGGCCCAGCCCGGGGGGTGGGGGGTGGGGCTGGTGGTGGTCCCCGGGGACGAAATGAAATTTTCCCGTAAAAGTCTAGTGGGGCTACATACTCACCAAATTTCATGTACCCCGGTGGTTCGGTGTCCCGGGTATCAATGACCAAAAATTCAGGGAGTAGATGACGGGAAAAATTCTTGAATTATGTGCATGTGTGCGTGTACAAATTTATGTTTATGTGTGTGGGGGTGTGTGTGTGTGTGTATGTGCGTGCTTGTGTGTTTGCCTGCGTATGTGTGTTTGTGCATGCATGCGTACATATGTCTACTGTGTGAGTATGTGTCATACGTATGATTACTGTAAATGTATGTGTGTGCGTGTGTATCTGTTTATGCACATGTGTGCACATGGAATGGGTTAACATGACCCCTGGAGGCAAACATACAGAAAAAATTGGTCATCCTAGGCCCTACAGTTCTCAAGATATTCACAGAGAACTGTGTCTGCCCTACCCTCCTTTCGGGGGGTCCAGTCCAGCGGGGGGGCTACAGATCAAAACGAAGAATGACGGTTCCATGCTATCCATGTGGGGGTACATGCCCACCAAGTTTTGTGTACCCCGGTCTTTCAGTGTCCCGGGAATCCTTGTTGGTGTACGTCACTAAATGTACACATAAATTATTTTATTGTAAGGCCCCCCATGAACGAAATACACAAAACTTGGCATGCATTTGGAGGGTGTCATAATGATCCTACACTTTTAATTTCGTGCAGTTTTGACCTTGTCAGCCAGAGATATTGTGATGAAAACACCTAATTTTTTGCTTTTTAATTTTTAACTAGGTGGCGCTATACATGAAATAAGTGGTAATGGGATGGGTTGACATGCCCCCTTAAGACCAACATACATAAAAAAGGTGGACCTCCTAGGCCCTACGGTTTTCGAGATATTCACAGAAAACTGTGTCTGCCCTACCCTCCTTTCGGGGGGTCCAGTCCAGTGGGGGGGCTACAGATCAAAACGAAAAACGATGGTTCCATGCTATCCATGTGGGGTTACATGCCCACCAAGTTTCGTGTACCCCGGTCTTTCAGTGTCCCGGGAATCATTGACGGAAATTTGGGCATGCGAAAAAGAAAAAAAAAAAAAATCTGACTAAACCTATATGACCGCCGCTTCGCTGCGCGGCGGTCATAATAACAACAAAAACAATGCTTGAACGTTCTATTTGGGCCCCAATCTACTTCCTCTGCATTAAGATAACATATGGAATGTTAAAAAGGAAGTCTTGTGGGGCCAACTATGATGCTGATAATGGAACTCTCTTGAAAGGGTCCATAGGGCCTCCTCGACGAGAAGATTGCTAGTCCGCGGATAATGTGCGGCAATTGAATGGTAGCCTATGGAACCACGGACCGAAAGGGCTGAGTGAAGGCAGAAAGGGCTGTTAATTAAGGTGATCTGCATCTCCGTTCACCAAACGCTATGGTTTTGCTAACCCATTCGCACAATAAATAATTTCTGAAAGGTTCATTGTTGACGTGCGACATTTCTCCATGTGGGGTAGTGTCAAGCAGTGAAGTGACCCAGAGTTTAAATAAATCCCAGAGTTCGGTTTCGTTAAGGTTGCATTATTTACCTAATTTACATCAGCATTGAATTACTTTTTTTTACTGGAAGGGACCGCAATCCTATTTTTAATCTATTTCCTAACGTTTCGGGCCTACCCGCGCGTGCCCTTTTCCTCCTCTCTCAGGTTTAACAAATTTAAGGTTATTTCGCATAGGCTACTCAATGGTGCTATTTCACACGCATAAGAGCGACCCCCACTCACCGGGGCTAGGTGGAAGGTGTTAATAGCCGATTGCCGTAGCCTACAGTAGACTAGGGCTGTCAAAATTGCTCAAAAATGACGTTCGAATTTTCCCTCTAAAATAAACACATGTATTTGAATATATTCGAATATCTAGGCTATATTATTTGTGCATTATGGCAATGACACACATCACGTCATCTGTTTTTAACTTTTTGGAAACTTTTGAATTAACTGAAAGAAGATAAATATTTTTCGTTAGTTTTGGAAGTTGATTTTTACGTAGCCTACAATGGCCAGTTCCGACAAAGCCGAAATTAGCCTACTCCTTCTGAAACAATGAGTGAGCAGGCCGTTGTTTATATATGGTAATATTGCTTGACGGGGGGGGATGCCAAGCAGCTTTCAGCCATAAGGCTACTTTGAGAACATTTCCTAATTCACCCGGCACTGATATTCAAAATGTTGAAAACTATTTCGGCATACAAGCAGTTTAATTAAATGTAATTTTCGTTGTAAACAAACGGGCTACTTGGTAAGGCTTGGCCTAACGCTCGTGCCTTAGATGGCAAGAAAAAAATTCATGTTATAGGCCTATTAACTGACCGCCCGATTCACGTTGGCTGGGGGGCAGGGGGGCCCACCAGACATTTGTGCCCAGGGTTCTATGAATTGTTAATCCAGCCCTGGCCCCAACAAATCGCCCCTATCCACCTCTGGGACAGCAAAAAGAAGTCGAGAGGACTCCTAACTCACTAAGACCTTTTCACAAACAGCTTTTTGTGGCATTTCACGTTGCGATGTTTTGAAATCCTATGCGGCTACAGGAGCTTTCAATCTCGAGAAAACAATTTTGCATTGTATTGCATAACTAACTGATGCAATAACGCCACCAACAACAACCAAAACTAGGCTACTCATTGTCAACATGTAAATTAAATGTAACGTTATTGTGAATCAAATTAAAATGTTCTCCTCTTTGCAAACGTAGGCATAGGCATAGGCTATGGTGACATTCATTTAATAATGTTACAAAGATAGGCTACTGCATCAATCCGTATGTTTTATTAGGCTACTAGGCTATTTGTTTTGCCTTACTCTTGATTAATTTAGGCTAGGCCTTTTTATTCAGTTATTCATCATCTTCCGTCCTTGTGTAGCGCACGCATTCTCAGACCTGTCACTCATCATCATAAGGGAGGTGTTTGGAATCATTCCCGCGTTACAATCATCAGCCAATCAAGGTGGTCACTTCAGTCAAGCTCGAGTAATGATGTCATCTATAGCGTCATCTTTAGGAGTTGTCATTTTTCCTTACTAAGAGTAGGTCTGAAAGGCTTTGTGAATAACTTTTAAGAGAAAACTCCTAGCTAAAATCTTTTAGTGCGATTTAGGAGTACTAGTGGTAAGCTAAAGTCTTTGTGAATATGACCCCTGGTGTCTAACCCAATGCATAGCCCATTTACACAAAATAATGGTCGAATATTACTGATGATATTTCATTGTTATTTAAGAACATGCAGTGCGCGTAAACCTTTTACCTCGTAAAAAATCATCATACCGCATATTGTGGCGGGTCTATTATTTAGACTACTTACTGTAGGCTGTGCAAACCACAGGCCTTTATTTTGGGCAAGCATGCATTCAAGGCAGGCCTTTATTTCATAAGGCTTCTGTTGAGAAGAATTTTATATAAAGCCTGCACAGTTGTCCTCCTGCCCCTCCTTCACGCAGCTTCACGTCACGTCATGCGCGAATGAAGTGGCCATTTCAAAGTAAGGCCCACTGTATTAGTTATCCACCTCTTTGTCTTATACACCATTAACAAGCTGCTTGTTAACACTTACAACTGTTAACAAATATGCTTAAAACTTAAAAGGCTGCTTATTAACACTTACAAGCTGCATGTTAACAGTTAGTTAATGTTATTAAAGGATAACAACCGTTAACTAACTGTTAGTAATGAATTGTTAACTGCTTATTATGCACTGTTAATACCTAATAAGCACATGTTATTCTAAAGTGTTACCCATGTAATTCTATAATCTACCAATCTCCAAAATATTACACTTGATAACATGATTAATGCTTAGGGTTGCACGATTTGGGAAAAATTGGGGATTGTTTCTGACAGATAATGTGTTTGCAATTTGCAATATGATTTTTGAATGTCAATGTGAAGATTCAGTTTAATATTCCAGTGTTTCCCCTAGATTTTTTTCCAGCAGCAGTGCTGTTGATCGTAGGAAGCCCCCCCCCAAGAAAAGAGAAAAATTTGAAAAGAAAAAATGACTCCTTAAATGGTGACTTCTGGTGGATTTTGTGAAAGAAATGGACAGATTGAGTTACAAATTATGACATAACCATCAACACAAGCATTTACAAAGCATGATTATTGCAGTACATGAACAGGATTATTCATGTTTTTATTTCACCTTTTTCATTTACATTATTAGTATTAGCCACTGTACACTGTAGGCCACTGTACAAACTATTACTATTTAGAATATACAGTGCTGTGCATAAGTTAAGACATTTATATATAATAACATTTATTTATTTACGATACATGATACATTAAAAAATAATTGATGTCCTATTTTTTTTAAATTAATGTTCCTCCCTTTAGTCAATTTCAGCATGGGTGTCTTAACTTTTGCACAGCACTGTATAAACTATATAAACGTCTCTTTCATGTAATTACACTGTATTGGTGCTGTGCAAGTCGAATTGAGTGCCTGTCACTTTAATGCCGTGACGACCCGTGACGCTTGCTTGATTCTCACGGTTTTAAGATAACTTGGTAACGTTGTTGTGCATGGTGCATAAGAATATGTGGATGAAATTAATTATGTTTCCCATGTCATTTGGTAAAATAAATGGTCAAAAACTCGAAGACAATCTATCTTGGATTATAGCAGATAAGTGTCTTGTATCATATCTATAATTTTGGTGAGCTCTACAGGAATTACTGTACAAACTATCTCAGATGTAAATGGTTGCGTATCCTATTACTCAAATTCAATTAAACCCACCAATAGGCTAGCTAGACCTTAGTTTCACAGCCTAGGTAGGCCTACAGTGGGTCCCAGTTAAAAATTGACACTTCATTCACGATCATGGTGAATGGTGAAATGTAAGTACAACTGCAGCCGCTTGGGGGCAGCATAGTCCGCTGTGGAGTTCCACGGTCGAACCAGGCGGCGCATTCGACAGCAAGGGCTGTGATTGGCCGAGTTTTCAGTGCGTTTCTCTGTGTTTTTAGCAGCCCCTGCAACATGCTAGTCCACTGTAGCCTAAGCCTTGTACATAATGTTAAACATAGCTTTGGATTCATTGGCAAGATTTCTTGATTGTACAGTGTCTGTCTCTCAGTAATGTTTTAAAATGAGAGCTTCGTCAGCTGGCAGTAGGCTACTTTGTAGGTAGTCATGAGAAGTTCGCTTGCTAACAGAACATAAATATGCTGCCCAGAAACCTTGTGAATAGTTCTGATTTTTTTTACTACACTAACAAGGTTGAAATATAGACTTTGCCTACAGCATCTCCTTAACAGTAATGTTAACAAAATGACAGCATTCATATGACAAAGAAAAACGAATTCGGTCACTCAAGACTGTGCCACAGCAACCAGTGTAGGCTACAGTCCTACCCAATAGGCCTACTCGAAGCAGATAGCGTTGTCTGACGGTCGAGTGGGTTAATGCACGTATTTCCAGAACAGGTCTGCAACTTTCAGGCAGTTCTGAGTTCGAATCTAGGCAGGAGCAGAGCCATATGAAGGCCTATTGTTATCATTTTTTGCAAGGTGTTGCTCCTGGCAATACTTGTTTATAAGACGTTTGGTGATTAATTGATAGCTGTTTTTGGGACACGTTAAACGTTCTTTATAATGAGCGCATCCGGGGAGTAAAACGACTGTTACGCGCTGTTACAACTGTAGGCTACAATGATTGCAATACAAAAATATGCGCGTGTTAGTTTAGTTAGTTTTGTGATGTTTTGCACTTTTGCCTCATGTGTTTTCAGGTTTGAGGGCTTTTTTGGCAAGATTGACCTTGGTTAGACTCTGCATATGTTATTTCTCCGTATGGAAAATAAAGTCAATTTTCGACACACGTCTGTTATTAGTTCAATAACAAGTGTTGCTTGTTAAAACATGTGACTAGTGAAACTCAAATGATTTTAGAAATATTTAGCCAAAGCCAAAAAGTGTTAGAGAGAAGGAGAGACGCCGGTGCAGCTCAGATGTCTTCTTAATTTTCTTTATTCTTTAGTAAAAGGTGCAGAACATTATTAAACTTTGACTAACGTTTCGATGTTCGTTAGTCAAAAACATCGACACATCGAAATGTTAGTCAAAGTTTAATAATGTTCTGCACCTTTTACTGAAGAATAAAGAAAATTAAGAAGACATCTGAGCTGCACCGGCGTCTCTCCTCTCTAAAATATCTGGCCTGGTTGCAACGGATTGTGGCCAAACGACAGAAGCGCGGAGAACCCTCCTTTGTCTACCAAAAAGTGTTACTTTGTGCCCCGCGCTCCCCCACTGCTTGTGAAAGAAGGGGATGAGGGAGGGGGGCTTAACGTGAAAAAGCTTAATGTCACAAAACGGCAACGAGTCGTTTTAGGCTACAGGCCTTCATAATGGTAGGCTACAGGAAGTGTGGGGAGGGTATGGGATGACCAGAGCCGTCATCTATCGTCTTTCCAGGCACACAGCTCGTTATATAGCCTATCGACTGCCTTAACAGATAGGCTTTGCTCTTGAGTTTGGCCTTACAGCGAACATTTGCTTGTTAGGCTGGGCTACTGTCAATGTCCTGTACAGGTCAATGTTCAACAATTGCTGGTGTAGGCCTAGGCTATTAATCAATTAGGGACTGTTCGTTATTTATTTAATTAAGGGGCTACCGGAGGAGTTTTGGGAGCGTTAGTCAAAAAAGACGTGACCCTCCCTCGCCAGCAAGAATTTTTTCTATGACCCTCCAAAGTGATTGAGAAAAAATGCATGACCCTCCCCAGTCCCAACAATTTATTGATGACTTAGGCTACTGGGTCAATTTGGGAGCTTGCATGCTACGACTCCTTCCTTGAAATGCCTTGAAAAGGCTGTCGTTTGCACAATTTCACAAATAATCACCGGGACCGAAACAAACCTGTCAACTTTTCCCGGGTTTATCGCGTATTTTAACTTTTTCCTCGCTGTCTTAGGAGGAGCTGCAGGGCCGTCGCAAGGGGATGCGAGGCCCTGTGCGAACTTGACAGATGCAAGGCCCTTTTCACTTACGTGCATGAAATCATGCGATAGCTTACTTTACACATAGCCAAGGCTACCGTCGGTGTATTTTAATAGTAGCCTAGTCTAATAAGCTACACCAGCTTGCCTTTAAGAGGGGAAATTCAATTGTATAGCCTATAACATTAGCTGAGTCACATATTTGGCCATATGGTGTTTATCATAGGCTACATCACAAAACCAAATAGTGTAACAAAGGCGAACACTTTAACAGGGGGAATTAATTGGGCATGAATCATTGTGCTGAACGGTATTTATCAATGAGCAGAAACACACACGACATTCAAACTATTGATAAGATGTACTGGTCTGTATCTATAGGCTAACATTGGACAAATAAATGACACTGACTCGCCATATCCTGAACATTTTCACATTCTCACATTTTCTTGCTTTGCCGCAAACTCAGCAATGAAATCATAGGCCAGTTTGCAGGTAGCTTAACGTCTTTTTCATAGAAGGGAGAGCCCAGTCTCTCCTGTGACATGGAGGTGCGCAAATAGTTTTTAATAGCCTGTTCAACTTCGAAAAGCTTTGTTCACCCGATGCCAGTCACTGATCGCAATTTCAAAGTTCGGAAAGCTTCATCTTTTTAAGTTTTAAGTGCAGTGGCCCCTATCTGCCCCCTTTGGAATTATATCTCGAGCCTATTATAAGGTCCAGTGCGTTATGTCCTGGGATTCGGATGTGCTCAAAAAGAAAAGAAAAAACACTTTTTTAAAGATGGTTATGAGGAGCAATGTGAGAGAGAAATTTGATGATCATTGATCGTTGTTTTGGGACGTTAAGCCGTGGGCGTCAGTGAAGGAGATTGAAGAATGACCATTTTTTTATACGAAAATATTTCTTAACTACAAAAACTCAGTGTCTAAAAACTCCGTGTCATTCAGACTCAACCCTCTTGTTGTTTTATTATCTTTTTCGTTGTCGTTTGAACGTTGGCAAGCAGGCATGTTGCGGTTGCAATTTAAGTGAAATTTCTACAGTAGGCCTACAACATGCTGTTAGGCTGGGCTACTGTCAATGTACTTGTACAGGTAAATGTTCAACAATTGCTGGTGTACAGGTTATATAATCAATTAGCAAAATCATTTGTCCAGCTGTTTAAACATTTTTTCGTGCTACATTCAAACGCAAAAGGTGCTTTGATATATTTTTCGTGCCCCCGCTGCGTCATGGAAGCAGTAAGTCAGTCGCATCAAAAATAGTAGTGGCACCCAAGTGACACCTTGTGGTTGTTTGTGTCAACTGCAGTTTGTCCCCATTTCTGCTGAGAAAATGGGGTGCGTGATTCATGAAGGAACCCGTCCAAACTTAACGGGGACCCACTGTATGTTAGCAACACAGGGCTTGAAAGCATTGCCTGTATCACAAACAAAAACGAAACAATGCGTGGAATTTATCTGGGAATAGGCAACTGAAGGTAGGGGCGAGCTATCTCGCTGGCGTGTTCCTTGGTTAACATACTGTAACCTACGTTTTTTTTGCACAAAATTACGTCTGAATAAACTATAAGCTAAAGTATAAGTATATATACTTTTTTGATCCCGTGAGGGAAATTTGGTCTCTGCATTTAACCCAATCGGTGAATTAGTGAAACACAAACAGCACACAGTGAACACACAGTGAGGTGAAGCACACACTAATCCCGGCGCAGTGAGCTGCCTGCTACAACGGCGGCGCTCGGGGAGCAGTGAGGGGTTAGGTGCCTTGCTCAAGGGCACTTAAGCCGCGGCTCGAACCGGCAACCCTCCGGTTACAAGTCCAGAGTGCTAACCAGTGGGCCACGGCTGCCCACAACATAAACACAAACAAGCGTGATCTCCTGTAGAATCCCTGACTGCGCCTTCAACGTTAGCCTACTATTATTTGTTGACATGAAACCTGAACGAACGGCAGCTGTTCTTGAAGTTCACTTGCGTCTATTTTTTTTTTTTTAAATTAGCCAACTTTTTTTGCAGTGGCGCTTGAATTCCAGGAGTGGCACTGCGCCGCTGATGAATACATTGTAGGGGAAACACTGTATTCTAAATGTCTCAAAGTGTGTCGGGTCCCACTAATGGGGGATAGAGACATGACCGATGGGGCGCGACGAACAGGAGGAAATTTGTCTTTTTTGTGCCATCTTCATTAATAAATAAAGTAAATATTAATGAACACACACAGACACACACACACACACACACACACACACACACACACACACACACATATATATATATATATATATATATATATATATATATATATATATATGGGGGTTCAATTGACACACATTTTGTGTGTTTGTTTTTTCAGAACAAAAGGTTCTAATCACTTGAATCAATGCACATCAATGCACTTATTCAAGAGCTCCTCATTGATATACAGCCAGGCCTAGCACACATCCCTGTGGTACGCTGGTGTTCAGGGTGATGGTTAAGGAGGTCCTAACAGACTGAGGTTTGTTGGTTAAGAAGTCCAGAATCCAGTTACAGAGGGAGGTATTGATGCCCAGTTCACTGAGCTTGGTGATCAGTTTGAAGGGGATGATGGTGTTGAATGCTGAACTGAAGTCAATGATCAGCAATCTCACATAGGTGTTGCTATTGTCAAGGTGGATCAAGGCAGAGTGAAGTTGTTGTGCTGTAGAGATGGCATCCTCCAGGCTCCTGTTCTGACGGTCGGCGAATTGGAAAGGGTCCAGCGAGGGTCGAAGCAGATAAGATCTTGAGGTGGGCCAGGAGGACCAGCCTCTTGAAGCACTTCATGATGATGGGGGTTTCATCATTTGTCCACAGAGTGATGAATATACCCACATCTTTACTTCTAAGAGACTCTGCCTCCATTTGCTTTTACCAACATTTTGTTAGCCCCGTCCCATCTTTTTTTGAAACGTGTTGCTGGTATCAAATTCTAAATTAACATACATTTTCCATGAAATAGTCAAATATGTCATTTTCAATATTTGATATGTTGTCTGTGTCCTTTTTACAACTAAATGTTTTTATTTGCATTTTACACAACATCCCAACTTTTTCTGATTTGGGATTATATATATCTATAATCACAGTGCCCTGGCCGGAAAATTATGGTAAATACAGTTTTAGAAAGTATGTAAGGAGCTAATAAGAGGTAAGCTAATAAAAAAATATAGTGGGGTTGTCAAGCTTACCATGGTGTACCGCCCCCACCACTACCCACCTACCCCAATGGCAGGTCAGCTACAATCACAAACGATAATCTAATCTGTAGGACACGCTAGTTTAAGATGCATCATTCAAAATACATAATTAGCTATGTTGAAAAGCAAAATGGCTGCCACAGCCACCACAAATCATTTTAAAAATTGTATGGTATCATTGATTTTTTGACCTTCCAAACATAGGGCACCATTTTGCCCTATTCTAAGTCATCTGATACACAAGTGTACAGTTTAAATTTAGTGTCACTCCATCAGGGTATGACAATAAACATTACTGAAGAATCATTAGAGTATTCTACCTCTGAATTGTGTTTTGCAAAGTGTCCACGTTGAGTTGACAGCGATCCAAGGTCCTGCGTGTGATGTTGACACTCATGGAATCAATGCACACACTATCTGGAAAAAAGAAAAATTACAACTAATTTACAAATAGCTAAAATGGCAGCTGCAGACATTTCAAATGGATTTCAAAGGTTATTTAGAGTCATGGTTTTAATTACCAATGTTGTGGGCTTCATCAAAGACAACCACTGACTTTTTAGCAAGCTCTTTGGAGACCAAGTCTGCAATCTTTGGGTCCAAGAGGTAGTGGTAGCTGTACACTATTATATTTGCATTAAGGATCTGTCAGAGGAATCAAAGTGCAATCAGAATGATTACAGATCACAACAGATGGCAATCCAAAAATAAATTTAAATGCAACTTTGTAGAACTTTATGAAGCCTTGGAGTTCCATAAGGCTCCGTTCTAGTGCCCTTACTGTTCACCACATACATAAATGACATTTGTACACATTGATCTATTAATGAGCAGAACACCTGTCGGAGTGCCTGTTATTCGAATATCTCTCAAACCGTTTGTCTGACTGATTTCAAACATAGCAGGTGTGTAAGGGCACGAGTGAGTGCAGTGTCAAGTTTGATGTTGTTTGGATAAGAAATGCAAAAAAATAAAAAAAACACACACACATTGGCTTTTCAGCCTGTTCTCACACCCCCTGTCACACAGCCCAGCACTGAAACAATGCACACAGGGGTGGAACGATACATGTATTCGTATTGAACCGAAACGGTACAGGCGTCAGGGTTCGGTGCATGATTTTACACAGAGAATACATGTACACGGTATAAAAATAAATAAAACTTGTGCGCAAATTAATTAATGTACTGCGGAACTACTGTTAGATACCGTAGTTCTTTAGGGACACTTAATCTGTAGTCCCGCCTTAGCTCTGGCGTCTAGGTAGCCGAGGTCCGCTTACAGTTATTTGTCAGGTTGACGGTCAAGTGAGTCAGTCAGAGATAGCAGCACTAAGGACGGTATGGCGAGTGGTGGCGACCCACAAGAGTTAGAGGTCTCTTTAAGATCGCAAGTTTGGGAAAACTTCGGTTTCCCGATCAGTTACAGTAGTAGGCCTACAGGTGAGAGAGTGGTGGATAAGACTGTGTCGGCATTGTTTCAGATGTAGGTCTACCAATCACTGGAACAAGACAAAAATTTCTCCCTATGTGTAAAATGCAAATAAAAACAGAGTGTGATAATATACAAGTCTCGTAAACCCATATATAGCAGCAAAAATCACGGAAGTAACGTTGCAGTTTTTCCCACAGAATTCAATTCTATGGCCCCAGCTGTGGCGCAACTGGCTGGGGCACCTGCACCATACGCCGGCAACCCGGGTTCGATTCCCGCCTTGTGGTCCTTTCCGGATCCCACTCCTGCTCTCTCTCCCATTCACTTCCTGTCACTCTCCACTGTCCTATCATTAAAGGCATAAAAAGCCCAAAAAAATATACAAAAAAAAAAAAAAAAGAATTCAATTCTATTTGTGGTGGTAGGTTTGCAGAATTAACTCGAATGCAACAGTTTTTAACAAATTAGTAGAGCACTGTTATGATACTAAACAGATTTAAGGCGAGACACGGCAGGTGAAAACATAGTTTTTTCATGTACTGGTCAATGTCGAGATTTTGGGCTAATTTGCTGCTACCTTAGCATGTATTCTTTCACACTACTACAACAACAAAGCCCGATTTACACATTTAGGTGTTTATTTCATTACATTTTGTCTACTCGCGCCTGTATATTTCTCCTAAATTCACCAAAAGTTAGTCTTCTAACGTTTCATGCTCTACCGCGACCGTGATACAAAGTTTCTTAATGTCAGAAATGTAAATAAAATTGACAAATTGAGAGAATACCTGAAAAAAATAACCATTTACAGTAGGCCTACATTAACTCTGGAAATCTCTGCATGAAAATTCTGTTCTCTGAAAAATCCTGGTGATATCAAGGACTGACACAGACCTCTCCCTCATAACATCAAATAAGCACTACAATGTTTCTTTTTTTACTCCGAATTCATAGCAAGTAGCCTAATGCCATAACCCACATATCAATACATAAAGATTGCTCTGGAAATGCAAATATTGACATTTGCAAAACTCTGCGCTCTCCGAGAAGCTTACCCTTTAGTAGGGTACTATGAAAAGTTATGTTAACCACCTGCATTAGCCTACATGGATAATGTAACTTCCTTTGTCACCTTATCAACGACCAAACTAGCTTGCAAATATATACGTAATGTTAATTTACGGTAATTCTTAATCTATTAATAGTTTTCCATATCCCTTTGCAAAAGAGCTCCTGAACGGTCCTCACTCGAGGAGCCAGACATGCAGAATGAATAGGGGGAATGAGAGGTCAACAGTGCTGGTGTTGACTTGTGGCATTAGGCTACAAATTCTATCATTCCAGCTTGCTAATGTTTCAGTTACTGGATGAAAGCAAGGAAATTGAATCCTGAGTTGAAAACTGACAGGGTTTACAACTGGAGGGGCATGTTTACAACTGGCTTCCAGTAAGTCAAACAATTGACTTTAAAGCACTATTGCTTGTTTATAAATCAGTAAATGGAGCAAGACCTAAATATCTATCAGACATGCTTCAGCAGTACACACCTTCTCGTCCTTTCAGGTCCCAGGTGAAAAACCTGTTAGTAAAACCTACTGTTGGAACTAAACATTGTGAAGCAGCTTTTAGCTGCTATGCGGCTCAGCTCTGGAACCATCTTTCGGATGACATCAAAAAGGCCCCAATTGTAGCCAGTTTTAAATCTAGACTTAAGACCAAACTGTTCTCAGATGCTTTCTGCTAACTGAGTTACAAATTCTGAATCTGCCTTGATAATTATTCTACCTTGTCTTTTATTACTTTTTTACTACTTTTGCCTTTGTTTTTGCTTACTAATTCTTCTTTATTTTTAAATGATTTTACCATGTGTATATCATTTATTATTATTTATTTATATATTCTTTTTATTATGATCTTTACCTTTTGAACTATTGTTGTTGCCCTTCTATGCTTTTATTTGTTATTATTGTTTGGTTTTGTTTATGTAAAGCACATTGAGTGACCTCTGTGTATGAAATGTGCTATATAAATAAACTTGACTTGAAAACAGCTAAGTTTTACATGCGCAGTCTACATGCACTCAATGCGGCCTTTGATGCACGGTGACAAAATTTCGAAGGCACATGCCATGTTGATGATGACACATGGCACTGTGTGTCAGCTTGCTCAGACGCAATACAATCCTTTTAAAATCCTTTCACACATGTTTTTTTCACAAGTTTACTGCTATTTACCACTTAATTCTGTCTGAATAGGATAAGAAACAGCATACAGTATCTTAACAGATAGTAGGGAGCAGTACCAATGACACTTACTGAGTATCTTGCCAGGTAGTAGGGACACCATCCCTTTCTACGCCCATAATCCTTCAAATCATCCAGGTTGTATACACCAGCTGAAACTGGCACCTGCCTTCCCACTGCATCAAACTCCTGAAACATTCAGACAGGAGGATTAAAACAACATTCTTGTTTGAGATTCAGCTTTCCAGAGGGGTATTTCACAAAACCTAAATAATGGATTAAGCTGGAATTGTTTGGCTATTCTGGCTGAATTTAGCCTTGACTTGGTTTCACAAATGAGAACAGTATTTTTTTTTTTAAATAAAAAACTCAAAATGCACTGTTCCAAATTATTATGCACAACAGAGTTTCAAGACATTTTATAGGTTGTAAATAGAGATGCACCGATATGGAATTTTAGGGCCGATAACTATAACCGATATTTATTGGTTTGTTGTGGCCGATACTAATACGATAACCAATAATATTGCTCTTGAAAAAAAAATGTGAAAAGTGATTTGGGGACAGCATTTAATAAACATAATTTAATTGCAGTATTTTTTCCACCACCAATGAAGGACAAAACTCATAATAGTCATAATAGTCAATAATCATGGTTCAGCAGTCAACAAAATAGCAGTAGCCTCGCCCTATGTGTGGCTCCTTCGAGTGAACCTGACGTCAGCGAATTGCAAGTGAGTGGCTAGCGACAGTGTATAGGGAGGGAAAGTGAAAACCAGCGCCCCAAGTGGTTGCGAGCAGCTCCAATGTTAAGTCCCATAGACCTATTTTTAAAAAAAATACCTAATCAGCAAAGTTATCCACCAAAAATATTTTCAGTGTGTATACACTAATAATCTACTAACTGTGAAAATGTCAGGCCCAAGCTAACAAAATGCAAATTACTAAAATACAACTTAGAACTAGGCCTATTTATGTACTTGTCTCACCGAAGCAGGGCTCTAGAGTGTGACCTAACGTTTCAACAGTGCGACTAAAAAAAATGAGGTCGACCAGCCCTTCGAGCGAAAAAAAAAGTTTACGTGACTCTGAAAGTCTACCTGGGCCCATAACATGGTCTTAACCAATCAGAAATCCCCATCTGATTGGCCGTGGTTCAGACATTCCTGTATGTGTGTGTGTGTGTGTGTACGTTTGAGAATATGCTAGTTAGATGAGAGATCGTCGATGCTGGTTAGCACTCTGGACTTATAACCGGAGGGTTGCCGGTTCGGCTGAAGTGCCCTTGAGCAAGGCACCTAACCCCTCACTGCTCCCCGAGCGCCGCCGTTGAAGCAGGCAGCTCACTGCGCCGGGATTAGTGTGTGCTTCACCTCACTGTGTTCACTGTGTGTTGTTTGTGTTTCACTAATTCACTGATTGGGTTAAATGCAGAGACCAAATTTCCCTCACGGGATCAAAAAGTATATATACTTATACTTATGTGAATTTGCTTTACCATGTGAATTTGTTCTGTGAAGTTACAGCCAGACTTAGTTATAGTCTTATTTTGCTCGCTAAACACCACAGATAGTCTATATAATGCCATGGGGTAATCATTTTAGTTGTGATAGCCTAGTTATTTTAGAATTATTAACATTGTTGCTTGCTTCTTTTGTTGATGGATGTTTGAGGAATAACCTACAGCAGTAGTAGATTGAGAATGGAGGGCAAATTTCCAAAGGTGATTTCAATGAATTCGGTGATAGACAATATAAATCCTATATAGGGGCAATTCCGCCCAAAATTGTCACATCGATAACGGCAACACAATGCCATGGTATTTAATTGCCGTTATGAATGTGACAGTTTTGTGTGGAATTGCCTAGTCATACTATGTGTTTCTGTACAGTGGTGTGCTCTTTTCTTAATGAAGTCGTGTGCCTAGATGAGGAAGCACTCATGTGGGTGCACACGTAATTATGCATTCACTTGGTCCACCATGCCTACTCTCGCTGTTTTACAGAAACAGCCATGTTTCCCCATTCAAAAAAGAAAATCTTCGGTTTTAGTCTACTGTAAATCAAAAGCTCTTGTTCAACTTTGTGTGAATAACGCTATTTTCTGTGACTTTTCATTCCAACTGTGGGTTTCTTTTGAGGAATAATGAAAATGCGGACACTCTGAATCACTTACATTACACTTGGCTTGACCTAGTCGCTCCTACCCATCCTGGATTGGCATTAATGAAATGTGTTGAGCTAGGATGACCAGACAACGCTAGGTCAAGCCTCAATTTATCTCTCATCTTGGATTTCTTAGTTTTGCTTTTGTGAAATAACCCCTTGTGGTATTTGTAGTCATGATAAACAATATTGGCACTAATGTTTGTTCTTGCACTTTACTTCATAGAAGCAGCAGGATGGCAGGCTGGGGTTACTATGGCGTTGTGCTCGAATATACGAAGCAGTCAGACTGTGACACTTCCCATCCACCTCCTTCCCAAAACGCAGTGAACTGACCTGAACGAGCACATGGACATATATATAGCAAACATGCAGTTAATCAATATAGTATTTTCTTCACATAATGAACAGAACAGTTGTGAATACACACCTCTGGATGAATACACAGGTTTTTTCGGGAAGAGAGAGCCAGTGCTAATAAGTTATTTTCCTTGCCAGTCTCTTTAACATAAAATTCAATAAGTTTCCTTAATTCCTCCACAACCTGACAAAAAGAGGAAAGACCACAACATTAAAGGATTATCAGTGGCATCTTGATGTCCTGGTAGTAAAAATAAACACTTCTCACCTTCTCTATCTCAGGCACTGTCCGTGAACAATAAATGAGTTTGGTTACCTCCAGGGGATGAGCCTGTATAACAAAAACAATCTTGTTGGCTAAAGACAGCAACAACTTCTAACTGTATGTCAATAAGTGCATGGGTATGGTTACTCACTCGCTGATATGCAACAATTAGGGACAGAAGAGAAACAGTTTTTCCCGTCCCTGATGGCATCTCCAAAACACCATGTCCCTACAGAGAAGTTTTTGTATGTAAGGGAGCACATGACAAACTGTTTTCCATCACGGGGGTTAAACAATATTTCTTACCTTAGCATCAAGTGTTCTCTTGAGTTCCAGCATATAAGAATACTGTTCAGGGTAAATGTAGTCATACGGAAAGTAAACCAACAGCCCTTCAATATTTAACCTTGAAGAGATAAAAATGATGATTAAATATCTTCCAAATCTCCACGATCTAAAAAAGAGCACCACTTTGAACAACAGAAACTATAAGACTATAACTATACTATAAGATATAATGTAAAATATGACTATTAAGCTAAATATCACAACAATAAATAAAAAAATCAAGGAATTGGACTGAGATCCAAGCTTTCAAGATGCTTTAATAATCAGCTATTATCAGGGTCCAAGCAGTGCAAAGCATCCCAAATAGGGATGTCACAAGACCAAAAATGTAGTAGGGTCATTCCGTGTCAAATCTGGGGCGCGTTTATAGAAAAGTTAGCAACGGCGTTGCTCAACCACTGTGGTACGACGCAACTTGCGATAAAACAACGACGTTGTAACACCCGTTTCCAGAAAGCATCGTACCTGTGTCGCAATTCGCTACCTCCGGCGTTCGAATACCATAGTTCCAACAACGTTGTTGATGATGCAGCGATACATATCATTGGTGGAAACAGTGGCAACGTGTAATACCCCACCCCCAAGAAATTCTCTGCCATGGCCTATGTCGACATTTTTCTAATTTAAACCAAGTGATTAAAGGAGAATTCCGGTGTGATATTGACCTAAAGTGTATTGAAACATGATACCGAGTGTGAACGTATGTCTCATAGCCCATCTCGACTTGTCCCCTGCACTCCAAAATCTGGCGCTAGTTAGCCGATGCTACCAACAACTTTTTCAGTAGTGGTGCTTCGGCATCGGGCTAGCCATGCAAATAAATCACTGTTTTACACCCATTTACGAGGCTCAATGTATCTCCACACTTCATTGGTAGACTTCCTATGGCCCTGACATTTAAAACGAGACATTGAGAACTTTGAAAAAGCACTGGTAGTTTACTTACAAGACGATTTATACAGACAGTATCTTCACGAAGTTTAACGTTTGCAGCCATCTTGAATTTAGTCACGATAAGTCGAGCAACGAGTAAGAATGAACAGGTATGATAAGGGATCAGATTCCAAAAATAATTCAGTGGAAATGCATGGATTCCAGTTTCTTCCAGGAGCAGCAACTGGAATCCATGCATTTCCACTGAATTATTTTTGGAATCTGATCCCTTATCATAGCTGTTCATTCTTACTCGTTGCTCGACTTATCGTGACTAAATTCAAGATGGCTGCAAACGCTAAACTTCGTGAAGATACTGTCTGTATAAATCGTCTTGTAAGTAAACTACCAGTGCTTTTTCAAAGTTCTCAATGTCTCGTTTTAAATGTCAGGGCCCTCGGAAGTCTACCAATGAAGTGTGGAGATACATTGAGCCTCGTAAATGGGTGTAAAACAGTGATTTATTTGCATGGCTAGCCCGATGCCGAAGCACCACTATTGAAAAAGATGTTGGTAGCATCGGCTAACTAGCGCCAGATTTTGGAGTGCAGGGGACAAGCCGAGATGGGCTATGAGACATACGTTCACACTCGGTATCATGTTTCGATACACTTTAGGTCAATATCACACCGGAATTCTCCTTTAATGCTGGCATTGTCATTGCCATCAGTAAAAATCTAAACCTATTGCAAGCATATAAAACAGTTTCAGGGTATCGCAAGGGTTATTGTCAGTCTCGTGGCTTAACGGCAGCGGAGTTCGCATCCTCTCTCTCTCCATTTTACTTAAGTAAGAGCCTACAAGACACAACAATAGGTTTTGACCATAAATATGTATGTATATAGTTACTCTACATCGAGAGACCAATAGGTACATGACATCAGTCAAAAACAATTGAATCCACGTGTCACACTAGTTCACCTGCACATAGCCAAAAGCAAGGGGACAATCTCACTTCAAGAAAAGCGAACCTACAACGCTGGGACAACAAGTCACCTGCTTTAGCCACTAAACCATTTATTTATCACTGTACTGATTTTAAGAGTCTGTGAATATTATAATACTAGCCTATCAAAAAAGTAAGTCAATACTCGAATTAACATACACTGCGTTCCAAATTATTATGCAAATTACATTTTTCTCAGATTTTCCTAAATAGTTGATGCAAATGACAAAAATAAATAAAATGTTCAAGTCATCAACCGTTAAAGTATAATTCGAATTTTATTGAACAATCCTCCCAATGAGAACAGTATTTTTTTTAAAAATAAAAAACTCAAAATGCACTGTTCCAAATTATTATGCACAACAGAGTTTCAAGACATTTTATAGGTTGTAAATAGAGATGCACCGATATGGAATTTTAGGGCCGATAACTATAACCGATATTTATTGGTTTGTTGTGGCCGATACTAATACGATAACCAATAATATTGCTCTTGAAAAAAATATGTGAAAAGTGATTTGGGGACAGCATTTAATAAACATAATTTAATTGCAGTATTTTTTCCACCACCAATGAAGGACAAAACTCATAATAGTCATAATAGTCAATAATCATGGTTCAGCAGTCAACAAAATAGCAGTAGCCTCGCCCTATGTGTGGCTCCTTCGAGTGAACCTGACGTCAGCGAATTGCAAGTGAGTGGCTAGCGACAGTGTATAGGGAGGGAAAGTGAAAACCAGCGCCCCAAGTGGTTGCGAGCAGCTCCAATGTTAAGTCCCATAGACCTATTTTTAAAAAAAATACCTAATCAGCAAAGTTATCCACCAAAAATATTTTCAGTGTGTATACACTAATAATCTACTAACTGTGAAAATGTCAGGCCCAAGCTAACAAAATGCAAATTACTAAAATACAACTTAGAACTAGGCCTACTTATGTACTTGTCTCACCGAAGCAGGGCTCTAGAGTGTGACCTAACGTTTCAACAGTGCGACTAAAAAAAATGAGGTCGACCAGCCCTTTGAGCGAAATTTACGTGACTCTGAAAGTCTATCTGGGCCCATAACATGGTCTTAACCAATCAGAAATAAGGAAGGGCAGGACCCCCATCTGATTGGCCGTGGTTCAGACATTCCTGTATGTGTGTGTGTGTGTGTACGTTTGAGAATATGCTAGTTAGATGAGAGATCGTCGATGCGGAGCTAGTCTTCGGTTAGCTAGAGGCGAGTAAACCAAGACCCATCAGACTTAGTGGAAACAAGATAAAGAGAACGCTTGACAACTTCTTCGTGAAGTTAAGGCCCGATTCATCCGAAGGTCATAGCCAATGCTCTGACACGGAGCCATCAAGTTCCCATGTTATGTCAACCCAAAGTCCGGAGACAGCACCAGTTAATGAGCCAAATACGATGGACTCCAATATCGCCACAAAGAAATGCGTCATTGTTTACGGTCATATCTTGCGGGGAGGAAGACCGGTGAATATATTAATTGGACACATCGAGGTGAAGCATGCCCATGCCCAAGGTAAGCCATGTCATGGCATGTTGCCTCTGTCAATAATGTGCCTCCAGTTAATCTTTTTATTGAAAATAATAATAAATATAACATTCAAATTAAATATAGATTGCATTACAAACTCTTGATCTGAGAAGTAAATAATATTATCTTTTTATTTGTTTTAGGAATTTATGCTGCCTCAAAAAAAGCATTTTAGCATTAAGTTCAACACTTGCACATTTAATTTAGATTTTAAAATTTAATTTATCTTGAGATATTTTAAGTTTTACATTTAAAGTGAAGCACTTTAAGCACCAGCACGTTTTCAATAAGTTACCTGCGTTCTGAAATTTTGCTTCAAATAAAGAACTATGTTGAACATATTGTTATCCAAATCATTTACCAGTCAATATAGACAGGCAGCTATTTTAAAAAAATCCTGTAAAACTGCAATGGAATGGGGTCGGAGATTTGGGTGCACCTAACTTTTGTGCTGGTGCACCCAAGAAAAAAAGTTGGGAGCACCAGTGCAACCAGTGAAAAAAGTTAGTCTAGAGCCCTGCAAAGAGTTTGTTAATTTGTGCCATTTTGTAGTGCAAACACACCAGCACAAGACGGCTCTAGATAGGGCTGAGCTCCGCTCTGCTAAGGTTAAATGGCGGATCATTCATGAGAGGATTTTGGGATGCAGAGATTCAACACAGATCCACAGATCTTGTTAGAATGGTGAAATATATTCATACCGCTGACATTATATTAAGGAAGAAGTATAGACAACCAAGCTCAAGTACCTCAGTGTAGCAAAGTTATCCACCAAAAATATTTTCAGTGTGTATACACTAATAATCTACTAACTGTGAAAATGTCAGGCCCAAGCTAACAAAATGCAAATTACTAAAATACAACTTAGAACTAGGCCTACTTATGTACTTGTCTCACCGAAGCAGGGCTCTAGAGTGTGACCTAACGTTTCAACAGTGCGACTAAAAAAAATGAGGTCGACCAGCCCTTTGAGCGAAATTTACGTGACTCTGAAAGTCTATCTGGGCCCATAACATGGTCTTAACCAATCAGAAATAAGGAAGGGCAGGACCCCCATCTGATTGGCCGTGGTTCAGACATTCCTGTATGTGTGTGTGTGTGTGTACGTTTGAGAATATGCTAGTTAGATGAGAGATCGTCGATGCGGAGCTAGTCTTCGGTTAGCTAGAGGCGAGTAAACCAAGACCCATCAGACTTAGTGGAAACAAGATAAAGAGAACGCTTGACAACTTCTTCGTGAAGTTAAGGCCCGATTCATCCGAAGGTCATAGCCAATGCTCTGACACGGAGCCATCAAGTTCCCATGTTATGTCAACCCAAAGTCCGGAGACAGCACCAGTTAATGAGCCAAATACGATGGACTCCAATATCGCCACAAAGAAATGCGTCATTGTTTACGGTCATATCTTGCGGGGAGGAAGACCGGTGAATATATTAATTGGACACATCGAGGTGAAGCATGCCCATGCCCAAGGTAAGCCATGTCATGGCATGTTGCCTCTGTCAATAATGTGCCTCCAGTTAATCTTTTTATTGAAAATAATAATAAATATAACATTCAAATTAAATATAGATTGCATTACAAACTCTTGATCTGAGAAGTAAATAATATTATCTTTTTATTTGTTTTAGGAATTTATGCTGCCTCAAAAAAAGCATTTTAGCATTAAGTTCAACACTTGCACATTTAATTTAGATTTTAAAATTTAATTTATCTTGAGATATTTTAAGTTTTACATTTAAAGTGAAGCACTTTAAGCACCAGCACGTTTTCAATAAGTTACCTGCGTTCTGAAATTTTGCTTCAAATAAAGAACTATGTTGAACATATTGTTATCCAAATCATTTACCAGTCAATATAGACAGGCAGCTATTTTAAAAAAATCCTGTAAAACTGCAATGGAATGGGGTCGGAGATTTGGGTGCACCTAACTTTTGTGCTGGTGCACCCAAGAAAAAAAGTTGGGAGCACCAGTGCAACCAGTGAAAAAAGTTAGTCTAGAGCCCTGCAAAGAGTTTGTTAATTTGTGCCATTTTGTAGTGCAAACACACCAGCACAAGACGGCTCTAGATAGGGCTGAGCTCCGCTCTGCTAAGGTTAAATGGCGGATCATTCATGAGAGGATTTTGGGATGCAGAGATTCAACACAGATCCACAGATCTTGTTAGAATGGTGAAATATATTCATACCGCTGACATTATATTAAGGAAGAAGTATAGACAACCAAGCTCAAGTACCTCAGTGTAGCCAGATGGGCCTTACGTATGCCTAGTCTGGAAATTAGGGCTTTAAAAAAATATCGGCCCAAATCATCGAAATTCTGTTATCAGACCAATAATATTATTTTTATTTTGAAGAGAGGCAAGCGAGCTGGCGTCGGAACAAGGCTAGCAGCCAACCCAACTCGCCCAGCAATACCATCCATATTCCTGGCAAACGTAAGATCACTGGACAATAAGATGGACGACATTCGGTTGCTAAGATCAGCAAACAAGACAGTGAGTAACTGCTGCGTGACTGTTATCACTGAATCATGGCTCAACGATAACATCCCCGACTCTGCTATACACCTGGAGCAGCTAACGTGCTATCGAGCTGACCGAGCCCTAGCAGACAAAAGACGTGGTGGAGGAGTTTGTGTTTACACACATGATGCTTGGTGCCGAGACGCTACGGTAGTACACAGACACTGCTCTCCACTGGCGGAGTTTATGATAATTAAGTGCCGACCCTTCTACCTCCCCAGGGAATTCACCGCGATTCTGCTGGTCGCGGTGTACATCCCCCCCAGCAACAAAAACAGTGACAGGAGCATGGCACTGAATGAGCTGTATCGGGCCGTCAGTGAACAACAAAGTGAACACCCGGATGCATTCACAATCATCGCTGGAGACTTCAATCACGCCAATCTCAAAACTGTACTACCAAAATTTCACCAACATGTAAACTTCCCAACAAGAGGACAAAACACCCTGGACCTTGTTTACACCCCACAGAAAGAAGCCTACAAAGCCAAACCCCTCCCCCACATCGGGCAATCAGACCACATTAGCATCCTGCTGCTGCCCCGATACAGACAAAGAGCAAAAGTCACCAAACCGGTTCTGAAGGAGGTGAGAATGTGGCCGGAGGGGGCCGTCTCACAACTTCAGGACTGCTTTGAAACAACAGACTGGGATATCTTCAAAACAGCTGCCACCCACAACAACCACATTGACATTGAGGAATACACAGACACTGTGACCTCCTACATCACCAAATGCATCGATGATGTTACAGAAATAAAACACATCACCACTCGGGCCAACCAGAAGCCATGGCTGACAGGAGACGTCCACAGACTGCTGAGGGCCAGAGACAAAGCCTTCAGAGCTGGAGATGTAGCTGGCCTAAGAACAGCGAGGGCTAACCTGTCCCAGGGCATCAGGAAGGCAAAAAAGGATTACACAGACAAAATAACAACACACTTCAAAGACAGCAGAGATGCACAGAGCCTATGGCAGGGCATACAGGCCATCACTGACTACAAGCCTGCGCCACGGAGCTGTGAGAACAACACCTCTCTGCTAAATGACCTGAACAGTTTTTTCGCCCGTTTTGAAGCACAAAATGACACTCACCCACAGAAAACCCCACCTCCCCCCCACGACCAACCCCTGTACCTGTCCTCTGCCAGCGTGAAGAGGACACTAGCCACCATTAACCCACGCAAAGCAGCAGGCCCAGACAACATACCAGGACGAGTGTTGAAGGACTGTGCAGAAGAGCTGAAGGATGTTTTTACAGACATTTTCAACACCTCTCTGGAGCAAGCAGTCATCCCATCACTTTTCAAAACTGCCACCATCATACCCGTGCCAAAGAAATCATCACCATCATGCTTCAATGACTACCGTCCTGTAGCACTCACGCCCATAATCATGAAGTGCTTCGAACGGCTAGTCATGACACACATCAAAGCCACCCTACCCCCCACCCTGGACCCCTTCCAGTTTGCATACCGAGCCAAACGATCCACGGAGGATGCAATCTGCTCTGCCCTCCATCCAGCCCTCACCCACTTAGACAATAAAGACTCATATGTGAGAATGCTGTTCATAGACTTCAGTTCAGCATTCAAATACCATAATACCACAACAACTCATCAGCAAACTGGACAAGCTAGGATTCAGTACCTCCCTCTGCAACTGGCTGCTGGATTTCCTGTTGCAGAGACCACAAGCAGTACGTGTCGGGGACAACACCTCAAGCACTATGACCCTGAGCACGGGGGCCCCTCAAGGGTGTGTGCTCAGCCCCCTGCTCTTCACACTGCTAACACATGACTGTACAACCACTCACAGCTCCAACCATCTGGTGAAGTTTGCGGACGACACAACACTGGTGGGCCTCATCACTAAGGGCGATGAGGCTCACTACAGAGAAGAAGTAGACCTGCTGGCTAAATGGTGCAAAGACAACAACCTCCTGCTAAATGTCAGCAAGACCAAGGAGATTGTTGTCAACTTTCAGAGAGGCCACAAACAACTGCCACCACTGTCCATCGACGGAGATGCTGTGGAGAGAGTGAGCAGCACAAAATTTCTGGGGGTGCACATCAGCGACGACCTCTCCTGGACCACCAACACAGCATCACTGGCGAAGAAAGCCCAGCAGCGCCTCTACTTCTTGCGCAAATTGAAGAAGGCAAGTGCCACGCCTCCTGTCATGACTACATTCTACAGAGGGACCATCGAGAGCATCGTCTCCAGCAGCATCACAGTGTGGGGCGGAAGCTGCACAGATCAGAACAGGAAGACCCTCCAGCGCACTGTTAACACCGCTAAGAGGATCATTGGAGCACCACTCCCCTCCCTGCAGGACATTTACACCACCCGCCTCACCCGCAAAGCACTATTGATTGTCAAGGATACAACCCACCCTGCACACGAACTGTTCAGCCTCCTGCCCTCTGGAAAGCGGTACAGGAGCCTCCGCTCCCGCACCACCAGACTGGCAAGTAGCTTCATCCACCAAGCAATCAGGATGCTGAACACTCTACCCACTCTCCCATCACTGACAGCCCCCCCCACCCACCAGCCAACCAGGAACCTAGGAAACTAGGATCCTGTCTACCAAACCCCCCCCCCCCCCCCCCCCCAACACCGCCATGTGGAACTGCACTGTGACTGCGCAGCCAAACGTGTTGCTGCTTCACATCAAGCCTGATATACTTGAAATTACTGCATACTGCATATCAATGTAAATATACAGGTCACACAAACACAAGTTTAAACTTCATGTAACTGTTAAGACTATATAAATATACAACACAACTACCTCTATTTTTTTTATATATATATGTCCTATATTTCTATTTTGATACATACATGTTCTATATTTCAGTCTTGCACTTTAATTTAATGTTTATTGTCTATGGCTATGTCTATAGTATGTCTATGTCTGTATTTAAAGCATGTCTATGTCTGCATGGGAAAGTAAGAAACGAAATTTCAAATTCTTTGTATGACCAGTGCATGTAAAGAAATTGACAATAAAAGCCGACTCGACTCGACTTTATGTTTAAGTTTATTAGCAGACGCAATTTTGTGCAAAAAAAAGGTAACCTACATTATGTTAACCAAGGAACCAAATTAAACACGCCAGCGAGATAGCTCGCCCTTACCTTCAGTAGCCTATTCCCAGATAAATTCCACGCATTGTTTCATTTTTGTTTGTGATACAGGCAATGCTTTCAAGCCCTGTGTTGCTAACATACCTAGGCTGTGAAACTAAGGTCTAGCTAGCCTATTGGTGGGTTTAATTGAATTTGAGTAATAGGATACGCAAGCATTTACATCTGAGATAGTTTGTAATTCTTGTAGAGCTCACCAAAATTTTAGATATGATACAAGACACTTATCTGCTATAATCCAAGATAGATTTTCTTCGAATTTTTGACCATTTATTTTTTACCAAATGACATGGGAAACATAATTAATTTCATCCACATATTCTTATGCACCATGCACAACAACGCTACTAAGTTAGCTTAAAACCGTGAGAATCAAGCCAGCGTCACGGGCGTCACGGCATTAAAGTGCTGTGCAAATGTTAAGACACCCATGCTGAAATTGACTAAAGGGAGGAATAAAAAACATATTTTGCCTTTTGTCTTAATGCCTTAATTAAAAAAAAGGACATAAATTATTTTTTAATGCATCATGTATCGTAAATAAATAAATGTTATTATATATAAATGTCTTAACTTATGCACAGCACTGTATATTCTAAATAGTATTTAGTTTGTACAGTGGCCTACAGTGTACAGTTGTACAGTGGCTAATACTAATAATGTAAATGAAAAAGGTGAAAGAAAAACATGAAAAATCCTGTTCAAGTACTGCAATAATCATGCTTTGTAAATGCTTGTGTTGATGGTTATGTCATAATTTGTAACTCAATCTGTCCATTTCTTTCACAAAATCCACCAGAAGTCACCATTTAATGAGTCATTTTTTCACATTTTTCTCTTTTTTTTTGGGGGGGGGGGGGGGGGGGGGGGCTTCCTACGATCAACAGCACCGCTGCTGGAAAAAATTCTAGGGGAAACACTGGATTTATGTTGACTTACAGTGGGCATCGCTTTCAAATGGCCAATTCAGTCGCGCATTACGAGGCGTGAAGCTGCGTGAAGCTTTAATATAATAATAATAATAATAAGCTTTATTTGTATAGCACCTTTCATACACAGAATGCAGCTCCAAGTGCTTTACATTTGAAGCATGTAACACAATAATAGTCAGTCAGTGATTATCAAATCACTTTTCTTCATTGCTGGGGCCGTTTATGATTTACTCAGCAACATATCAAAAATATAGAAAATAACATGTCATAAGACTGGCAGCCTTAACCCTTTACCCCCCACAAGCACACCATATGGCAACTGTGGCAAGGAAAGACTCCCATATTCCAGGAAGAAACCTTGAGCAGAACCTGACTTAATAGGGGGAGCCCATCTGCTTCTGGCTGGTTGCGCCCTCCAATAGCAGCAGATGTAGAATAATCTGAAAAAGTAGTCTACAGGATAAGATGAGTTACCTAAAAGCTTTCCTGTACAGGTATGTTTTCAGATCTTTTTAAAAAATATTTACTGAACTCGCCTGCTTGATGTACAGAGGCAGGGTGTTCCATAGTTTGGGGGCATAATGGATAAAAGCAGCTTCTCCACTTTGTTTGTGGAGCACTTTAGGTACGATTAAAAGATTAGAATTGGATGATCTAAGTTTCCTTTGTGGTTGATAAGATATTAAAAGCTCAGAGATATATGAAGGTGCTATGCCATTCAGAACTTTGTAAGTAATTAACATAACCTTAAAATCAATTCTATAGGAAATAGGGAGCCAGTGCAGTTCAGCCAACACAGGGGTGATGTGTTCTCTCTTCTTGGTCTTACTTAAAAGTCTAGCCGCAGAGTTCTGTATGAGTGCCAATTTTTTTTATTAGATGTTTTTTGGGAAGACCAGTGAAAAGTGCATTGCAGTAGTCTAACCTGCTAGTGATAAAGGCGTGAATTAGTTTTTCTGCATCTTGTTGAGTTAAAAAGGGCCACACTTTGGCAATGTTTCTCAGGTGGAAATAGGCTGCCTGAGTAACTTTACTGATATGGGGCTTAAAACTTAACTCTGCATCTAAGATGACACCGAGGCTTGTTACTTTTGGTTTGACCTGGTGGGCCAAGTTCCCCAGATTACTAAGAACAATATCTCGCTTTAGTTTTGGTCCAACCAAAAGTACTTCTGTTTTGTCATCATTTAGTTTCAAAAAATTTTTGCTCATCCACTGATTAATGGAGGTTAGGCATGCAGTGAGGGAGCAAAGGCCATCTGGGTTAGTTGGCTCCACAGAAATATACAATTGGGTATCATCTGCGTAGCTGTGGAAGTTTACATTATGCTGACTTATGACGTTTCCCAACGGAAGCATATATAGGGAAAATAGCAGGGGACCAAGGCAGCTCCCCTGGGCCACACCAAAAGGCAAGTCATGTTTTCAGATACATGATCTCCTAGACTGATATAAAAATCTCTGCCAGTAATGTAGGTTTGACACCAGTTTAGAGCATTATCAGAGACCCACTTCGCAAGGCGGTGAATTAGGATGCTATGATCAATGGTGTCAAATGCCACACTCAAATCCAGAAGAATAAGGATTGAGACTTTGTTTGAGTCAGTAGCTAGTCTGAGATCATTGACTATTTTTACTAGAGCCGTTTCTGTGCTGTGATTTGATCTAAAACCTGATTGGAATTTTTCAAGGATACTGTTTTCGTTGAGGAAGGTATTTAACTGATTACAAACGACTTTTTCAAGTACTTTGCTCAGGAACGGTAGATTTGATATAGGCCTGTAGTTGCTCAAATTGGTATGGTCAAGATTTGACTTTTTAAGTAAAGGTTTCACAACAGCGGTTTTAAAAGCAGTTGGAAATATACCTGTTTCTAATGAGGTATTTATTACCTTGAGAAAAAAGGGAGCTAAGCCATCATATACTTTTTTGAGGAATGTAGTAGGGATTGGATCTAAAACACATGTTGAGGAGCCGGTTTGAGTTATAATTTTACCAAGCTCAGATTGAGTAATAGTGCTAAAGGACCTTAATTTTGGGGGGCAGTTGTTAACTAAACAGTTAACCTGCCAACATGTCACTATCAGTTAACTGTCATCGGATGTAAGAAAAATCATGTATCTATTGTTGTTCAGTGATGCAGATGCTGTCACATGTGTAGAGGACATACCTGATGATGACCTGACATCCACATCCAGGTTATCCATATGTTGTTTGTTTACTAAGCTTTAACACTGCTCAGTTAGGTGAAAAGACATAATACACTACTCAGACGGCTACAACATTGTTTTTCTTTGCACTTTTTTCAGCACCGTGGAGACAAGTTTACCACATGCAGATCATCATTACGACCAAAGACCCCTGCCACTGGAGGAACAGCTTCAAGAGGCACGCAAGACCATCGCATCACAAGAGGAGGAGCCTAAGAAACTAAGAAATAACCGGTTCTTTCTTGAACGATTCCAATGTGAGGACAGGCTAATTATGTTCTACACAGGATTTAAAGACTATCTGACTCTCATGGCTGTTTTTATGGCTTTGAAACCTACGGCTGAGAACATGGTAGGTTGGAGTCAAGCAAAGAGACTAAAACAAGCAGATCAGCCCATCATTAGAAAGGGATTTCAAGAGCAAAGCCTACCTCTTATTGATCAGTTCTTTCTCTTCTTGTGCCGCTTGAGGCAGGGTTTTTTAGTGCAGGACCTTGCTACCCGTTTTAATGTATCTCAAACAACTGTCAGTAGAATTTGCATCACTTGGACAAATTTCCTCTACTACACGTTGGGATCTATTCCTATTTGGCTCTCACGACAGACGGTAAATGAACTCATGCCTCAGTCCTTCAAAAATACTTTCCCACATACCAGAGTAATCTTAGACTGCACAGAATTGCATGTCCAAAGGCCCAGCTCAAAAGTACTAAATTCTGAAACATATTCCCATTACAAAGGAACCACCACACTTAAGTCCTTAGTTGGCATAAGCCCATATGGTGCAGTAACATTCATTAGTGACTTGTACACAGGGTCAATATCAGACAAAGAAATCACAAAGTCTTCAGGCATTCTCTCTTTGCTGGAGGAAGGGGACGAGGTGATGGCAGACAAAGGCTTCCCTATTGGAGACCTATTGTCTGCCATGAATGCCAAAGTTTGCTGTCATTTTGGTTCTTTGTTTCTCTCTCTATATGTTCAGACTCTGATTGTGTCACTGAAATGCCATTACAATAATCCAACTCTTTCTGACTCAGAACAGTGGTGAAGCTACAAGGTTGGAGAGGCAATGCAAAGGGAGGATAGTTATGAGAGGGGGTTACTACAGGCTGAATATGATAACTCAGGACAGACCCGAGAGGAATGTCACCATAAGGTGATGGGATATACTGTGGCTCATACGTTTGGAGGTTCATTAAAGATGCCAACTGGCATGTGCTTCCTATTTCATTAAGATTTCTTTGCAATCTCTCTGCAAAGTCTTTACAAGGAAGGGGAAGTGACACTGGACAATAAAGGTTACTGACAACCCCTTCACTCCGTACCTTTGTAGCAGGGGCCAGATCATTTTGCTGTGGCTTTATTTTATTTTATTTATTTCCACTAAATTAATGGGTTTAGGTGTTAAACCCAGCGAACGTTGAGGGATGTGCCAGGTTTGAGGCAAGTTTTCGGTCCAGCATATGTCCATGACCGTGCTGTTTGTCAGACAGTGACAGCTCAGTGTTTTCTCACCTCCACCGAAGCCACGCCCATATTACTACCAACCCAAGCCTCGCTTTCACTCATAATGGCAGTTAGGTGATATAAGCGAATAACAAGTGTTGCTTGTTAAAACATATGACTAGTAAAACTCAAATGATTTTAGAAATATTTAGCCAAAGCCAAAAAGTGTTACTTTGTGCCATGCGCTCCCCCACTGCTTGTGAAAGAAGTGGGGTGGGGGAGGGGGGCTTAACATGAAAAAGCTTAATGTCCCAAAACGGCAACAAGTCGTTTTACTCCCTGCAGGTCTTCATAATGGTAGGCTACAGGAAGTGGGGGGAGGGTATGGGATGACCAGAGCTGTCTTCGCTGGAGCTGGGCTATGGACGGACTAAGCCTATGTGCAGAGTTCCTGACACAAGAAAAAGTGTGTGGTCCACCATGAAAGCCTTATCCCTCACCCGCGCATCCTAATTGGAAAAAAAGACTATAACATTATGTCATTATAAGACTTAGTTTTCTGTCTTTGACTTAGCCTATTTTATGGAAACGATTGGGAAGAACATTTGTGCTATTCAGAAAGCATATCTTCTATCATCTTTCCAGGTGCACACAGCTCGTTACCATATATCAACTGCCTAAACAGATTTTCTGTTGTTCCTTTCAGTGGCCTAGTGGCAGAACAGGCGAGTAGGCCTACGTTCTTTTTTGTGCAAAAGGCACATTAGGAGAATGTCGCAAAAATTCAATTAAAAAAATGTCAAGTCAATGTAAAATGGAAGCAGGAGCAGGGAGAGTTTGTACCTCCAAAATGACTATTGCAGAGATCAGTTCATCTCTGCTCTTGGGTTTGGCCTCGCAGCAAACTCAACTCTTGTTGCTTGCAGTTTGTTAAATAAAGCGCTGCAGATTACATTATTTATTTCTGATTAATTGCGCCTTTTGATGTCTTTTACAACATCTGCTTGTTAGGCTGGGCTACTGTCAATGTCCTTGTACAGGTAAATGTACAACAATTGTGGTGTACAGGCTATAATCAATTAGCTAAATCATTTGTCCAGCTGTTTAAAAAAAAATTCGTGCTACATTCAAACGCAAAAAGTGCTTTGATATCTTTTTCGTTGTCGTTTGAATGTCGGCAAGCAGGCATGTTGCGGTTGCAATTTAAGTGAAATTTCTACAATATCCCAAGCTATCCCAATCTGATATTTAGAGTTGTTTCGTTAAGATAAAATTCTTATGTAAATTTTGAGTTCGGCAAAGGACGTTTTTTGCCTTTTTTATTCATTCCCTTTACAACTATGCTTATCCGCCCTGGCAAACTTTGACCACTGCATGAAGATACTGCTTTTATTACACAACTGAGAAATAGGCGATTGGGCTAGGCCTTTACAGCAACAGGACACAATATTCCTCCAACTTTAGCCTTGTCCGCCACTTGTTGCCTTCATATTTTTCCTTTTTTTTTCAAATTTGTGACTCACTCAAGTCTTGCTTTAGTTAATTAGCAAATTACTACCAGAAGCCAAAAATCGGACTCTCTCACTAGCTCAAAAATGCCGTCATGTAGGCTACTTTCTAAATATTCAACAATCGGAAGCAGCTGCAATTGTAACAGGACATTTTGAAAGAGACCTTTATGGAAGCGCTGCTGCCCAGCTCGCGTACCCTCCTTCACAATGTTGAATGGTGAACTCACGCTATTGTGGGGCAGCCGTGGCCCACTGGTTAGCACTCTGGACTTGTAACCAGAGGTTGCCGACCAGTGGGCCGCGGCTGAAGTGCCCTTGAGCAAGGCACCTAACCCCTCACTGCTCCCCGAGCGCCGCCATTGTAGCAGGCAGCTCACTGCGCCGGGATTAGTGTGTGCTTCACCTCACTGTGTGTTCACTGTGTGCTGTTTGTGTTTCACTAATTCACCGATTGGGTTAAATGCAGAGACCAAATTTCCCTCACGGGATCAAAAAAGTATATATACTTATATATATATATACACTTGTATTATCATATATGTTTGGTAATGGCTCAACTGTCTCTGATTGTTCTACTGACTTGAAAACTGGATGCGTCATGGAAGCAGTACAAGTCAAGTCGCATCAAAAATAGTAGTGGCAGAACTCCCAGGAGCCACCTGGTGGTTGTTTGGGTCAACTGCAGTTTGTGGCATATCTGCAGAGAATATGGTACGCAATTTGTGCGTGATTCATGCAGGAAACAGTCCAAACTTAACTGATACCCAATGCAGACGGCCCATTCTAATTCTGGTACTCCAGTACTGATGACGTTCAGTCTAATATATTCCGTGCTTCATGACACCTACCGTAACTCTATGTCAAGTACACCAAATGGGTATGGTGTTGTCAAATAAGCCTGTTATTCCATCGAAATATGTAGCACAATTTACAATTGTTTGTAGCCAAGTTGCTTAGCTTCGTAGCTAACATATTTGCCAAAATACATTATGACTGCGTTGTAGTCCGACATGAGGATTATGTTGATCATCATCGATAGTATAATGTAAGGATTTTATTTGACCACTGTTTTCATGAATGCATGACTGAAGATTTGTGACAAATGTGTCAATGTAGATCATGAGGTTGTTTGCTTTCCAACTATGATGTTGGGAGCTCATACAGGCATTTACTGCTTTGTTGCATTATTTTCCAAGTGGTATTTTGTCTTCACACAACAGCAGTCTATGTGTGTGCATACGCTGCCTAGATGTTTTCTGTCATATCTCCTTACTCATATGTTCATGAAATCAACATTGGCTTGTAAGTTGGTATGCTATGTATGGTTTAGCCTACTCAGATAATGGTTCACATGCATTGCAAGTAATACAAGCCTAATGGACACTTTTAGTCCAAACCAAAAGCCTTTTAGCTATGGGCTATGGTAAGACTATTGTATAAGACCAAACCATAAACAAACAATATTTCAGACTATGAAATAAAATATAGACTAGGTTTGCACGTGCAAAGTTGATTTCAAATGTTTTAATGTACACCCTAGGCTATGCAGATTGTGCCATTTAGTTTGTCTAAACCAGCAAGCTAATGTTGTGGAAACAATGTTCACATTAAGCGAATTAAGCGAACCTACGTGTTAACCGTGCCCTGTAGGGATACTCCAGATGCGGCTATTTAGAACGTTTATTTTTTTAAGACAGCAACCACGATGTCTATCATTGTTTTTGTTTCTAAACACCCCATGCTGCCAGTTTAGGAGCAAGTCACCTGTTGTTCATTAGCCTTCAGGTTAGGCCTACCATAATGATGTCTGCCTATTTGTATAGTAAGTTTAGATAAGTATATATACTCTTTTGATCCCCTGAGGGAAATTTGATCTCTGCATTTATCCCAATCCGTGAATTAGTGAAACACACACAGCACACAGTTAATGAACAGTAAGGTGAAGCACACACTAACCCGGAGCAGTGAGCTGCCTGTGTAAGAGTTAAAAATGTAGTGTATTGTTATATGATTTTCGCCAAAGTAAAACAGCCTTGTTTAATAGTTGTGAATGGGAGCCACCCTTGGCCATATGGTGTACTGCAGATCTGCTGCGTGTTGTCTTGTGTTGCTTCCCTACCCGATCAGAGTAGCCATATGCTTTTGATCTGGTAGGTTCACTGTACAAAGCACTCCACCCAGTATATCAGTTTTCTATTGATGTTTAAGTTGATAACTTCTATGTTTCCCATGTGTTATACTATTTTACATGCACTGTAAGGATTGTACTGCATTTAGCATGTTTTGACAAAAAGTTTGTTAATGTTTTCCTTTTGACTAGAAGTTTCTCTATACGGGTAACTAGCCATAAACTCCGCTAGCCATGTCCATACTTATCTAGCATGCATGGTTTGAACTGCGTAGTTAAACATGTATTGGAAATAATATTACTCTGCGTCTCTCATGTGTGTAGTATAGCTTCGATATATGTATGAGACAACAGTGAATGTTAAGCGAGTTATCCCGAACGTAATTAGCTGTAATTCCATGTGTGTAAACTTCTGTCTGGCATGCCTTGCTTGCTAGCAAGCGAAAGTGTACAATGGAATATTTACGTAGTAATAACGCAATACATGATTTATATGTTGCTTGTGCAGATGCTGTACATGTGGTACACCGAAGCCTGAAGGCAATGTTTTCATTTATTTTCTTAAAGGTATGTGGCTCCGTAATGTAAATAGGTTCTAGTGAAGTGCTATAACTTTATGCAGTTTAGTTACGCCCATTCTATATGGGAAGTTAAATGTCATGATTCAGATAAAATTATGCATTTTCTATTACTGAAAGAGTAATTAGCAGAGTAGCCGTATGCTTTTGATCTGATGCTGATGTGGTACACCGAAGCCTGAAGGCAATGTTTTGATTTATTTTCTTAAAGGAAAATAAAAGGAAGAAAAATTCAACATTTCGCCTCTGTCCCTCGGGGAGCAGTGAGGGGTTAAGTGCCTTGCTCAAGGGCACTTCAGCCGTGAATGTGGACATGGGAGAGCGGTACTCAACCACTTCCCCCGCCCACATTTTTCCTACTGGTCAGGGATCGAACCGGCAACCCTTCGGTTACAAGCCCGAAGCCCTAACCAGTAGGCCACGACTGCCCCTTAATTTGCTTCTCCTTTTGCCCATCTTAATGGTTCAAACTTCACATATTCTCCATCAAATAGACTTGTTATATACTGTAGCCTAGGCTACATGTCTATTTTTTTACATGAAAAGATAACATAACATAAGTGTTTTAGTCTAATATCACACCCATTAACAACATTGGAAGAAGCTTCTACTAGGCTACATACTGTAGCTGAGGCTAGTCAACATGTCTTTTCTTTTGAATTCTTAAAGTTTCTTCTAGCCCACCTGTCATATCCCTAGGGGTCATTCAACGTCAATTCAACCAGGGCCCACACACTTAGGTCTCGAAAAATTCAGAAAAAATCACCAGGTGATATCAGGGTTTTCGTTGCCCGGTAATTACCTGACATTGGCCGGAAAAAAAATTAAATGTCCGACAAAATTAAATATCTCCGGTCAAATTGTTCGATTGAAAATGGCTAATAATCCCATTCCCCGAATATAACACAATATGAATTTGAGAATAAGCCTAAAATGTTGGTCCTGCAAGAATATGTCCTTTGGTTATGTTTTAAAGGAACGGGCTCTTCCATGTGAAAGTTATTAAACAACACGCATGCTGCATTTCAAATAGGAAGCGCACGCTTAAAACGTCTGTTAAACAACGAACGAATGAGTGAGACGGTTTAAACATGGCCAGGCCCAGGCAGACTAGCCTTAACCCTCTATACCCCAGTGGAATTCTACAACAATGCCCCAGATTCCTGGGAATTCTAAGAGAAAAGGGCAATTTGAGAAACATTTCAAATAACCAAGAATAACTAAAAATCTAATGAAAAGTGTCAATTGTAAGTTTCTTTCAGTTTAAAGATTATAAATGGCTCTTTCAAATGATATATGATCCATTAAGAATTGTATATTCATGTTTCCCATAGACAGCCATAGGCCTACTCACTTACAGTCTCAAAGTTTTTCACTAACAAAAAGTTATAAATATGGTTCACATATTTCTGTATTAGAAGCTGGGAAACAAGATACTATATGAGTAGTGATTTCATTGAAATAGACTGGCATATCTTGCACTTATTTGGGATTTAGCTGGACAGTGAGCCTTACAGCTAAAAAATGATGAAGATATGAACTAACATAGGCCAGCAGCATAGCGCATGAAATCGTGACTCATTTGATAAGCATGTCACCAAGAACAGGGACTGTTAAACCTGACATGAATTTACGTTTTGTTTTATATTCACATCATGTTATATAATTTATCTAAACTTGATCAGTTGATGATAATGAACCTGTTGCACTCGTTCACTAGCCTTCAACCTATCCTGTGCTAACATTACGAGTCTCAGACTAACCGTTACATCAGTGAAGGTAGCAAATTAGCAGGCTTTTTTGTAATCACAAAGATGACGAGACATTGGCCTACTTGTATACAAATACATTTTCCTGACATCCATTAGCAGAAAACACAACGGTTCCCGCTTTGGTTATTAGTCAACAAAAACTAATTTAGAGAAACATACATAAGTAGCCTAGTAGTTTGCAATAACTATCTGTAAGTGGGATAACGATAATGTTAGCTTTACTGTACATGCCAGAAAGGGGTAATGTTAATGTTATGTGTTAAGATATAACTGCAAATAAACCTGGCATGGGTTTATCATAAACTTTATTGTTAATTAGGCCATGACCCATCACTGAATTATGCCTATATTTTGCTGGTGCTAGCTAAACTCAAACTGACTTTCACAGTGACAGCCATACAATTTTTTTTTATGCCAGTGAGGCAGCTAAGTCAGTCATGCCAACGGGAGGATGCTAACGTTAAATATATTACAGTTTCATGTTTTTATTTTGTCATTTTCTTACATCAATATGATCGTCACTTATATCAAAACATGGTGGATGCACATCAATACTCTCACATCTAATGAGAAAAGACGCTTGTTAGAAGCCATAACTCCTCGGTAAGTCCTCAGCCGGTCAGTCAACAGGCTAAACTCAAAAATACCGGAGAAATGTCAATAGCGACCTAGCCATTTAAGTGTGTCAAAATAAAAGTCTGGTGTTTATGTATCCACTAACGCTGTATTATTTCATGTATGAAGGTTATACTGTAGCAGATGTCTCTTTAAGAATTGCGGCCGGCCGCGGCCGTTACAGGAGAATATAGAACGGCCGTCGACGGCCGCTACGGGGTATAGAGGGTTAAAAGCTTTTTTCAGAGGCCAGCTGCGATGGATGATGGTAAATCGGTAAGGCCTGAAGCCTCAGATCAGGTCAGCTCCACCACCACCAGAGAAAAAGCTGAAGTGTCGGGCGTATCTGTCAGAATCATTGACGTTGGAAGTGGAGGTGTGGGTGTGCGTCCGCACCTGTAATTTTCCGTGTAGACAGACCCATGACTACAATGGACATGCAACTGTGTTCTGTTCCCAGAGCATGGTTTCTTTGTGTATGATCTGCAGGGTTGGGGCCTCCTCAACGAAGAGATTGCTGGTCCGTGGATAATTTGCGGCACAATGAAATGGTAGCCTATCGTTGAACCGCGGAACTAAAGAAAAAGAAACTAAACATTTTCCAAAATAGGAAATATTTCTTAATTTAGTGTTATCAAATAAAGAGGCATAGCATTAGGGGTAGTGGTGTGAGCGCTCATTCAATGTGTGTGTGCATCTGAGCAAGTGAAACTGTTGAACCACTGGAGATAACGTGGGTAGCAGCAACAAACAATGTAGCCTACAGTATTTAAAACGAACAAACTGGATTCTTGCAGTCCATGAAAACAGCATAGATATAAATATTTTTTTCTTTATTCTCCATGATCCCTTCTTTTTAAAAACACCAATTTGACTTGTCTTATGTGAATCTTTTTTATTTTATTTTATTTATCTTTCAGTTTTGTCATTAGCCTAATCTATGTCTTTTACATTTCGTCTTTTACATTTTGACCAGATATAAGGTCTGGAATTTAATTTAATATTGTTGTAATGGTAGGATAACTACATAGTTTACACAATGGCTCCAAAGCGTGTCAAGAACGTCAAGCCATTCCCAGCAAAGCCCCGCATCGAGACTTGAGTAGTATTGGTGATTTGACGTCAGACGTGACGTTAAGCCTCGTTTGACTCCACTGCTTCGACTTGTGGTTCACTTTAGACGGGATGCTTCGACTATAAAGATGTCCCATACTCGGATGCGTACATGGGTTGTTGTCAGTCAGTTCACTGCCCTTTGTTCATCAAAAATACTACCCAGTTAAGGCACTTTCACTCCCCTCTGTTCATCAAAAGCACTTTGCTCACTTCTGTTAGTCATTTTACCCATCATCGAGATAATGCATTTTCGCAGATCACCTTCTACTTTATTTGTTACAAAAAGAGAAAATATTTAAACTCAAGAGAGTTGCACTTTGGGATACTGTATAAGGGGTTAGGTTAGCGATCTTGCAACCTGGGTTTGATCCTTATCTCGAGTAATGCAATTTCACAGTTCGCCTACTTGTACAAAGAGAGGAAATATTTCAACATAAGGGAATTGCTTGTATTTCCAAACGCCTGCTTATGAATGTAACAAGCATTTGCGGACCAAATGGCGCATTCTGTGTTGCTTTTCGTGTTAACATGTTTTCTTTGGTTGTAGGGGAGAACCGGGACGAATGAAACACTTCTTAATTAAATGTAATTTACAAAGAAATCGTAAAACACTGAAAGTTAATATTTTGTCTCTAGCAACCTACATCTATCCTCTGTCAAATACAGTTGCATCTACAGCTCTGAACAAAACCGTTCAAGAGTTATTTAAGGAGAAGTCGAACGTGTGTTTTGTTTCCTTCTGGCTGGGACGAATGAAACAGCATGGGGGAAACCGGAATGTTTCATTCGTCCCCCGTTTCAATCGTCCCGGTTGTACCCTATTTGATTTTTATTGTATTTTTATAGTAGGTGTCCTAGCATTCGAATCCCCGAGAAATTAACCACTTTTCAACACATCTGCCTGGAAAGTTTCAAGGTTTCAAGAAGCTTCATCTCACCATCACTAGCTGTTGTAGCCTAAATTAAGTTTAATGAGCATAAGTCACGACTTGTTGTAACAGAGGTAAATAGCCTATGGTGGTGACACAGCTTTTAAAATGTTTATTTTATGTACTGGAGTGAATGCAGAACATGGGCTGTTGCGCAAACAAACGAATTAGGGGGTTGATCTGCTCCGTTCAGCTATGGTTTTGCTCAGAGCCATATAAAGGTAGAGTTGCGACAATGGGTGTTCAAAATTCCGTTGGTCACGTGGTTTGTGTAAACCTCAACTAGTTCCCGGAAGTGATTGACAATGGATTAGAATGCATTAAATAGGCTACTGTTCAATGATAGACAGAGCCACGATTTTGGGTAATTGACAGTCAATAAATGCATTGATATACAATATAACACAGTGTAATTATTGTGTAAACTATGTAGTTATCCTACCATTACAACAATATTAAATTAAATTCCAGACCTTATATCTTAGCCTGCTCTATAAGGCGACCTTTTTTCCGCCCTTTTACGTGTCACTTAATATTAATTTCTGTACAAAATCAAGACGGGAGATTCTTTAGAAAACGCAATTGCACCCACCCCATAAGTGTATCTAAATTATCGCTATATAAAATAAACAATAGATAAACAATTACAATAAAAGCTGTAAACAGTGTTTTTGAGACTGCGTGTAGCCTACAAAAAAGGCCCTGTAGCAAACTGACACCTTGGATGAACGAAAATATCCATGATCTAAAAAGATCATGTAGGAAAGCTGAGAGAACATGGAGAAAAACTAAGTTACAGGTTCACCGTGCCATTCTAAAAGAAAAAATAGCCAATTATAATAGAGCTATTCGGAATGAGAGGAGGAACCACTTCTCTAAGGTAATTGCTGAAAACAGTGGAAACTCTAGGGTGTTGTTCTCTACCATTGATAGGCTATTGCATCAAACACCTTTTGATACACTCAGTCAGGCATCCTCTCTAAGATGCGAAGAATTTGCAGACTTCTTCAAAAACAAAGTCATTTCTATAAGGGAGGCTATTGGTAACACAAGTAATATGTTTGATAGTACACCCAAAAACAGCCCCCCAAAATTAAGGTCCTTTAGCACTATTACTCAATCTGAGCTTGGTAAAATTATAACTCAAACCGGCTCCTCAACATGTGTTTTAGATCCAATCCCTACTACATTCCTCAAAAAAGTATATGATAGCTTAGCTCCCTTTTTTCTCAAGGTAATAAATACCTCATTAGAAACAGGTATATTTCCAACTGCTTTTAAAACCGCTGTTGTGAAACCTTTACTTAAAAAGTCAAATCTTGACCATACCAATCTGAGCAACTACAGGCCTATATCAAATCTATCGTTTTTGAGCAAAGTACTTGAAAAAGTTGTTTGTAATCAGTTAAATACCTTCCTCAACGAAAACAGTATCCTTGAAAAATTCCAATCAGGTTTTAGATCAAATCACAGCACAGAAACGGCTCTAGTAAAAATAGTCAATGATCTCAGACTAGCTACTGACTCAAACAAAGTCTCAATCCTTATTCTTCTGGATTTGAGTGCGGCATTTGACACCATTGATCATAGCATCCTAATTCACCGCCTTGCGAAGTGGGTGGGTCTCTCTGATAATGCTCTAAACTGGTTTCAAACCTACATTACTGGCAGAGATTTTTATATCAGTCTAGGAAATCATGTATCTGAAAAACATGACTTGCCTTTTGGTGTGGCCCAGGGGAGCTGCCTTGGTCCCCTGCTATTTTCTCTATATATGCTTCCATTGGGAAACGTCATAAGTCAGCATAATGTAAACTTCCACAGCTACGCAGATGATACCCAATTGTATATTTCTGTGGAGCCAACTAACCCAGATGGCCTTTGCTCCCTCACTGCATGCCTAACCTCCATTAATCAGTGGATGAGCAAAAACTTTTTGAAACTAAATGATGACAAAACAGAGGTACTTCTGGTTGGACCAAAACTAAAGCGAGATATTATTCTTAGTAATCTGGGGAACTTGGCACACCAGGTCAAACCAAAAGTAACAAGCCTCGGTGTCATCTTAGATGCAGAGTTAAGTTTTAAGCCCCATATCAGTAAAGTTACTCAGACAGCCTATTTCCACTTGAGAAACATTGCCAAAGTGCGGCCCTTTTTAACTCAACAAGATGCAGAAAAACTAATTCACGCCTTTATCACTAGCAGGTTAGACTACTGCAATGCACTTTTCACTGGTCTTCCCAAAAAACATCTAAAGAAATTGGCACTCATACAGAACTCTGCGGCTAGACTTTTAACTAAGACTAAGAAGAGAGAACACATCACCCCTGTGTTGGCTGAACTGCACTGGCTCCCTATTTCCTATAGAATTGATTTTAAGGTTATGTTAATTACTTACAAAGCTCTGAATGGCATAGCACCTTCATATATCTCTGAGCTTTTAATATCTTATCAACCACAAAGGAAACTTAGATCATCCAATTCTAATCTTTTAATCGTACCCAAAGTGCTCCACAAACAAAGTGGAGAAGCTGCGTTTATCCATTATGCCCCCAAACTATGGAACACCCTGCCTCTGTACATCAAGCAGGCGAGTTCAGTAAATATTTTTAAAAAAGATCTGAAAACATACCTGTACAGGAAAGCTTTTAGTTAATTCATCTTATCCTGTAGACTACTTTTTCAGATTATTCTACATCTGCTGCTATTGGAGGGCGCAACCAGCCAGAAGCAGATGGGCTCCCCCTATTAAGTCAGGTTCTGCTCAAGGTTTCTTCCTGGAATATGGGAGTTTTTCCTTGCCACAGTTGCCATATGGCGTGCTTGTGGGGGGTAAGAGGGTTAAGGCTGCCAGTCTTATGACGTCATTTTCTATATTTTTGATATGTTGCTGAGTAGATCATAAACAGCAAAGAAAAGTGATTGATAATGACTGACTGACTATTATTGTGTTACATGCTTCAAATGTAAAGCACTTTGAGCTGCATTCTGTGTATGAAAGGTGCTATACAAATAAAGCTTATTATTATTATTATTATTATTATTATTACAAAAGCGCATGGAGCTCCTGTGAAATTTTGATTTTGCAACGAGAAACTGTAACACAGCTAGTCTAACATTACTTCCATCCATGGCTAAATGATACCCTCCGATCGCAGCGCACCAAACTCAGAGCCGCGGAGAGGAAATGGCACAAATCCAAACTAGCTGACGACCTCAAAAACTACCAGACACTCCTGACCTCCTTCTCAGCCAGCATCACTGCTGCTAAGACTGCTTTCTACAATGACAAAATCAACAGTGCTACAGACACTCGAAAACTTTTCTCAACCTTCAAATCGCTACTCAACCCTCAGCTGCCTCCTCCTCCATCCAGCCTTACTGCAGATACCCTCGCCTCATTTTTTACAAACAAAGTGGCGGCAATCAGCAGTCAATTCTCTACATGCCCACTCAACGCATCTGACTCAGATACCGCACTCCTACAACCTCTAGGGACTGCTGGAACATCTTTTTCAGCATTCACGCCTCTCTCCGAGAGTGAAGTGTCCAGACTCCTGACATGCAGCCGTCCTACCACATGCTCGCTGGACCCTATACCTACAAGCCTACTTCAGTCCATCAGCCCGACCATCGCTCCAGCTATCACACATGTGATCAATGCCTCGTTAACCTCCGGCACATTTCCAACAGCGTTCAAAATGGCCCGGGTAACACCGTTACTTAAGAAAGCTTCTCTCAACCCTGCTCAAGTCGAGAACTACCGCCCTGTCTCACTACTGCCTTTCCTATCCAAAGGCATTGAACGAGCAGTCTCCAAACAGGTCTCTGACTTCCTTTCACAGAACAACCTTCTGGATCCAAATCAGTCTGGGTTCAAAAGCGGCCACTCTACCGAAACGGCTCTGCTGTCTGTAACAGAAGCCTTAAAAGAAGCCAGGGCGACCGCTCGATCATCAGTACTCATTCTGCTTGACTTATCGGCTGCCTTTGACACGGTTAATCACCGTATCCTTCTCTCTATACTCGCTGACATGGGAATCTCCGGAGCTGCTCTCTCCTGGTTTGAATCCTACCTCACAGGACGCTCGTTTAACGTATCATGGCTTGGTCAGCTATCTGCACCTCACCATCTCACCACAGGGGTCCCCCAGGGCTCAGTGCTGGGCCCCCTCCTCTTTGCTATCTACACCACCTCCTTGGGACAGATTATCCGTTCGCACGGCTTCTCATACCACTGCTATGCAGACGACACACAGCTCTATCTGTCCTTTCCACCTGACGACCCCCTGGTTTCAGCACGGATCTCAGATTGCCTTTCAGACATAGCTACATGGATGAAGGCACACCACCTCCAGCTGAACCTCTCAAAGACTGAACTGCTGGTCATCCCAGCTAAACCTACCATACACCACGACATCAACATCAAATTTGACTCCCTGTCTGTTTCACCGACCAGGACTGCAAGAAATCTAGGAGTTGTTCTCGACAACCAACTAAACTTCTCAGATCATGTTGCCTCAGTCGCCCGGTCATGCCGTTTCGCACTCTACAACATACGGAAAATCAGGACTTACTTGACTCAAGATGCTACCCAACTTCTGGTTCAGGCAATAGTCATCTCACGACTCGACTACTGCAATGCCCTCCTGACAGGTCTCCCAGCCTGCGCAGTGAAACCACTTCAGATGATCCAGAACGCGGCGGCGCGCCTGGTCTACAACCAACCCAAAAGGGCACATGTTACCCCACTGCTCATCCAGCTACACTGGCTACCTATGGCGGCCCGTATCAAATTCAAGTCTCTAACGCTTGCCTACAAAGTAGTCTCCGGTTCTGCTCCCACCTACTTGAATGCCCTCATACAGACTTACACTACCTCCAGACCGCTGCGCTCCTCTGACGAACGACGTCTAGCTCTACCACCGGTACGCTCAAGCCAATCCAAACTTTTCTCATCTGTTGTTCCTCGTTGGTGGAACACACTGCCAGTTCCTACAAGGGCAGGGACATCCTTTTCCACTTTCAAAAAACTCCTGAAGACCCAGCTCTTTAGAGAACATCTACTCTCATAGCAACACTTACAACAAGTCTTACTGATCCTAGCACTCACCAGCCGTTAAACTGACAAGTAACTGTTAAAATACAGCACTCACCGACGCACTTATTCTTACTGTACTCTAATGTGTTTTTTTTAAACTGTCCTAAAATTGTGAGAATTGTTCTAAAACTTACTGTTACCATGTTGTTAGTCGCTTTGGTTAAAAAAGCGTCAGCCAAATGTAATGTAATGTAATGTAATGTAATGTACTTGTTTGAGTTTTCTACCCCGCGTTTCCTCTGGTAGTCACTGATCTGAGCTAATGAGCGAATTACCTAGCCAAGCCTAGCCTATCGTCGCGGGAGAATAAAAAAAGTTTTTTAACATCTCCAGTGTAATGGTGGGCATTCTAAGTTAACCGTAGCATTAGGCCTATCTATTTAGTAACCCCATGGTAATGCGAGTGATCATAATAAAATATAAAACGTGACATGTAAGTCCTTCAAGAAATAACCAGGCTATGAACTCAAACATGAACAGCATTTTGTCATCGTTTGTCATTCACCGTGCTGTGAACAGCATTAAGATGCTAGGCTAAAGAGCTTGAGATTCAGACAGGTGAGCACCTGAGAATGGTGTGCATCGTGTCAGAAAATAGCAATTTGATCAGTGATTATGCATCATCAGCGCAAGCTTGGTTTGAAACTTTCTGGGGATGGGGATTTTACACGATCCTTCATCACTGGGCTAGCCATCACTGGGCTAGTGTGCCCTGCTGTGTTAATATGACCGTGCTGATGCTAACAGCTGCAACTCCCTCATATCTAGGTTCTCTCATGCATATTAGGCTAGCTTTTGCCAATGAAAATGAATGCAAAATAAAAAAAAAAAAACAGTCCTGCTCCTAACTGAAGAAACGTTTACGTTACCAACAATGTTAACAACAAACTCAGTTTCACTGCTGCAAGTACAAAGTTGGCTGTAAATATGCTTCGCCATATTTAACGAACCAGCTAGCTTTGTGATAACAAAATCGTACCTTTTATGTGTTTAGTCCACTGAAAGTTATCCACATAACGATTAAATCCACAGTTATGGAGGAATTATTTTGGGGAAGCAGTTGCACTTTATCCCACTTTTGCTGCCCTTTTTAAAATTAAACCACTTAAATCGATAGCCTAGATGAGCATTGTGCATAACGTTACAACTATGTTGACATGATAGTAGCAGCTAAAGCTAAATTCCCAAGACACATCACGTCATAAAAGTTGTAGGCTACAAACGCAAAAACTTAATGACAGCTCGTTCGTGGTGTTGCCTAGTGCTGCCTAATTGAAATGGTATAGGCAAGGTTTATCTTATATTAGGTTATTATGTGTGGCACATTTTTTGGGCTTTAGCCTCTTTTAATTTATTTGATAAGGAACTGATAAAAACTGAGCAGCAGAAAAGCTGTCAAAGTCGATACATAAATAGTTTATTATTATAATAAGTAGTGCTGGGCGGTATACCGGTTCACACTGTAAACCGGTGTATATTTTCGTTATGATATGAATTTTTAATATACCGCCATACCGGTGTATTTGATTAGGCTACACAACGTTTGGAACGCTGCGCCGCGCGACAGTGTTTCAGACGGGGCAGGCATAGTGAGGGTAAACACAAAACACCTTAAGTTTTTCCCCTGAAGTATGACCCTTAAGGCTTAATTTATCCTTAGGTAAGGGGTTTATTTAAAGGTGTTGCACAGAATACCTTAAATTGTTTCTTTAGTTAAGGAAAAAACGTTAAATGATACTGCGTTGAAAGGGATTTACCGTCAGGAAAATTCTATTGAGATTGTTCAACAGCTGTAACTAGCTGGCTAGTAGGTGATGTCGTTAGTTAGCAACCCACCGAACACAGTGAAGTTTAATGATCTTATCATTCATCTCACCTTAAGAATATTCGCTGAAATTATCCAGGTAGCAAGTAAAGCATGTTATAGGACATGGACTGAGCAATTCTAGCTGGCTAGTTAGAAATTATCCTGACTGTCATCAGTGCACCAAAATTACCTTTTTTGTTAATGTTTTGCCTAGCGAACCGAAGCTCATGGCAGGCTAACAAGACATCTACATCCACATGAAGTCAACATTAGCCTACCACTAACGTCATGCAAACCACACAATAGCAATAAGGCATGTTTCTGATACGCCTATTTGACAGAGTAAGCATATTAGCAGAGAGGTTTTATTTTAAATTGTATAATTTTCAATTGCAAGTTGCACTACTTTTTGTATTGGTTTTATACGTTTTATTGGTTATATAAGATGTTTGTGAAATTTGCACAGTAAAAGTTATGTATTTTGACTGCAATTGTCTTTGCATTCTGATTAGATTCTTCATTAGAATCATGAGTGGCTCTTTGTAAACAGCATCATTTTCTGGGGCCATGCAAAACATCATTACCACTAGTGTGGAGTTATTCTACATCATGACCGTAAAATAGACCGTCCTTAGTCAATGTACTGCAGCAATTCCTCTCTGAACCTGTAGAAAATGCTGTGAACATCTGATTATGCATTAAAAAAAATACCGTCATATACCGTGAAACCGTAAGAATTTTGAAAAATACCGTGAAATACATTTTTGGTCATACCGCCCAGCACTAATAATAAGGTTATTAATACTATTACTTTACTACTATTACTGTTATTATTATTATTATTCGGATGAGCCAATAATGTAAATCTGAGTCTGAAAAACAGTCTGTAACTGCACTGCTGCTATTATAAATTGTTAACTTTCGGGAACTATGAGGCTTCCATTAGCCGCCATTGTTGAAAAAAAAAAAAATGGAACATTAGCGTCAATGGAGTTGTCTCAACTCCATCCTTTATATGGCTCTGGTTTTGCTAACCGCGCAATAAACACTTTTTGAAAGGTTCTGTCCATTGTTAATGTGCGATATTTCTCCATGTGGGGTAGTGTCAAGCAGTGTGATTGCCTACCTGCAAGGCTATGTTCACCTCATGTAAGTCAGACAGAAGACGGGCGCTACTTTCTCTGGTATTTCTAAATACGCAAACTACGTTAAAACGGTGTGTTTAGCAGTCAGACTTTACATTTTTCCGGAGGGACAACAAACCCCCGGACCCTCGCTGACATCATCCGCAGCCCTCTCAGAAAATATATTACTTTCACTGTCCCTAGTATTTGTGAGCCACATAGCAACAAATCTCATTCTTAGCTGAGCTCAAAACTTGAGAGCCTTCAATTAGCTACTGTTCTGACAGTGTGCTACAATATAAATTGTGCGCTAAAAGCAACCCTTGTGAAGCTTTATGACACTTACTTCATTTCTGTTCAACAACAAAAAAGGATCGATACACTCCAAAAAATGATGTTTCGAGAAGTTCAAAGACCGTTCTTCTTCTTCTTCTTCCTCCTCCTTTGGCGGTTGGCAAACAGCTTTAAGGTGCATTACCGCCACCTTCTGAATAGGAGTGTGGGTCTGAATATACATCCCTCTAAATTCTATGGAATAAACCTGTTTTTTTTTTTCAAGTAGGCCTATTAAAAAACACATGTAAAACATTGTTCCCCAGAATTTCTTTGCAGTATATCAGTTATGTTCAGACTTATTTTTTCTTGTGCTAGCTGCTCTGTGTCTGTCGTTCCTGTTGGAATTTAGGACACTGTACCTTGAATTTCCCCTTTCCTTGAATTTCCCCTTGGGGATCAATAAAGTATCTATCTATGACATGCTCTACGGTTTCTTGATTGCCACACTCACAGTAACCATCAGCATGCTTTTTCATTAAAACTAGTGTGCTGTTCAACTCTGTATGCCCATACCTCATTCTTGACACAATATTCTCCTCCTGTTTGCTATCCTACTCCATCCTACATTCTTTTGAATTGAATACAAGCCTGCCTGTAACTTCATTATCCCATATTGCCATATTTCCTTATTCTTAGCTTTAATCATGTTTTTAATTTCAGCTTTACTATATTGTACCTGAATATCTATGCTGTCTTGTTTTGTTGCCAGTTTAGCATACTTGTCTGCCACTTCATTCCCCACTACTCCTACATGGGCTGGAACCCACCCCAGGACGCTGACTCCTGAATTTATTAACCTATTTACCAAATGCATATAAAATATCCTGCCTGGATTCAGAATGTACATTCCTTATACTTAATAAAGCTGAACTTGAGTCAGACCATATTGCTACACTTTTAGGTCTATACTCCTCCACCCATAACGCCAACCATATTGCAATTAAAGGAGAATTCCGGTGTGATATTGACCTAAAGTGTATTGAAACATGATACCGAGTGTGAACGTATGTCTCATAGCCCATCTCGACTTGTCCCCTGCACTCCAAAATCTGGCGCTAGTTAGCCGATGCTACCAACAACTTTTTCAGTAGTGGTGCTTCGGCATCGGGCTAGCCATGCAAATAAATCACTGTTTTACACCCATTTACGAGGCTCAATGTATCTCCACACTTCATTGGTAGACTTCCTAGGGCCCTGACATTTAAAACGAGACATTGAGAACTTTGAAAAAGCACTGGTAGTTTACTTACAAGACGATTTATACAGACAGTATCTTCACGAAGTGTAACGTTTGCAGCCATCTTGAATTTAGTCACGATAAGTCGAGCAACGAGTAAGAATGAACAGGTATGATAAGGGATCAGATTCCAAAAATAATTCAGTGGAAATGCATGGATTCCAGTTTCTTCCAGTAGTAGCAACTGGAATCCATGCATTTCCACTGAATTATTTTTGGAATCTGATCCCTTATCATAGCTGTTCATTCTTACTCGTTGCTCGACTTATCGTGACTAAATTCAAGATGGCTGCAAACGCTAAACTTCGTGAAGATACTGTCTGTATAAATCGTCTTGTAAGTAAACTACCAGTGCTTTTTCAAAGTTCTCAATGTCTCGTTTTAAATGTCAGGGCCCTCGGAAGTCTACCAATGAAGTGTGGAGATACATTGAGCCTCGTAAATGGGTGTAAAACAGTGATTTATTTGCATGGCTAGCCCGATGCCGAAGTACCACTATTGAAAAAGATGTTGGTAGCATCGGCTAACTAGCGCCAGATTTTGGAGTGCAGGGGACAAGCCGAGATGGGCTATGAGACATACGTTCACACTCGGTATCATGTTTCGATACACTTTAGGTCAATATCACACCGGAATTCTCCTTTAATTCAGCTGTATATACAGCAAGATCATTACTAACTCTCTTGGCCTTTACCAACTGTAATTCGGGAATTGCATATGCAACTCCTTAGGCCCTTTCACACTGGCGAAATCGCCGCGATTTTATGTACCAGAATCGCGGAACGACTGTCCCTTTCACATAGACCGAGGCGGAACGGCGGGACAAAGTGTCTCGCCAAATTTACTACCAAGCCCCCTAGACATTTTGCCTAGTTTTTTCGTTCCGGCATCAGTGTGAATGGGTCAAGGCGGAAAGGGGAATCTGGGCGGGCATTTCGATGCTATGTCCAGCCCACCACAGGAGATTGCAAAAAAATCTAACTGATCAAAAGCAGCAATAGCAGAGACAGAACATTATGTCAATCTATAAATTTACAAAGTCTCCAGTCATTCAATGCCTGCTAGAGTTGACTGTAGCTTGGAATGCAATCAGTTGCCATAATAGGCTATCCTAAAATCCAGCGAAAAAACAAAGCATGAACTCATGAGCGTCTGTCTGCCCTATATCCTCTGATTGTAATGCTTACAGATATCTAGGCGATATTTGTAACATTTGTTTTGTATTTGGCCTGTTATAAAATCGTGTAGACCTATTGAACACATTAGGAACCGCAAAGTTGGAGAAATGCATAAAGACATTGCTGCAAATTTAAAACCGGATTACTCTGGAATGGGTAACTGTACAGGGGCACACCTTTGTGTTCGGTAAGGTCTGCTGTTTATTCTGATATATGGTTTGTCATGTGTTGAGGTAAAGTTCGCTAAGTATTCCAAGATGAATGGGTAGGGAGACGGGCGCAAAAAAATATGATTACATTAAAGTTACCTTTCTCGCGAACCGTTTACCACAACTAACCACTAACATCGTTTAAAAGCTGAGAAAAAGCTCTTTCGTGTGATACATATGATGTCTGTGATAATAGGCTACTTCGCAAGTAGTTCAGCAAATTTGGGTGGGACAGAATGCCATATCGGTTCTGGCTCACATGATGTAGCCGCTTTAAATGCATTATCGCTTCACTACCCAACACGCGAATAAGAAAGAAAAGAAAAAAGAAACCAATGTGCTTATGTCGCGATTTTCGATAGGCCCAGGCCTATAAGACAGCTATGGTAACTTAACAATTAGGATTTGCTTTGCCTACACTGCTGTTTGGTTGTCCCAAACTTTGAGACGATCCATACTCGCATTAACTGAATCTTATCAACCCGAACTGCGATGTTCCAAACAGAGTGACAGAACATCATGACGAGCACTAGGCCTACGCTTAAATTTTTTATGACTGAATGGAACGTTGCGTTTTTAAGCGCCAGAAATGCTCATCACGTCGTGTGACAAAGTTTACACCAATCATCATCTTCTAATGTATCCTTATGTTGAGATGTCCATTCTCTTTGCCCTAGGCTATCATTTGTGCGCGAAGCATGTTTCAATTAAGACAATACACAAGCTATTTTTTATTGTTGTAATATTGAATGATTTCATGAATAAATTGTACACACAGTGCGTACAGGATTACGGCTGGCGGCGCCACTGACCAAGGCCACACTGTGAACCTCTGATTTTCAAAGGGAAATCACAGCTGAGCTAACGCAAGGGCAACTCTTCAATTTCCCTTCCAAATTACTTTTTATTGTCTGAAGACATTTATCGCAAGAATCTAACATTCTAACAGCAACAGCAAAGCAAATGCAAGCTAACCAAAGTGCAGTCGGTTCTCCCGCCATGGTTTTTGAAATCACACACCTGCATCTGAAGCTCCACACACGCATAATAAGGCCTACGACTATCACTCTACACACCCCCTGTTGCACGTCACAATTTAATTTACCATAGCTGATCCTGCCTTCTGGCTCCCTAAAATGCCGCATCATGTGAACAGATCAGCAGGCCGGGAAATTTTCACCTCGCTTTCAGACACAAAAAGACGGCAAAAAGACGTCTCCTCTTCCCGCAAATTTAGCGGGATCTCTGTATGAAAAGGCCTCTTGTTTCTTTTTGATGCATCTGTGTACACATGAATATTATTTCCATACTTTATCTCACATATATTTCAAATGTACAATTATCAATAGTAACTCCACTCCCCCTTTCTTCCAATAATGCTAAATCTATTGCTACTTCTTCAAACATCCATGGAACACTTGAATATACTTGAATTTCCCCTGGAGGATCAATAAAGTATCTATCTATCTATCTAGCTATCTCTATCTATTCTACTGTTGGACTTACACTTAGTGTTGTAATTTCCATTTCCCTTGCAACATTTCCTATTGTCCACCCAAAACATGAGCTCTTTTTTTCCCTTCTCTTGGCAGGGCATTAGAACCCTCTGACAAGGATGGTCCTCTTTGTGGCCCTTGTTTGCCCAGTAAACTGAGGCAACTGCTCTCTTTTTAGCTTACGAGGCATCTCTCCCATCTCCACTTGGATTGCAGCCACAGGAGTAGTTTTATATGCCCCACTACATAATCTCAAAGCCTGATATTGTATTACATCCAGTTTACTTAACTGAGTTGCAGAAGCAGACCCATATATAAAACATCCATAATCCAACACTGACCTCATTAACCCTATATAAATAGTTTTCATAGCTGGTCTGCTTGCACCCCACTCTACTCCCCTCAAACATCGCATAACATTTAAGATCTTCTTACACTTTTAAGCGTCTTGTCATACCACAGTCCTAAATACCTAAAGAAGTCTACTCTTTCTAATTCTGATCCATATATCCTAAGTTCTGGATTTGTTTTCTTTCTTGTAAAAAACATGGTCTTTGATTTATCCACTGAGAATCTAAATCCCCATTCAAATGTCCATCTTTCAATATTATTAATTGCTTGTTACATTTTATTAACAACATATTCAACATTTCTACTTTTCTTCCACATAGCACCATCATCTGCGAACAGAGCTACAGTACATTGGCTGAGCATCCAACATCTTTAAACACATCATTAATCATTATTGAAAAAAACAAAGGACTATCTATTGATACTCCCTTGAGGAGTACCATTCTCTACTTCATAATAACTACTTAATACTTCATTAATTTTAACCGCTATTTTCCTTTCTGTTAAGAAATCCTTACACCAGCTAAAAACTCTTCCTTTTATTCCCATTAGTTTTAACTTGATAAGCAGTGCCTTCTTCCACAGCATATCATAAGCCTTTTCAATATCAAAAAACACCACTAGTACTGTCTCTTTATTTGTCTGAGCTCTCCTTACGTCATACTCCAAACACACCATAGGATCCATTGTTCCTCTTCCTCTTCTTAACCCACTCTGATAATTTTTGATCAGACCTCTAGTCTCCAAGTACCATTCTATCATTGACCATCCTTTCCATAGTTTTCCCCATCTGAGAGGTCAAAGCAATTGGTCTATAGCTTTCTGGAACTGTTGGATCTTTCCCTGGCTTCCTTATAGGTATAATTATAGACTCTTTCCAACTTCTTGGAATAGTGCCTTCTTTCCATACCTTATTGTACAAATTTAGCAACATCTCTTTCCCTTTATCACTGAACTGTTCTAGCATGACATAGCAGATACTATCCCTTCCTGGAGTTGATTTACCCAGCTTCCTTAAGGCATTATTAAGTTCAGCTATTGTAAATAACCTATTTAATGCACTACCATCTTCACCATCACCTTCCTGACTGATACTCCCATATCTTGCAATAGTATCCTCCCTTCCTCTTGACTTAAATTTCAGAACTATGTACTTTTAGTGTCTTTGCTATTAGCTCCGCGTTAGCTTCACACTCTTAGAATTTGGAGGGCCTCCAGTCACTCTGCTTGTCTAGCAGGTTCTTGGGAGAACCTTTCATAGTTCGTGTTGGTTGAAGGCATAGACTGTATATATAGAACTGGACAGTGTGGCTGCATTCTACAGTGTTCTATGGAATTGAAGCCGCCGAGGCGACGCCATCTTGGAAAATTTGGAGCCAATTTGAAGTGCGGCTGCGCAGCAAAAGTTGAAGCATGCGCAGTGAAGAGGAGTCGCGGTCAGGCACGCCCACTCAGTTGCCACTCAGCGAGTTAAACACGCCCCTTGTCAAGTGAAACCCGCCCCCTTCTCCTTTCCACAGGTCGACTCGGCGCAGAAGGCTAGCTGGCTGGATGAATTTTGCGGCTGTGAGTTAGCTAAACAGTACAAACAACAATCGGTTTGTTCTTGTCTGGTAAGTGTTGCGTATCAATTGAAAAGTTTTATTTTGTCTATTGGTGTTCTTAAATACGTCTAAGAGAGCTTATTATGTTGATTATAGACTGTGACAATTTAGTATGGTGAATACTAATGAGCTAACAACAGAAATACGGACAGCGAATTAGATGCTAACGTTAGCAGCTACATTAACGTTACCGTTAACGGGAGGCTAAGTTAGTCGTTGAAGTGAAGATTAGCACACAGCTCCCGTAACAGTCGATGCATGATATACTTGGTTTTATTAGTTGTTGCTGTTTTCAAATATCTCAATCTTGATGTATGCCATCTCAACATGGAGTAACCATTGACTGTACATAGGGATTAATAACACTAGACAGTCAGTACAGTATATGATGTGATAAAGCAACGGTATGTTGTGATAAAGCAACGCAAGTTAACGTTAACGTAATGTGAAGCATGGACCTCATCAACCCGTCATGTTAATGTAACTACTAGCCAGTTTGCCAGCGTTGCATTTTTTCTAACGTTAACGACAGACACCTGTTAGAGCTACTTCTGTGATGGTAGGTCGGTAGCATAGACTGTAAAAAAAATAGATCGGTAGGTCGGTAGTTGTAGACCGCATAAGTGAATGATCGATAAATGAAACGCCTGCATTAAACACTACGCCAAGAACCAGTCCCTTTCCAGGGACATCGGTGAACATTTGAGAAAGACCTTAGTTTGTCATCTAACGTCCATGATCAGTCATACTGATAACGTTATTTTTCAAGCTGACGCAAGTTAATAACATTCACACCGCATATTTAAATGTGTAGTTAACATTAGGTAGGCTGTAAAGTTTATTGCACACACATATTTAATTAATTGGTATTACTAGTGGTGTTGAGTGCCTGATTAGATGCTTTGTAATGTTGTAAAATTGTCTGACTAACTTTATCGTAACTTTCCTTTTTGCAGGTAAGATATGGGTGATGGCTGAATGTACTGGAGGTGGCGACAAGGTGGTCTCCATGATCTACATTAGTCTGCAAGCAAGGGAATGCCTACGTGAAGTGGTTTGGCTGGAGTGGTCTGAGGTGGCATGTCCTCCCCCTTTCTCCAAGTCCCCTGACATCCATCTCCCTGACATCATCACCCACCGTCACTGGATCAACATGAAGCCCCTTATACATGGGACATGGCACAGCACCACTACGTTCTGAAAACACATGACTTTCAATAACTTGCGTGGCACCAAGAAAAGTCTGCCGCTGCTCTGAACCTTCTGTTAATGTGACATCATTCATACTTGAGTCTGTACACATCCCTTTGTTTCTATTTTCTTTATTGATGTCACCCAAACTTCAACTTTCTGTATGCCCCTGAACTCACACAAATTGTAAATTGCAATGCGCCATTTAACCAGTGGTGTAGTCTAGTTAGTTAGTTGTAGTGGTGGGTATACTGTGAGCAACCCCAAATGTTATTAAATACGTATCCTTGCCTATTTTAAATGGGTATACTGAGATGATTATGCTTTTTAAATGGGTTTACTGTGTAGTCCTGTGTATCACGTAGACTATACCATACCACGGTCATTTAACTGCCTTGGTATTTAAGTCAGAGGCCATTGCTTAGTATTTAACTGTAGCCTACACAAAGATGTAGACGTTACTAAAATAATAATTATTTGTTGATACTAAATCAATATTGAATGTTTTTTTTTATTTCTTTTGTGTGATATATCATTCAGAATGCTGTAACATGACTGGTCTTCAATCAGCCAAAGAGGACACATCGTAACTCCTCTCCTAGTTACTCTCCATTGGCTCCCTACAGTAGCCAGAATTAAATTTAAATCTCTCACTTTGGCCTATAGGACACTGACTGGATCTGCTCCTTGTTATTTTAATTCAATGATCAAGATATACATCCCCAACCGCCCACTGCGGTCTTCTGATGAGCTTCAGTCTTAAACGCTAGGTCAAATTCAAGACTCTTTTCCTCAGTGGTTCCATGTTGGTGGAATGAGTTGCCCAGTGCTCTTCGTTCTTGTGATAGTTTTTGGTCTTTTAAGCACTTCTTATACATTATGGTTTGTATGCAGTAGTACTGTTTTATTTTCATTATAGGCTGTTGATTAATTTTACATTTTTTTATTATTGATATTCTCTTTAATGTAGTCTTACCATGTTTTTGATATTATTGATTGAATGGGCATTATTATTTATTATTGCTTTCCCCCCTCATTGTTTATTTCATTAGGCTATTGATTGATCCCTGTTTTACAAGTATTATATTGTTTTGTATTTGTTAAGGGTAACCATAACCATCATCATCATAATGTGGTATTTTCTTATGCACTTGAAACAAAGAATAAAAATGTTTCTTTAAACGTAGTACCACTTTAAACACATCACACACTGAACAGCAAAGTAGCTTCCTGATTATGTGTAAAATGTTTACAGAGTATCCTGATGTAGTAGGTCCATGTTCTCATATTTTTACAGCTGACATGAAGACTGCAGCATTACATTTTTTATTTATAATGGAGCACCCTCTCTGGTGAAAGACTAGCAAGCCTGTGGTAGAGGCATACGATTACAGACATATTGAGAGAGCCTATCAATGAGTTGTCACAGTTTTCAATTTAGACGTATTATTTTGAAATGGGATACGTCTATGGGAGGATTTACACATCACTGGGAATACCTGATCAAATCATACCAATGCAAAATGCTTCTCCAGCAGTGCAATCGCAGGTAACAACGATACCTTAACTCAGCATTTTCAGATACCGCTGTTATGAGCATACTAAGCAAATTGTCCATTTGTAACTTTGAATCCTACCTCACGTTAAGCTATGGTCCAATAATGTGTTCACTAAAACACAAGTAAAGTTATTTGTCGGGGTGATTCATAAATGGGCATACCGAGGTTGTCGACCTAGCAGGCTAGGTGGCGTTTATTGCCATTCGCAAAACTAAGCAAGAGTTAACGTTAATGAAACTTAACATCGCCTTCTCCAGTGACAAAGTGTATTCAAATGAAGTTGCAACGATGATGGCGGCAATCACTGGTTACGTTAAACCATTTGAAACAAGTAGGACTGTAAATTATGGGGACTATGGCTAACGTCACTTCGGATCAATCCCACACAGCAAAAGGACTCCGCGGCGGATCCGCCGCGGAGGTATGACGGCGTCCGGAACGGACCCGCGAAACGGACCCGTATCGGAGTCCAGATGCTCTCAGGAACGGATCCGCTACGAAGGCGGATCGCGGACCCGCCGTGGCTCCGCACTGCATCCACTCCGCATCCGCGATTAAAACCTTACCTCCGCGGCGGGTCCGTTTGGGATCCGCAAATCGATACATACATCCGCCGCGGACCCGCAACGGACTCAAAGGCTCATCTGGCCCGGGTCCGTTTTGGACCCGTTTATCTCATTTTCAAAATTCCTTCTGTTCTTGCTGTAGGATAAAACTAGGCAACTATAGGATAAAAGTAAAACTATCACTAGGCCTAGCCTAGGCTACTACAGCAATATAGGCCTACGATTAATCTGCATTGCCTCGTATTTTTAACTTAACAATACTGTCAATAAACCTAACAGAAAAGGTTTAAGTCAAGACATCAATTTACTGTACAAACGTGATCACTACTCAATGGAAATATAAAATGGACATTTATGGAAAGTTACAGGTTATAAGCTATTCTGTTTTTGTTAAGTAGCCTACATTGCCTAGGCTACTTTACATTCATTTTGTGGTCAAAACCTAATTTAGTGCTTTAGGCCTAGGTCAGTGCAGACATGAAATATTTTATCTAATAGGCTACAACTTCAATGAAATACTGCGCTATGCACAGCTAAAATATCAGAAAATGAATAACTGGTGAATGACAAGAAGTTCAATAAAAAGATTGTTTAATGCTTATTTCTCCTATTACTCCATTTGTGTGGATGGAGGCGGAACACATCTCCTCGTTGCCCGATCCACCGCCGGTTGAAACCGTGTCACCATGTTTTTCCTCACAGCACCTGTAATCAAACAGACAGATATGTTTATGTTTATGGTATGTAGCATCCAAAGCCAAGTATGCTTACACAATACAATATATGAGATAGGTATTAAGGAGATTAAATTTAAAAAGAAACATGACTTACAAAGCTCCTCTGTTCGCTGCACGTTGAGGGCTGGTGTGGGGGTGGAGGGAGTTGAGGAGGGACTGCCGTTCCTGGCCCATAGTGAGGTGGGCGGTGTGCGAGAGGGGGAATTTTTTTTTATTAAATGGTAGTATAAAATTGTATTAAATCTGTTAACCATGACTGATAATACACATGGGGCCTTTCTATTCACTAATATTTCAGAGATCAGTCCCTACCTTGAGTAACTCTCCGTATGTTAAATGCAGGTGCAGGTGCAGGGAGTTGAGGTGGTGAAGAGTGTTGCGGTCCTGCCCCATGGTGAGGTGCTAAGAGAGATAAATGGTTGTGATCTGTTAACCATGGTAGGCTGAGAGCTACAGGGCCAAACAATGGCAAACAAAAACAAATCTCTGCTCATGCTGGACATGAATTTGTATGTTTCAATATTTTGGTATGCACTATCTATATCAACTCCATGAATGGATTGACATTGAAATCAATGTGTTTCAATACAATCTGATAATAATGAATGAACTTTTCAGGCAATATTGCATGAATGCAGATGTTTTAACTGACAAAATATTTGGCTGAGATTTTGAAAGTAATGGATAAAGTATGCAGAAAATCTCAGATGGTAATGCAGATGCAATCTGTTGATCTGAAATGGAGTGACTACTGCTGTGTTAATATAGATGGGGCCACTGTATTCAATATTATTTCAGAGATCAGTCTTTACCTTAACAGTTTTCTCCAGGTTGAGGGGTAGTGACTCGGCTGCCTGGCACTCGGCGAGATGGTGGAGCTGGAGGAATAGATACAAAGAGAGGGGAATGTCTTTAGCACTAAGAATGTTAACCATATCTCTAATATTAATATTATGATTTAGTTATTTCAATGTTAAGAGATTATTACTTACTTTGCCAGTGCAATTGGCTTGGGCTTGAGGGTTCAACTGATATACCAGGCGAGTTGGAAGGTACCTCAGAGATTCAAAGTCACCATTTTCTGGCTCTTCACTGTCATCAGAGTCCCCGAAACGATGGCTGTTACATAACGATATCATTATGGTTATTGCAATCCCAACATTTCCAAATATACATAATAGTACAAGCATCTCTGGTCTATTTTGGAATGCTACGGGAATGTGTTCACATTTCATTTTAACAACCCAGAAAGTATCTTACTTGATCAAGCAAACCCAACAGAGGCAATCGTAACGTTAGATGCTAGAATCCAGCCGATAAAAGTTGACGCTGCAGAACAAACAAAATAGAAGATGGGGACCAAGTTCCATACAGTTACGTTACGTTAGCATAATAAATCACAAACCGATGCCAATAGTTGTCTGAACCGACTTAAACAGTGATTAAAATGCCGAGGCTTTCATTACAAAGATGGCAGATAGACACTAAAGTTACGTATGAGACCAAACTTGGCAAAATGCAAACGTTAATGCACAGCTAGCTAGAGGCTAGGGCTAAACCATTATCAGTGAGTCAACATGCTAAAGTTGTAGGTAGCTATCATAGCAGAGTGCTTCACTGACTTCATTGACTGAAATACCAGTGCCAATATCACCTTAATCAAGGTTTGCATCGCAAACGTGATTTCAATATATGTATAGCACTAATAGACATTAGCAATAACTTATGCAATTGCGCCTAGCAGCATGCTAGCTAGCAGCTATATGCCGCTAACATAATAGCACTATATGGACAACAGCGACACATTAAAACAGACAGGACCAGACTAATGTTAAATAACAATGTGTGTTTTTTAAATCACACTACCATAACATATTCTGCCGAAATTGCTATCCCATTTTAAATCAGATAGGCTACAGACTCATATGAGCATCACAGCTAACAATAACGTTAACTTTGCACAAACTGTTGCACAAAATGACAAACGTCTCTGGTTGCACTAACGTTAGTCCTAATATCAAACAACGTCATTACAATTAATAAACATGATGATTATAAAACCACAAAGGCCAATGTTTAGCTATTGTGAATGTCGCAATATATTAATAAATATCACTTACTCGAGAGGGTTCAGCGCAACCGTGTCCCAGCAAAGAAAATATCCACTAGTATGACTCTTCTTGGCTCTTGGTGTACAGTCATGTTCAACCGTTACAGTAAATGCGCGTCCGCGCCCGCGGATCCGACATGGGTCCACTCAGGATCCGCTGTTTGACAGTAGAATTTACGGGGCCGCCTGGAGGCGGAGTTGATCCTCTGTGCGGCACCAAAACGAATGCGACAGTCACGCGGGTTTGGCGTCTTGAAGGCGGATCCGCCTAGGAGTCTACTGCTGTGTGGGATATAGCAGAGCCCTCTTACTTTACCTATCAACTGGCTAATGCTAGCATGATGTAGCATGCTATGAGCTAATATACTTAGCATCTACGAAAGAACAGCACATATCTTTTTTCACAAAGAATCTGTAACAACTAACAACGATGTCTCTTACAAACAACTACACAATGTATGACTATCAGTATGTATTTAGTCAGACTGTGATAAGATATAGCCTAATGATAATGACAGCAACACTTATTTAGGTTAGATTATGTGTCGAAATCAGGTGTCGTTAAAATAAGTGAGCGATGGCGTGGTAGTGTCTGCAGCCTAGACGGTAAAACATAATGGACAAAGCGTCGTGTCTGCAGCCAGCCAGCTGTCAATCATAGGTGTAAACACGCCCTTTTTAGATTTGTTAATATAACATAAAAAAAAATAATTTCAGCGAGAAAAGAAAAATTGTGTGTATTGAAGCATCTTGAAAACTATTTTTTCGAATAAAAAGTTGTTGATACAAAAATAGTTTTAGGTGAGAAAAGTGACACGGAAAGTTGGCTACTTGGCCATTGAAATACATGGGGATGGGCGGAGTTACACATTGTACTGCAGCCAGCCACCAGGGGGCTCTGGACTAACGCTCGCATCACAGACGGCACACTGTCCAGTTCTATATATACAGTCTATGGTTGAAGGTTCCTGGATGAACCAGAATGTGCCGTGCGCGAGCTGGACATTTGAAATTTTGTCAGTTGGTTTGTCAGAGCCTCCTGAGTTTGCAACAAACTATCTGCAGGTGGGTAATGGTGTCTATTTATAGTTAAATATTTATAAAGATATGACATAATGATACATGGTGAACCCATTCAAGTGTCGATAACAAGTGTTTTCAAAGCGTCGCGGTGTTTAGGCTACGTTTACAGTTTAGGTCTTTGATGGCTAACGTATCATTTTACCGCTAGTGCTAGCAATTCCTGGTCATTGTTTTATTGATTGTTAGTTGCATATTTATTAGCTAGTAATGAAATTCATTTGAATGACATTGAGATAAGATTTCTAGTTTCACTTCTCATTCGGTTTACAAAGTTATATCTCTATTGAGCCCATTATAGCCTACTATTAAAGTTACACTTTGGCTCCACAATGCTAGCCATAAAGTTACAGTTGTATCGCTAGCCATAAGGTTTTTTGTTTCCCTGTCGTGAAACAGCATTTTAAATATTACCAAGATGTTCACGTGTGTAAGAGTTTAAGATTGGGATGAAGTAGTTCTAGGCTATATTGTGAATGTTAAACCTCTAGGTAACTATTTGGAAACATGTTTAGATAGCTCTTAAAGTGAACGTCACCTTGCGTGCTATTAAACCCAATAGGAAACCCACAAATGCTCGCTCGCTTCATATGCTCAGCTAAACGATAACACGGACAGATACAGTTGTATTGCTATCCATACCCAGGCAACAGTCTGTTTGTGTATCCTACAAGATAACTCGAAAAGTAGGCTACTGCACGGATTTAGATTACATTTTGGACAACAGATGATCCTGTCGGTGATCCTTCTGAAATTTAACGTTATCGCCTTGGCAGAGGTCACTCTCCAAGTGCTTTCCTAGTACTGGACATTTTTTGTTTGGCGTGTATTCAGGGCTGACGTTTTTAATTGGACAAGCTTATGGAGTAAGATCAATTGTTTGCTACATGTTTGCAATCTCGCAGCCTATGTTTCTGTTGGCAATTGCCTGTGAATCTAATATTTGTCTAATGCCTAGGCTATAGAGCCTAGGTCATCACCTTGTTATGACTATCAGGTTCATGAAACTGTTCACAAGTGGCCCGGCCAGACCTTGGGCTTTCCCACATAGTATTCAACTGAACTTCTTGTAAAGCTATAGTTTTTTTCGAAATTGGATTATTAGTGCACTTTTAGCTGACCTCCCTGCAGGTGTTGTGAAATGATTAAGTGATACAGTAGCATGTTTAGTATTAGTCATTTAGTTAAGTGATCTAGTTTGTCTTCATTGGCAACCGAGATTAAATTCAAATCCATTACACAAGCATACTAGGTGGATCTGCATTTTTTACATTTTAGCTAAATATTTTTGTTTATGTTTTGTTGTATCACATGTCGCTGGAAAAAGTGTCTGCCAAGTACATATAAACATAAACAAATGAAATAACTTAATAAATAAATAATAAAATAGGCTAATTGTTTCCATTTTCTGTTCCTTTTTACAGAGTGAACAGATCAGTTTCACACTGGACAGTTGAAGTCGTCTGTCACTGGCTTGAATCAAATAACCTTGAACCATATACAGAAGCATTCAGAGGTGGGAGTTAAGCTAAAATGATTGTTGTTTACAAGCTAAAATGATTGTTGTTTACAGTTGCCCTTTGTGTGACAAAGACTCTTTTTCATTGATCAAACAAATTCGCCACATTGGACTCTACCATGTAAATGATGCCACGTTTCCATTTACATGTGGCCTGAATGGATGTGCACAGGTCAACAAATGCTTCAGTTCCTACAGATAAATTGAGTTTAGTTTAGCTTTATTTGCAAGAAAATATTAAGCAAATTCAACTCAATGTAGTTTATCTTTATTTGCAAGAAACTATTAAGCAAATTCAACTAAATCTAAATGGCTGGATGTAGCTAAATTAAATTGAGTGCAAATGGTTACCTAAATAAAATTAAGTAATTCTGGCATGTCACATTTTACTCAAAATATTTGATTGGAGTTTGCTTGGCTTGATTTAACTTACAACTAAATCAAGCCAAGCAAACTCCAATCAAATATTTTGAGTAAAATGTAATATTATTTTCTTGGTACAAATTAAAGTTAGATTTTAAGGTTAAATTTAATTAAAACTCAAAAGGTATGATTATAACTTTGCCTTTATTAATGCACATGCAAATTCCAACAAGGAAAACACAATTCCGCATGAGACAGATGAACACAGAAGCGATATGCATGTATGAACATTGGTTGCTCACTGGTCTTGTGTGCCTAAAATATCAAGATTGATAAAAATATTAAAATATAATAACAATAATCCTGCTCTCAATCAAAACGGCAATGAGGACAATGTATTTATAAATAAGGGAGCAACAGCAGTAGAGAATGAGAGAGAGGTAGAGTGTGATAGAGAGAATGAAAGAAAAAGGGAAATAAATAAATAAAAAGAGCCCAAAAACACAGATACTTTGGCGTGAATTTAAGTGTCATTTGGTTCTTAAGGTAGAAACACTTGGGTGAGAGCTTCTCACCATCCATCTGCATGACCACTTTTTGCACGAATTTGTGCCTGATACAAAGCCAAACACCATACAGCAAGATATTGTGTGTGTGTGTGTAAAAGTGTGCCGAGAGAGAGAGAGGACGAACGATAGAAAGACAGAGAGAGAGAGAGAGAGAAGGGAAGAGAAAGAAGAGGCCCACTTGCCCATCTAATGATTTGGTTCTTAAGATTACGAACCTTGGGTAGGAGCTTATCACCATCCATCTGAATGACAACTTTTTGCATGAATTTGTAATAGTATTGAAGAGTTCAACATTGATTCAATGTGTATATGACCCCTAGCTTCACCAAAGTCCTTTTAGGCAAGTCCCTCCACTCGGCAGCCATAATGCAACGCTTTTTCGCTCATCGGGCATCCTATTTGGCAGAAATGCACGTGCGCAAGGCTTCACGACACCAACCTTACTCCAGCGCCGAGTTCACAACACATGATTGGCACGATGTCTGCACAACACATCATATGATTGGCTCAATGTATTCACATGTCAACGTTTTGCCGAGGAAGGGGTGGGATATGTGTATACAATGGCGTTACAAACTAACCCCATGCATTTCTATGGAGGATTTTTTGAGTGCTGTGTCTCCTCATTAGAAAGTCTCTGGCTTCACTGCACAGCCTTGTGCAACAGACCAGGTTCCTCCAAAATGATGCCTCCATCCACAACGATGCCGATGTCCTCATGTTCCAAGGGGTGGTTTTCTCTTGACACCTCCTTGCCATGGATATCCTGTACAAAATTTAAAAAGCTGCTTTAGGTTGACGCTTGAGAAAAGGTACGAGCTGGGAGCTGGCTTAAAGGTTTTTGGCTTAAAAGTGGGCATAAAAATAAATGGGACCATTGATGAGTTAACACCCTTTATTGCAATTTCATCATGCACTTTATTAGTGTTACTTACCATGTACATGTATGAGAGAATCATCATCTTCACCAAAATAAAGGCACAGGGTCTTGATGGCTGCCTCCCTCCTCAGATGTACAATCTCTGTCTGTTCAGATACAGGGATATTAATTATTTTGTGAAAATACAATCAATACTCTAAATAATAATAACCTCTATTTCTAAAGCACTTTTAATACAGAAGGTTCAGTTCAGAGTGCTTTACAACAGATAACAGGCATTTGGCAAGCATTTCTTTGGTTGAAACACACCCCATAATCACGTCTCAACTAAGCAGCGTCAGACTTAAATTCTGACAGGAATTGAGTATGACGACATCAGGCTAATAAGTGAGTGTACCAGTTGGGGAAGGAACAATGTGAGCAAAGGGAAAATGAGTGAGTGGGTGAATGTATGACGACTCATGTAGTCGTATCAATCCTGAGGAGTCCAGTTATAGTTAGACACAAAATTATAATGCCTCTATCTGTCGCTATGTTGTAATAAGGCACATAAGAGCAGTGTGTGAGTAGGGTGACTAAGTAATGGCAGTAGCAGAAACAGATCCAATGTGATCATTGTATGTAATATGTAAGAGAAGTAAACAATAATAGTAATACAAACTTACACCTTGCAAAATCCTCAAATGTTTGGCCATTTTATGTCCTTTAAACCTTCTTCTGGAACTTATGACCTTCTTCTTCTGGAAAACGGCGGTCACTGGACATCCAAGGTTACGCATCTTTGACCTGTAGCTTGCCTGAATACCGAAGCATCACAGGCATTTCCTGATCCAGTCATCAAGCAAGGACATTTCTCAATACCTGTAACTAAAGAGGATAGAAACACATTTATAATATAAATTAGGGCTGTCAATCGATTAAAAAAAATAAATCTAATTAATTACATACTCTGTGATTAATTAATCTAAATTAATCGGATATATAATTTTTGCTGTGAAAGTATTTTAAATATTTAAATTCAAATGAATCATTGAATAATCAGCATTAGTGACATTAAAGTTCAAAGACTCTTTTATTATGCTTTTTATTGTGCTTCGGGAAGAAGTTTTTTTTCACATACAAGGCATTTCAGGCCACAGATATAACCTAAGGGACACAATGAAAATAAATTAACACTCCCCTCAATGTCAACACTTATTTCTTTGCATTGATGTGCGACTATAGAGTTGATGAACTCCAGTGATATGCTAATTCCTTGCTGCAGACATTGCAGAGGACTTTATTTTCAACACTTTATTTTTTTATCAACACCATCAGGCCATTTTTTAAAAGTAAATGTTCCAATCAATGATCCAGGCAGCACGTTTTCTTCTCTCTCCTTCATTTTACATTCTAATTTTTGCTGACTAGAACGGCTCGGGGTCAAAGGTCATACGGAATCGATTAATCTGCACTAATTTTTTTTAATCAGTTTATTTTTTCTGAAATTAATTAATCGAAATTAATCAGTTATTTTGACAGCCCTAATATAAATATAAAGTATACATTTATGAGATATACTTATTTAATACATACACAAATGGTACTAGTTAATCAAACGATTTTGACAATTTAATTGCCATTTGACATTTGATTATCTTACAGTCTACCAACAATAGCTACACAGCCCTGCTTGATGGTCTGACTGTCCCCTTGGAGGGAACACATTTCGAATTTCAACACCATGGAACAAATAAAATGTTCAACCAAGACCTGCTTAACAGGTGCGTAGCATCAGCCTGTCCAGATCTTGCACTGCTGTTGAGTTTGAGAAATGCCACCACCACCACACATATTCAGCGCTGGCAATGACATTATTGAGAAAATAGTGGTACTCCATTACTGACAGAATAAATCAACACGTTTCTAAACCTAGCGTAAATGTGGCTTTTGCCCAACAATGTCCGAGTTATGACCTGACCTAATCACTCACGATACATGCGTCCAATTTCTTTCCTTTTTACATGTACCTTGGCCTATATTCTGAGTCTCCAAACAAACGTATTTTTGCAAACTCGGCATTGCTAAAGTTAAGTGTCAGTTGACTCCACAGGGGTCGGTGAAAACGTGTTCGGTTAGCTAACTAGCTAACGTTAAGGTGAACCATATTTCAGGCAAGATCTATGTTCCAATTCAGTTAGCAGCTAATGTTAATTGTACAAACTTTAATGGGTCCACTGAGTTTCAACAACCTATTGTCTAACATTAAGGTCTATATTTATTTTGAAGTTATTCAATCAATTACGTCGAGGAGGTAATAAAAGTAAACTTTAAGATGAACTTGTTAGCCAAGTTAACCTTATATTGGAGTAGGTAAAGTTAACGTTAGCTAGCTTGCTAGACGATTTCTTAAATATTCAAGAAAACAGCGCTATCGTGTCAAATAAAGCAATTAAAGACACTCCAAATTTCTAATGGTAAACTGACTGTCAAATGAAGTTTAATAATATACCACTTACCGTTAAAAGTCAAAACCGAAGGTTTCAAGTGCAGATCTCTTCAAGCCAACGGAACCGTTTGCAAAATGGAGGACAATCGTCTTTTGGCAGCCAAATAAACGCATGCGCAGCACCGCCTCTGAAGCAAAACCCCTTTTTTTCTTGCAGATATTACTTAACTGAAATTAGTTTTTTCTAAAACACAAACAAATCTGAAGCAAAAACCTTTTTTTCTTGCAAATATTACTTATCTGAAATGAGTTTTTGCAAAACACAAACAAATTGAGTATATAAATACAGTTTCATTTAGGGAAAAATTACTACATGTCAAAATCATTTTTTTCAGTGTTGATGAATTTGAGATTGTCAATCCCCTTGGAGCAAAGAGAGGAAAGCACAAACTAACTGCTGTGTATTTCAAATTAGGAAATCTTCACCATCGTTATATATCCAAAGTTGAGCACATCTACCTTTCCATCTTGGTAAAACACAAATTTATCCATAAAGATGCAAGTAATTATTATGATGTATTCAGGCCTCTCATAGATGATGTTAAGCTCCTCGAGACAGAGGGAGTTTTGTTAGAATGCTGCGGAGAGTCAAAGCGATTTTACATCCCAGCCTCAACCCATTACAGAGAGGATGCTGAGAAGTGGTGGTCAGCTCTCTGGGAGTGCCTCTGAGAAGTGGACTCTGTTTCGCCTTCTACCTCTTTTGATTGGTCCCTTGATTGTGCCTAACAAGTGCTGGGACTGCTACCTGTTGCTACGTGAGGTTGTGGATATCATAATGGCACCAGCTGTCAGAAGATCATGGATGCCATATTTGGAGGAAAGAACAACAGAGTTCCTAGTGTCATTTAGCAATCTTTTTGAGAATCTGTCCATTCCAAAGATGCACTACATTGTGCATTATCCACAATTAATTACCCTCTATGGGCCACTAGTCTACCTCTCATGCATGCGATTTGAAGCTAAACACCAGTACTTCAAAAAACTGTCATCCGTGGTGTGCAACTTCAAAAACATCACAAAGACGCTGGCAACAAGGCATCAGATGAGACAGTGCTGGGAGCAGGCTAATGAGAAAAGTTTGGGGAAAGAAGTAAGCCACACTGGGAGCTGCAGTGAAATTAGAGGAGGGTGTCTACCAAATAGTGCTTCACAGGCATTGCTGAAAAGGATAGATGTGCCTCTGGAAGACCTTGTGATGCAAACAACAAAATCACTTGTCTGCAATGATGTGCCTTATCGTATTGGAGAGTTGAAAGTGATTGAATTCCTTGAAAGTGAGGACATTCCTATTTTCTTAGAGGTCAAGGCTATATACTGCATAAACAGTCAGTGGTTTGTTGTTGGAACACGGATGGTTCCTTCTTCATTTGAATACCACTTGCATTCCTTCAAATTAGAAGAGAAGGGATGGGTTGCCTTGAAAGTAGGAGAAGAAGTGGATCATCATGGGCTTGACATCCATTGCAACACGGAGGGAGAACGATACGTCACTTTGAGATACTGGGTCTTGTAACGTCTCGCCTTGAACAACTACTACAACAGCTGAATTTGAATAGGTGAATTTGAATATGATGTGAATTCGTTTGTTATGTTTTTGTGCACAACCTGTGCCTCTAGTGTGTGTTTGACGTTTACAGCCCCTGTGTTATCTTCCGAGACCAGACTTTTTCACAGTGTATTTGTGGGGCAGACAGCTAGCGGATCAAGGGGAGACAAAAGTGAAATTGTGCTGAAACAATGCAGAAACTCAGTGCACCTTTAAGGGAACTAATAAATTGATTTTCTTCTGCTTGCCCCTTTACCCCCTCCACCCCCACCCCCTACCCTCCACAGAGAATGACATTGATGGAGAAACCTTGCTTTTACTGACAGATCGCTTCTTCATTGTCCTGTGTTGTTAAATGCATAAAGGCCCATGTATAGACTTGTAAATAAACAGTGTAGGCTAAATGTACTAACTTAATCCTATTTGCGTTTTGCAGGTATCCCTCAAGTAAAATGTATAACGACAGTTGTTCTGCGCTGGTTGCAAAGTACAATTTCCGGGATCACACAGGGAAAGGCTATGTAAGTCTTAGTTGTTAATCCTCGTAATTTGTAGTTTTTGTAAGAGCATCACAATTTTTTATATAGGTAAGCATTGTTTATTTTCTTATTAAAACAGGAATCGTGGCATCAAATGATAAAAAATAAATTTAAAAAAGAACGAAGACCCTTGGTGTTCATTCCTGAGATTCAACAAAAAAAGCCTCAAGCAAAACTCCGCCAGAAACAACATCCACTGCTATAATGGTAATGGACTGAACTGGGAAACCCACCAAAATGTAACATTGTCCAGGATCTCAGGATCCTGTTTCATGTGTCCTTTCTTTCATAAAATATTGTGCTGACATCATTACTATTAGTACTTCACTTTTTTGTCACTGGCAGACTGTAGATGGAACTAGCACTCTTGGAGAGGATGCCATCAGCCTTGGATGCCACCGGGAAAAGATGCAGGCTGAGTGCCATAAAAAACACCCAAATCTGTCTATTCTACAAGACAAAATGGCCCGAACAAGGGTAGAGAGAACAGTATACTTAGAAAACCATTCGACAATGGAGACCCTTGACGAGTACCCTGCACTGCGATTTCCAATAGTAGTGAGTATGATTTCACTGTCACTTTGTTAACTTGCAAACTGTCACGTTTCCCCTGTAGTCTGTGAGCCAGATTTGGCCCATTGGTAGGCTACCACTTTCAGACATAATTTCTAGAAAATGAATGGGACATTTACACACAGATATTACACGACACGGGTGTGCCGTCCTTGAGTTAGAAAACATGCTAAAGTATTACATTGGTGTTAGCTTTTCTTTATTTTTTGTGCTATTGGCCTAATTATGTTCATTATAAGCCTCAGGTGATATTTATTACATAAGGTAAAAAACGTAACAAATATATATCCCCATAAAACTTCCTCAGATGATTATTAACATTAAGGCAACATTTTTTTTTGTATTTTGCAAGTTTTTTAAAATGTGCAAATGAGACATCATAATATATTTATTTGTGTGTTTTTGTGTGTTATTAAAAGCTTCTTGCAGAAACAAATCACCAGCTTGATGTTGACGTTGATCGCAGCATTATGTCAGGAATGGGAATTGTAGCAAGAAAAATTATAGAAGAATGCCAACGACGAGCCACAGGACGGGATCTCTTTAAAATGTATGACGATGCCAAGGATGCATTTGCGGAGGAATCCCACAGAGGTCTTCAGGTGATTCTCGCCACATTGCTCCTGCCACATTTATTCAGGGAGGACCCCAATGCCATTTATCTCATCAACAAGGTATGGTTTAATGTCAGTAGGTCAAAATGCTGTCTTGATACGTCTCAGCAGTTTCCTATAACATTTTTTGTTCTGCCCTAGGACCCAGAGGTTCCAACGCCGGTACTAATCATTACCGGAAACCCCTTCTTGGAGGCTACGTTTGGTGTGCGTCTGGACTACACAGATATCCTCACCCACAAAGTTGATGACATCACCCTCTGGCTTGCAACTTTGATGTCAATTTATTTTGTGTTCAACATCGAATACCACAAAAAGGTCAAAAACACTCTTAGTTTCATTGAGAAGTACCTTATGTCCAATACACCAGAAGGAAACATCTCTCCCACTGTCATTAAAATGGCTAACTATTTGTTTTCTTAAGCATACTGCATTGTCTGAACAGTCATCTCATTCTCTCTCTTGCTCGCTCTCTCTCTCTTTCTGTCTCTCTCACTCTCTCTCTCATTTGTAAAACATAACAATAGATGTGTGTGCGTGTATAAAATGTACATATCCAATTTTATGTTTTATGACAATAATATGTAGCTATAATAGGTCTGTATGGCATCTGGTCTGATAATTGTATGTACATCAGTACTTCATATTGTATAATATATCTATATGATGTCATATTATTTATTATTACAAATGTTATATGTTTTATTTATTACAAATGTAACACTGTATAAATGAATGATTTATCAATATTTATTCATCAATAAAATGTATGAATATATATATTTGTGCACTGTCAGTAGTATCACTTCTAATGGTAATAATAATAATAATAATAGTAATAATAATAAAAAAAACGCAATAATGTTAAGTCAATGGGGAAATTTTGATAGTTTTTAATTAATAGTTTAAAAAGTATAAATGTTACAAAGTTGAAAAATACATAGCCCAAATGTCCTAAGTAAGACCTACGTAACAAAGTTTGAATGAAGTTTCTACGTTTAACGGTTGAAGCTGCATTAAACGCGTTAGAAGAAGAAAAATAAGAACTAGAAAAGCATTTCCTGAAGGAAATACAGTGCATGAAAATGCAAAAAATATGATGTCAAATATCATACAGAGTAAAAACAAACTATATTGGTTGCTAGGTAGATGAGGTTTAATATAGTTGGCATGACTGAACAGTTAAATAGGTGGATAGTTTATATAGGTAAATGATTTACTTGGTAGATAAGGTTTAATATAGTTGGAATGATTGAACGGTTAAATAAGTGGATACTTTAAATGGTTAAATTATTTAGGTAGATAGTTGACGATAACTGACACTTGGAATGGCTCTAATGTTTGCTAGCAGTTATGCTAACTATGTTACCAAAGATAATAATGTTAACCAAGTTACTATGCTAACTAGCATGCTAACAATGTTAAAATGCTAAGTATGCTAACCATATGACTTAGCTCATCATTTTAAGCAGTTTTGCTAAAAATGCTAACTAGCATGCTAACTATGCTAACCATGTGACTTAGCTAACTTAGCTAATCATTTTTAGCAGTTTTGCTAAAATGCTAACTAGCATGCTAACTATGCTAACCATGTGACTTAGCTAACTTAGCTAACTAGCTACAGTGGGTAGGAGTCATAGTTGATGACAAGTAACAGTTACAATGGCTGAACAGTTAAAAAGTTCAGTAGTTTAAAGGGTTAAATTGTTTAACAGTGAAATATTGTAGTGAGGACTTTTATTTTGAAACAGTTTTTGGCAGAGGAAGCAGTTGAACAGGATGTGTAGTCTTAATAGGGCCAGTTTGTATGCTTAAAGCCTGAGACTGGCAGTTGGTCCAGGTGGCCCGAACACCTGCCATAGGATTCTAATTGCTTAACGGCTCTATTGTGATGTCATCAGCCCATGTTAAGTCTATGGGGAAATTTTGACTAGTTTTTAATTAATAGTTTAAAAAGTATAAAAGTTACAAAGCTGAAAAATACATAGCACCCATGTCCTAAGTAAGACCTACGTAACATAGTTTGAATGAAGTTTCTACGTTAAACGGTTGAAGCTGCATTAAACGCGTTAGAAGAAGAAGAATAAGAAGAAGCCTAGGAAGAACAGTACAGTGCATTTTCATGCACTGTAATAAAATGCCTTGGAAGAACAGTACAGTGCATTTTCATGCACTGTAACTAGAAAAGCATTTCCTGAAGGAAATACAGTGCATGAAAATGCAAAAAATATGATGTAAAATATCATACAGAGTAAAAACAAACTATATTGGTTGCTAGGTAGATGAGGTTTAATATAGTTGGCATGACTGAACAGTTAAATAGGTGGATAGTTTATATAGGTAAATGATTTACTTGGTAGATAAGGTTTAATATAGTTGGAATGATTGAACGGTTAAATAAGTGGATAGTTTAAATGGTTAAATTATTTAGGTAGATAGTTGACGATAACTGACACTTGGAATGGCTCTAATGTTTGCTAGCAGTTATGCTAACTATGTTAACAAAGATAATAATGTTAACCAAGTTACTATGCTAACTAGCATGCTAACAATATTAAAATGCTAAGTATGTTAACCATGTTACTTAGTTGACTTAGCTCATCATTTTAAGTAGTTTTGCTTAAAATGCTAACTAGCATGTTAACATGCTAGCATGCTAACTATGCTAACCATGTGACTTAGCTAACTTAGCTAATCATTTTTAGCAGTTTTGCTAAAAATGCTAACTAGCATGCTAACTATGCTAACCATGTGACTTAGCTAACTTAGCTAACCATTTTAAGCAGTTTTGCTTAAAATGCTAACTAGCATGCTAACTATGCTAACCATGCTACTTAGCTAACTTAGCTAACTAGCTACAGTGGGTAGGAGTCATAGTTGATGACAAGTAACAGTTACAATGGCTGAACAGTTAAAAAGTTCAGTAGTTTAAAGGGTTAAATTGTTTAACAGTAAAATATTATAGTGAGGACTTTTATTTTGAAACAGTTTTTGGCAGAGGAAGCAGTTGAACAGGATGTGTAGTCTTAATAGGGCCAGTTTGTATGCTTAAAGCCTGAGACTGGCAGTTGGTCCAGGTGGCCCGAACACCTGCCATAGGATTCTAATTGCTTAACGGCTCTATTGTGATGTCATCAGCCCATGTTAAGTCTATGGGGAAATTTTGACTAGTTTTTAATTAATAGTTTAAAAAGTATAAAAGTTACAAAGCTGAAAAATACATAGCACCCATGTCCTAAGTAAGACCTACGTAACATAGTTTGAATGAAGTTTCTACGTTAAACGGTTGAAGCTGCATTAAGTGCGTTAGAAGAAGAATAATAACTAGAAAAGCATTTCCTGAAGGAAATACAGTGCATGAAAATGCAAAAATATGATGTAAAATATCCTACAGAGTAAAAACAAACTATATTGGTTGCTAGGTAGATGAGGTTTAATATAGTTGGAATGACTGAACAGTTAAATAAGTGGATAGTTTAAATGGTTAAATTATTTAGGTAGATAGTTGACGATAACTGACACTTGGAATGGCTTTAATGTTTGCTAGCAGTTATGCTAACTATGTTAACAAAGATAATAATGTTAACCAAGTATTCTAACTAGCATGCTAACAATGTTAAAATGCTAAGTATGCTAACCATGTGACTTAGCTAACTTAGCTAATCGTTTTTAGCAGTTATGCTAAAAATGCTAACTAGCATGCTAATATGTTAGCATGCTAACTATGCTAACCACATTACTTAGCTAACATAGCTAATCGTTTTTAGTAGTTTTGCTAAAAATGCTAACTAGCATGCTAACATGCTAACTATGCTAACCATGTTACTTAGCTAACTTAGCTAATCATTTTTAGCAGTTTTGCTAAAAATGCTAACTAGCATGCTAAAATGCTAGCATGCTAACTATGTTACTTAGCTAACTTAGCTAACTAGCTACAGTGGGTAGGAGTCATAGTTGATGACAAATAACAGTTACAATGGCTGAACAGTTAAAAAGTTCAGTAGTTTAAAGTGTTAAATTGTTTAACAGTGAAATATTGTAGTGAGGACTTTTATTTTGAAACAGTTTTTGGCAGAGGAAGCAGTTGAACAGGATGTGTAGTCTTAATAGGGCCAGTTTGTATGCTTAAAGCCTGAGACTGGCAGTTGGTCCAGGTGGCCCGAACACCTGCCATAGGATTCTAATTGCTTAACGGCTCTATTGTGATGTCATCAGCCCATGTTAAGTCTATGGGGAAATTTTGACTAGTTTTTAATTAATAGTTTAAAAAGTATAAAAGTTACAAAGCTGAAAAATACATAGCACCCATGTCCTAAGTAAGACCTACGTAACATAGTTTGAATGAAGTTTCTACGTTAAACGGTTGAAGCTGCATTAAACGCGTTAGAAGAAGAAGAATAAGAAGAAGCCTAGGAAGAACAGTACAGTGCATTTTCATGCACTGTAATAAAATGCCTTGGAAGAACAGTACAGTGCATTTTCATGCACTGTAACTAGAAAAGCATTTCCTGAAGGAAATACAGTGCATGAAAATGCAAAAAATATGATGTAAAATATCATACAGAGTAAAAACAAACTATATTGGTTGCTAGGTAGATGAGGTTTAATATAGTTGGCATGACTGAACAGTTAAATAGGTGGATAGTTTATATAGGTAAATGATTTACTTGGTAGATAAGGTTTAATATAGTTGGAATGATTGAACGGTTAAATAAGTGGATAGTTTAAATGGTTAAATTATTTAGGTAGATAGTTGACGATAACTGACACTTGGAATGGCTCTAATGTTTGCTAGCAGTTATGCTAACTATGTTAACAAAGATAATAATGTTAACCAAGTTACTATGCTAACTAGCATGCTAACAATATTAAAATGCTAAGTATGTTAACCATGTTACTTAGTTGACTTAGCTCATCATTTTAAGTAGTTTTGCTTAAAATGCTAACTAGCATGTTAACATGCTAGCATGCTAACTATGCTAACCATGTGACTTAGCTAACTTAGCTAATCATTTTTAGCAGTTTTGCTAAAAATGCTAACTAGCATGCTAACTATGCTAACCATGTGACTTAGCTAACTTAGCTAATCATTTTAAGCAGTTTTGCTTAAAATGCTAACTAGCATGCTAACTATGCTAACCATGCTACTTAGCTAACTTAGCTAACTAGCTACAGTGGGTAGGAGTCATAGTTGATGACAAGTAACAGTTACAATGGCTGAACAGTTAAAAAGTTCAGTAGTTTAAAGGGTTAAATTGTTTAACAGTAAAATATTATAGTGAGGACTTTTATTTTGAAACAGTTTTTGGCAGAGGAAGCAGTTGAACAGGATGTGTAGTCTTAATAGGGCCAGTTTGTATGCTTAAAGCCTGAGACTGGCAGTTGGTCCAGGTGGCCCGAACACCTGCCATAGGATTCTAATTGCTTAACGGCTCTATTGTGATGTCATCAGCCCATGTTAAGTCTATGGGGAAATTTTGACTAGTTTTTAATTAATAGTTTAAAAAGTATAAAAGTTACAAAGTTGAAAAATACATAGCACCCATGTCCTAAGTAAGACCTACGTAACATAGTTTGAATGAAGTTTCTACGTTAAACGGTTGAAGCTGCATTAAACGCGTTAGAAGAAGAAGAATAAGAAGAAGCCTAGGAAGAACAGTACAGTGCATTTTCATGCACTGTAATAAAATGCCTTGGAAGAACAGTACAGTGCATTTTCATGCACTGTAACTAGAAAAGCATTTCCTGAAGGAAATACAGTGCATGAAAATGCAAAAAATATGATGTAAAATATCATACAGAGTAAAAACAAACTATATTGGTTGCTAGGTAGATGAGGTTTAATATAGTTGGCATGACTGAACAGTTAAATAGGTGGATAGTTTATATAGGTAAATGATTTACTTGGTAGATAAGGTTTAATATAGTTGGAATGATTGAACGGTTAAATAAGTGGATAGTTTAAATGGTTAAATTATTTAGGTAGATAGTTGACGATAACTGACACTTGGAATGGCTCTAATGTTTGCTAGCAGTTATGCTAACTATGTTAACAAAGATAATAATGTTAACCAAGTTACTATGCTAACTAGCATGCTAACAATATTAAAATGCTAAGTATGTTAACCATGTTACTTAGTTGACTTAGCTCATCATTTTAAGTAGTTTTGCTTAAAATGCTAACTAGCATGTTAACATGCTAGCATGCTAACTATGCTAACCATGTGACTTAGCTAACTTAGCTAATCATTTTTAGCAGTTTTGCTAAAAATGCTAACTAGCATGCTAACTATGCTAACCATGTGACTTAGCTAACTTAGCTAATCATTTTAAGCAGTTTTGCTTAAAATGCTAACTAGCATGCTAACTATGCTAACCATGCTACTTAGCTAACTTAGCTAACTAGCTACAGTGGGTAGGAGTCATAGTTGATGACAAGTAACAGTTACAATGGCTGAACAGTTAAAAAGTTCAGTAGTTTAAAGGGTTAAATTGTTTAACAGTAAAATATTATAGTGAGGACTTTTATTTTGAAACAGTTTTTGGCAGAGGAAGCAGTTGAACAGGATGTGTAGTCTTAATAGGGCCAGTTTGTATGCTTAAAGCCTGAGACTGGCAGTTGGTCCAGGTGGCCCGAACACCTGCCATAGGATTCTAATTGCTTAACGGCTCTATTGTGATGTCATCAGCCCATGTTAAGTCTATGGGGAAATTTTGACTATTTTTTAATTAATAGTTTAAAAAGTATAAAAGTTACAAAGCTGAAAAATACATAGCACCCATGTCCTAAGTAAGACCTACGTAACATAGTTTGAATGAAGTTTCTACGTTAAACGGTTGAAGCTGCATTAAACGCGTTAGAAGAAGAAGAATAAGAAGAAGCCTAGGAAGAACAGTACAGTGCATTTTCATGCACTGTAATAAAATGCCTTGGAAGAACAGTACAGTGCATTTTCATGCACTGTAACTAGAAAAGCATTTCCTGAAGGAAATACAGTGCATGAAAATGCAAAAAATATGATGTAAAATATCATACAGAGTAAAAACAAACTATATTGGTTGCTAGGTAGATGAGGTTTAATATAGTTGGCATGACTGAACAGTTAAATAGGTGGATAGTTTATATAGGTAAATGATTTACTTGGTAGATAAGGTTTAATATAGTTGGAATGATTGAACGGTTAAATAAGTGGATAGTTTAAATGGTTAAATTATTTAGGTAGATAGTTGACGATAACTGACACTTGGAATGGCTCTAATGTTTGCTAGCAGTTATGCTAACTATGTTAACAAAGATAATAATGTTAACCAAGTTACTATGCTAACTAGCATGCTAACAATATTAAAATGCTAAGTATGTTAACCATGTTACTTAGTTGACTTAGCTCATCATTTTAAGTAGTTTTGCTTAAAATGCTAACTAGCATGTTAACATGCTAGCATGCTAACTATGCTAACCATGTGACTTAGCTAACTTAGCTAATCATTTTTAGCAGTTTTGCTAAAAATGCTAACTAGCATGCTAACTATGCTAACCATGTGACTTAGCTAACTTAGCTAACCATTTTAAGCAGTTTTGCTTAAAATGCTAACTAGCATGCTAACTATGCTAACCATGCTACTTAGCTAACTTAGCTAACTAGCTACAGTGGGTAGGAGTCATAGTTGATGACAAGTAACAGTTACAATGGCTGAACAGTTAAAAAGTTCAGTAGTTTAAAGGGTTAAATTGTTTAACAGTAAAATATTATAGTGAGGACTTTTATTTTGAAACAGTTTTTGGCAGAGGAAGCAGTTGAACAGGATGTGTAGTCTTAATAGGGCCAGTTTGTATGCTTAAAGCCTGAGACTGGCAGTTGGTCCAGGTGGCCCGAACACCTGCCATAGGATTCTAATTGCTTAACGGCTCTATTGTGATGTCATCAGCCCATGTTAAGTCTATGGGGAAATTTTGACTAGTTTTTAATTAATAGTTTAAAAAGTATAAAAGTTACAAAGCTGAAAAATACATAGCACCCATGTCCTAAGTAAGACCTACGTAACATAGTTTGAATGAAGTTTCTACGTTAAACGGTTGAAGCTGCATTAAGTGCGTTAGAAGAAGAATAATAACTAGAAAAGCATTTCCTGAAGGAAATACAGTGCATGAAAATGCAAAAATATGATGTAAAATATCCTACAGAGTAAAAACAAACTATATTGGTTGCTAGGTAGATGAGGTTTAATATAGTTGGAATGACTGAACAGTTAAATAAGTGGATAGTTTAAATGGTTAAATTATTTAGGTAGATAGTTGACGATAACTGACACTTGGAATGGCTTTAATGTTTGCTAGCAGTTATGCTAACTATGTTAACAAAGATAATAATGTTAACCAAGTATTCTAACTAGCATGCTAACAATGTTAAAATGCTAAGTATGCTAACCATGTGACTTAGCTAACTTAGCTAATCGTTTTTAGCAGTTATGCTAAAAATGCTAACTAGCATGCTAATATGTTAGCATGCTAACTATGCTAACCACATTACTTAGCTAACATAGCTAATCGTTTTTAGTAGTTTTGCTAAAAATGCTAACTAGCATGCTAACATGCTAACTATGCTAACCATGTTACTTAGCTAACTTAGCTAATCATTTTTAGCAGTTTTGCTAAAAATGCTAACTAGCATGCTAAAATGCTAGCATGCTAACTATGTTACTTAGCTAACTAGCTACAGTGGGTAGGAGTCATAGTTGATGACAAATAACAGTTACAATGGCTGAACAGTTAAAAAGTTCAGTAGTTTAAAGTGTTAAATTGTTTAACAGTGAAATATTGTAGTGAGGACTTTTATTTTGAAACAGTTTTTGGCAGAGGAAGCAGTTGAACAGGATGTGTAGTCTTAATAGGGCCAGTTTGTATGCTTAAAGCCTGAGACTGGCAGTTGGTCCAGGTGGCCCGAACACCTGCCATAGGATTCTAATTGCTTAACGGCTCTATTGTGATGTCATCAGCCCATGTTAAGTCTATGGGGAAATTTTGACTAGTTTTTAATTAATAGTTTAAAAAGTATAAAAGTTACAAAGCTGAAAAATACATAGCACCCATGTCCTAAGTAAGACCTACGTAACATAGTTTGAATGAAGTTTCTACGTTAAACGGTTGAAGCTGCATTAAACGCGTTAGAAGAAGAAGAATAAGAAGAAGCCTAGGAAGAACAGTACAGTGCATTTTCATGCACTGTAATAAAATGCCTTGGAAGAACAGTACAGTGCATTTTCATGCACTGTAACTAGAAAAGCATTTCCTGAAGGAAATACAGTGCATGAAAATGCAAAAAATATGATGTAAAATATCATACAGAGTAAAAACAAACTATATTGGTTGCTAGGTAGATGAGGTTTAATATAGTTGGCATGACTGAACAGTTAAATAGGTGGATAGTTTATATAGGTAAATGATTTACTTGGTAGATAAGGTTTAATATAGTTGGAATGATTGAACGGTTAAATAAGTGGATAGTTTAAATGGTTAAATTATTTAGGTAGATAGTTGACGATAACTGACACTTGGAATGGCTCTAATGTTTGCTAGCAGTTATGCTAACTATGTTAACAAAGATAATAATGTTAACCAAGTTACTATGCTAACTAGCATGCTAACAATATTAAAATGCTAAGTATGTTAACCATGTTACTTAGTTGACTTAGCTCATCATTTTAAGTAGTTTTGCTTAAAATGCTAACTAGCATGTTAACATGCTAGCATGCTAACTATGCTAACCATGTGACTTAGCTAACTTAGCTAATCATTTTTAGCAGTTTTGCTAAAAATGCTAACTAGCATGCTAACTATGCTAACCATGTGACTTAGCTAACTTAGCTAATCATTTTAAGCAGTTTTGCTTAAAATGCTAACTAGCATGCTAACTATGCTAACCATGCTACTTAGCTAACTTAGCTAACTAGCTACAGTGGGTAGGAGTCATAGTTGATGACAAGTAACAGTTACAATGGCTGAACAGTTAAAAAGTTCAGTAGTTTAAAGGGTTAAATTGTTTAACAGTAAAATATTATAGTGAGGACTTTTATTTTGAAACAGTTTTTGGCAGAGGAAGCAGTTGAACAGGATGTGTAGTCTTAATAGGGCCAGTTTGTATGCTTAAAGCCTGAGACTGGCAGTTGGTCCAGGTGGCCCGAACACCTGCCATAGGATTCTAATTGCTTAACGGCTCTATTGTGATGTCATCAGCCCATGTTAAGTCTATGGGGAAATTTTGACTATTTTTTAATTAATAGTTTAAAAAGTATAAAAGTTACAAAGCTGAAAAATACATAGCACCCATGTCCTAAGTAAGACCTACGTAACATAGTTTGAATGAAGTTTCTACGTTAAACGGTTGAAGCTGCATTAAACGCGTTAGAAGAAGAAGAATAAGAAGAAGCCTAGGAAGAACAGTACAGTGCATTTTCATGCACTGTAATAAAATGCCTTGGAAGAACAGTACAGTGCATTTTCATGCACTGTAACTAGAAAAGCATTTCCTGAAGGAAATACAGTGCATGAAAATGCAAAAAATATGATGTAAAATATCATACAGAGTAAAAACAAACTATATTGGTTGCTAGGTAGATGAGGTTTAATATAGTTGGCATGACTGAACAGTTAAATAGGTGGATAGTTTATATAGGTAAATGATTTACTTGGTAGATAAGGTTTAATATAGTTGGAATGATTGAACGGTTAAATAAGTGGATAGTTTAAATGGTTAAATTATTTAGGTAGATAGTTGACGATAACTGACACTTGGAATGGCTCTAATGTTTGCTAGCAGTTATGCTAACTATGTTAACAAAGATAATAATGTTAACCAAGTTACTATGCTAACTAGCATGCTAACAATATTAAAATGCTAAGTATGTTAACCATGTTACTTAGTTGACTTAGCTCATCATTTTAAGTAGTTTTGCTTAAAATGCTAACTAGCATGTTAACATGCTAGCATGCTAACTATGCTAACCATGTGACTTAGCTAACTTAGCTAATCATTTTTAGCAGTTTTGCTAAAAATGCTAACTAGCATGCTAACTATGCTAACCATGTGACTTAGCTAACTTAGCTAATCATTTTAAGCAGTTTTGCTTAAAATGCTAACTAGCATGCTAACTATGCTAACCATGCTACTTAGCTAACTTAGCTAACTAGCTACAGTGTGTAGGAGTCATAGTTGATGACAAGTAACAGTTACAATGGCTGAACAGTTAAAAAGTTCAGTAGTTTAAAGGGTTAAATTGTTTAACAGTAAAATATTATAGTGAGGACTTTTATTTTGAAACAGTTTTTGGCAGAGGAAGTAGTTGAACAGGATGTGTAGTCTTAATAGGGCCAGTTTGTATGCTTAAAGCCTGAGACTGGCAGTTGGTCCAGGTGGCCCGAACACCTGCCATAGGATTCTAATTGCTTAACGGCTCTATTGTGATGTCATCAGCCCATGTTAAGTCTATGGGGAAATTTTGACTAGTTTTTAATTAATAGTTTAAAAAGTATAAAAGTTACAAAGCTGAAAAATACATAGCACCCATGTCCTAAGTAAGACCTACGTAACATAGTTTGAATGAAGTTTCTACGTTAAACGGTTGAAGCTGCATTAAACGCGTTAGAAGAAGAAGAATAAGAAGAAGCCTAGGAAGAACAGTACAGTGCATTTTCATGCACTGTAATAAAATGCCTTGGAAGAACAGTACAGTGCATTTTCATGCACTGTAACTAGAAAAGCATTTCCTGAAGGAAATACAGTGCATGAAAATGCAAAAAATATGATGTAAAATATCATACAGAGTAAAAACAAACTATATTGGTTGCTAGGTAGATGAGGTTTAATATAGTTGGCATGACTGAACAGTTAAATAGGTGGATAGTTTATATAGGTAAATGATTTACTTGGTAGATAAGGTTTAATATAGTTGGAATGATTGAACGGTTAAATAAGTGGATAGTTTAAATGGTTAAATTATTTAGGTAGATAGTTGACGATAACTGACACTTGGAATGGCTCTAATGTTTGCTAGCAGTTATGCTAACTATGTTAACAAAGATAATAATGTTAACCAAGTTACTATGCTAACTAGCATGCTAACAATATTAAAATGCTAAGTATGTTAACCATGTTACTTAGTTGACTTAGCTCATCATTTTAAGTAGTTTTGCTTAAAATGCTAACTAGCATGTTAACATGCTAGCATGCTAACTATGCTAACCATGTGACTTAGCTAACTTAGCTAATCATTTTTAGCAGTTTTGCTAAAAATGCTAACTAGCATGCTAACTATGCTAACCATGTGACTTAGCTAACTTAGCTAATCATTTTAAGCAGTTTTGCTTAAAATGCTAACTAGCATGCTAACTATGCTAACCATGCTACTTAGCTAACTTAGCTAACTAGCTACAGTGGGTAGGAGTCATAGTTGTTGACAAGTAACAGTTACAATGGCTGAACAGTTAAAAAGTTCAGTAGTTTAAAGGGTTAAATTGTTTAACAGTAAAATATTATAGTGAGGACTTTTATTTTGAAACAGTTTTTGGCAGAGGAAGTAGTTGAACAGGATGTGTAGTCTTAATAGGGCCAGTTTGTATGCTTAAAGCCTGAGACTGGCAGTTGGTCCAGGTGGCCCGAACACCTGCCATAGGATTCTAATTGCTTAACGGCTCTATTGTGATGTCATCAGCCCATGTTAAGTCTATGGGGAAATTTTGACTAGTTTTTAATTAATAGTTTAAAAAGTATAAAAGTTACAAAGCTGAAAAATACATAGCACCCATGTCCTAAGTAAGACCTACGTAACATAGGTTGAATGAAGTTTCTACGTTAAACGGTTGAAGCTGCATTAAACGCGTTAGAAGAAGAAGAATAAGAAGAAGCCTAGGAAGAACAGTACAGTGCATTTTCATGCACTGTAACTAGAAAAGCATTTCCTGAAGGAAATACAGTGCATGAAAATGCAAAAAATATGATGTAAAATATCATACAGAGTAAAAACAAACTATATTGGTTGCTAGGTAGATGAGGTTTAATATAGTTGGCATGACTGAACAGTTAAATAGGTGGATAGTTTATATAGGTAAATGATTTACTTGGTAGATAAGGTTTAATATAGTTGGAATGATTGAACGGTTAAATAATTGGATAGTTTAAATGGTTAAATTATTTAGGTAGATAGTTGACGATAACTGACACTTGGAATGGCTCTAATGTTTGCTAGCAGTTATGCTAACTATGTTAACAAAGATAATAATGTTAACCAAGTTACTATGCTAACTAGCATGCTAACAATATTAAAATGCTAAGTATGTTAACCATGTTACTTAGTTGACTTAGCTCATCATTTTAAGTAGTTTTGCTTAAAATGCTAACTAGCATGTTAACATGCTAGCATGCTAACTATGCTAACCATGTGACTTAGCTAACTTAGCTAATCATTTTTAGCAGTTTTGCTAAAAATGCTAACTAGCATGCTAACTATGCTAACCATGTGACTTAGCTAACTTAGCTAATCATTTTAAGCAGTTTTGCTTAAAATGCTAACTAGCATGCTAACTATGCTAACCATGCTACTTAGCTAACTTAGCTAACTAGCTACAGTGGGTAGGAGTCATAGTTGATGACAAGTAACAGTTACAATGGCTGAACAGTTAAAAAGTTCAGTAGTTTAAAGGGTTAAATTGTTTAACAGTAAAATATTATAGTGAGGACTTTTATTTTGAAACAGTTTTTGGCAGAGGAAGCAGTTGAACAGGATGTGTAGTCTTAATAGGGCCAGTTTGTATGCTTAAAGCCTGAGACTGGCAGTTGGTCCAGGTGGCCCGACCACCTGCCATAGGATTCTAATTGCTTAACGGCTCTATTGTGATGTCATCAGCCCATGTTAAGTCTATGGGGAAATTTTGACTAGTTTTTAATTAATAGTTTAAAAAGTATAAAAGTTACAAAGCTGAAAAATACATAGCACCCATGTCCTAAGTAAGACCTACGTAACATAGTTTGAATGAAGTTTCTACGTTAAACGGTTGAAGCTGCATTAAGTGCGTTAGAAGAAGAATAATAACTAGAAAAGCATTTCCTGAAGGAAATACAGTGCATGAAAATGCAAAAATATGATGTAAAATATCCTACAGAGTAAAAACAAACTATATTGGTTGCTAGGTAGATGAGGTTTAATATAGTTGGAATGACTGAACAGTTAAATAAGTGGATAGTTTAAATGGTTAAATTATTTAGGTAGATAGTTGACGATAACTGACACTTGGAATGGCTTTAATGTTTGCTAGCAGTTATGCTAACTATGTTAACAAAGATAATAATGTTAACCAAGTATTCTAACTAGCATGCTAACAATGTTAAAATGCTAAGTATGCTAACCATGTGACTTAGCTAACTTAGCTAATCGTTTTTAGCAGTTATGCTAAAAATGCTAACTAGCATGCTAATATGTTAGCATGCTAACTATGCTAACCACATTACTTAGCTAACATAGCTAATCGTTTTTAGTAGTTTTGCTAAAAATGCTAACTAGCATGCTAACATGCTAACTATGCTAACCATGTTACTTAGCTAACTTAGCTAATCATTTTTAGCAGTTTTGCTAAAAATGCTAACTAGCATGCTAAAATGCTAGCATGCTAACTATGTTACTTAGCTAACTTAGCTAACTAGCTACAGTGGGTAGGAGTCATAGTTGATGACAAATAACAGTTACAATGGCTGAACAGTTAAAAAGTTCAGTAGTTTAAAGTGTTAAATTGTTTAACAGTGAAATATTGTAGTGAGGACTTTTATTTTGAAACAGTTTTTGGCAGAGGAAGCAGTTGAACAGGATGTGTAGTCTTAATAGGGCCAGTTTGTATGCTTAAAGCCTGAGACTGGCAGTTGGTCCAGGTGGCCCGAACACCTGCCATAGGATTCTAATTGCTTAACGGCTCTATTGTGATGTCATCAGCCCATGTTAAGTCTATGGGGAAATTTTGACTATTTTTTAATTAATAGTTTAAAAAGTATAAAAGTTACAAAGCTGAAAAATACATAGCACCCATGTCCTAAGTAAGACCTACGTAACATAGTTTGAATGAAGTTTCTACGTTAAACGGTTGAAGCTGCATTAAACGCGTTAGAAGAAGAAGAATAAGAAGAAGCCTAGGAAGAACAGTACAGTGCATTTTCATGCACTGTAATAAAATGCCTTGGAAGAACAGTACAGTGCATTTTCATGCACTGTAACTAGAAAAGCATTTCCTGAAGGAAATACAGTGCATGAAAATGCAAAAAATATGATGTAAAATATCATACAGAGTAAAAACAAACTATATTGGTTGCTAGGTAGATGAGGTTTAATATAGTTGGCATGACTGAACAGTTAAATAGGTGGATAGTTTATATAGGTAAATGATTTACTTGGTAGATAAGGTTTAATATAGTTGGAATGATTGAACGGTTAAATAAGTGGATAGTTTAAATGGTTAAATTATTTAGGTAGATAGTTGACGATAACTGACACTTGGAATGGCTCTAATGTTTGCTAGCAGTTATGCTAACTATGTTAACAAAGATAATAATGTTAACCAAGTTACTATGCTAACTAGCATGCTAACAATATTAAAATGCTAAGTATGTTAACCATGTTACTTAGTTGACTTAGCTCATCATTTTAAGTAGTTTTGCTTAAAATGCTAACTAGCATGTTAACATGCTAGCATGCTAACTATGCTAACCATGTGACTTAGCTAACTTAGCTAATCATTTTTAGCAGTTTTGCTAAAAATGCTAACTAGCATGCTAACTATGCTAACCATGTGACTTAGCTAACTTAGCTAACCATTTTAAGCAGTTTTGCTTAAAATGCTAACTAGCATGCTAACTATGCTAACCATGCTACTTAGCTAACTTAGCTAACTAGCTACAGTGGGTAGGAGTCATAGTTGATGACAAGTAACAGTTACAATGGCTGAACAGTTAAAAAGTTCAGTAGTTTAAAGGGTTAAATTGTTTAACAGTAAAATATTATAGTGAGGACTTTTATTTTGAAACAGTTTTTGGCAGAGGAAGCAGTTGAACAGGATGTGTAGTCTTAATAGGGCCAGTTTGTATGCTTAAAGCCTGAGACTGGCAGTTGGTCCAGGTGGCCCGAACACCTGCCATAGGATTCTAATTGCTTAACGGCTCTATTGTGATGTCATCAGCCCATGTTAAGTCTATGGGGAAATTTTGACTAGTTTTTAATTAATAGTTTAAAAAGTATAAAAGTTACAAAGCTGAAAAATACATAGCACCCATGTCCTAAGTAAGACCTACGTAACATAGTTTGAATGAAGTTTCTACGTTAAACGGTTGAAGCTGCATTAAGTGCGTTAGAAGAAGAATAATAACTAGAAAAGCATTTCCTGAAGGAAATACAGTGCATGAAAATGCAAAAATATGATGTAAAATATCCTACAGAGTAAAAACAAACTATATTGGTTGCTAGGTAGATGAGGTTTAATATAGTTGGAATGACTGAACAGTTAAATAAGTGGATAGTTTAAATGGTTAAATTATTTAGGTAGATAGTTGACGATAACTGACACTTGGAATGGCTTTAATGTTTGCTAGCAGTTATGCTAACTATGTTAACAAAGATAATAATGTTAACCAAGTATTCTAACTAGCATGCTAACAATGTTAAAATGCTAAGTATGCTAACCATGTGACTTAGCTAACTTAGCTAATCGTTTTTAGCAGTTATGCTAAAAATGCTAACTAGCATGCTAATATGTTAGCATGCTAACTATGCTAACCACATTACTTAGCTAACATAGCTAATCGTTTTTAGTAGTTTTGCTAAAAATGCTAACTAGCATGCTAACATGCTAACTATGCTAACCATGTTACTTAGCTAACTTAGCTAATCATTTTTAGCAGTTTTGCTAAAAATGCTAACTAGCATGCTAAAATGCTAGCATGCTAACTATGTTACTTAGCTAACTTAGCTAACTAGCTACAGTGGGTAGGAGTCATAGTTGATGACAAATAACAGTTACAATGGCTGAACAGTTAAAAAGTTCAGTAGTTTAAAGTGTTAAATTGTTTAACAGTGAAATATTGTAGTGAGGACTTTTATTTTGAAACAGTTTTTGGCAGAGGAAGCAGTTGAACAGGATGTGTAGTCTTAATAGGGCCAGTTTGTATGCTTAAAGCCTGAGACTGGCAGTTGGTCCAGGTGGCCCGAACACCTGCCATAGGATTCTAATTGCTTAACGGCTCTATTGTGATGTCATCAGCCCATGTTAAGTCTATGGGGAAATTTTGACTATTTTTTAATTAATAGTTTAAAAAGTATAAAAGTTACAAAGCTGAAAAATACATAGCACCCATGTCCTAAGTAAGACCTACGTAACATAGTTTGAATGAAGTTTCTACGTTAAACGGTTGAAGCTGCATTAAACGCGTTAGAAGAAGAAGAATAAGAAGAAGCCTAGGAAGAACAGTACAGTGCATTTTCATGCACTGTAATAAAATGCCTTGGAAGAACAGTACAGTGCATTTTCATGCACTGTAACTAGAAAAGCATTTCCTGAAGGAAATACAGTGCATGAAAATGCAAAAAATATGATGTAAAATATCATACAGAGTAAAAACAAACTATATTGGTTGCTAGGTAGATGAGGTTTAATATAGTTGGCATGACTGAACAGTTAAATAGGTGGATAGTTTATATAGGTAAATGATTTACTTGGTAGATAAGGTTTAATATAGTTGGAATGATTGAACGGTTAAATAAGTGGATAGTTTAAATGGTTAAATTATTTAGGTAGATAGTTGACGATAACTGACACTTGGAATGGCTCTAATGTTTGCTAGCAGTTATGCTAACTATGTTAACAAAGATAATAATGTTAACCAAGTTACTATGCTAACTAGCATGCTAACAATATTAAAATGCTAAGTATGTTAACCATGTTACTTAGTTGACTTAGCTCATCATTTTAAGTAGTTTTGCTTAAAATGCTAACTAGCATGTTAACATGCTAGCATGCTAACTATGCTAACCATGTGACTTAGCTAACTTAGCTAATCATTTTTAGCAGTTTTGCTAAAAATGCTAACTAGCATGCTAACTATGCTAACCATGTGACTTAGCTAACTTAGCTAATAATTTTAAGCAGTTTTGCTTAAAATGCTAACTAGCATGCTAACTATGCTAACCATGCTACTTAGCTAACTTAGCTAACTAGCTACAGTGGGTAGGAGTCATAGTTGATGACAAGTAACAGTTACAATGGCTGAACAGTTAAAAAGTTCAGTAGTTTAAAGGGTTAAATTGTTTAACAGTAAAATATTATAGTGAGGACTTTTATTTTGAAACAGTTTTTGGCAGAGGAAGCAGTTGAACAGGATGTGTAGTCTTAATAGGGCCAGTTTGTATGCTTAAAGCCTGAGACTGGCAGTTGGTCCAGGTGGCCCGAACACCTGCCATAGGATTCTAATTGCTTAACGGCTCTATTGTGATGTCATCAGCCCATGTTAAGTCTATGGGGAAATTTTGACTAGTTTTTAATTAATAGTTTAAAAAGTATAAAAGTTACAAAGTTGAAAAATACATAGCACCCATGTCCTAAGTAAGACCTACGTAACATAGTTTGAATGAAGTTTCTACGTTAAACGGTTGAAGCTGCATTAAACGCGTTAGAAGAAGAAGAATAAGAAGAAGCCTAGGAAGAACAGTACAGTGCATTTTCATGCACTGTAATAAAATGCCTTGGAAGAACAGTACAGTGCATTTTCATGCACTGTAACTAGAAAAGCATTTCCTGAAGGAAATACAGTGCATGAAAATGCAAAAAATATGATGTAAAATATCATACAGAGTAAAAACAAACTATATTGGTTGCTAGGTAGATGAGGTTTAATATAGTTGGCATGACTGAACAGTTAAATAGGTGGATAGTTTATATAGGTAAATGATTTACTTGGTAGATAAGGTTTAATATAGTTGGAATGATTGAACGGTTAAATAAGTGGATAGTTTAAATGGTTAAATTATTTAGGTAGATAGTTGACGATAACTGACACTTGGAATGGCTCTAATGTTTGCTAGTAGTTATGCTAACTATGTTAACAAAGATAATAATGTTAACCAAGTTACTATGCTAACTAGCATGCTAACAATATTAAAATGCTAAGTATGTTAACCATGTTACTTAGTTGACTTAGCTCATCATTTTAAGTAGTTTTGCTTAAAATGCTAACTAGCATGTTAACATGCTAGCATGCTAACTATGCTAACCATGTGACTTAGCTAACTTAGCTAATCATTTTTAGCAGTTTTGCTAAAAATGCTAACTAGCATGCTAACTATGCTAACCATGTGACTTAGCTAACTTAGCTAATCATTTTAAGCAGTTTTGCTTAAAATGCTAACTAGCATGCTAACTATGCTAACCATGCTACTTAGCTAACTTAGCTAACTAGCTACAGTGGGTAGGAGTCATAGTTGATGACAAGTAACAGTTACAATGGCTGAACAGTTAAAAAGTTCAGTAGTTTAAAGGGTTAAATTGTTTAACAGTAAAATATTATAGTGAGGACTTTTATTTTGAAACAGTTTTTGGCAGAGGAAGCAGTTGAACAGGATGTGTAGTCTTAATAGGGCCAGTTTGTATGCTTAAAGCCTGAGACTGGCAGTTGGTCCAGGTGGCCCGAACACCTGCCATAGGATTCTAATTGCTTAACGGCTCTATTGTGATGTCATCAGCCCATGTTAAGTCTATGGGGAAATTTTGACTATTTTTTAATTAATAGTTTAAAAAGTATAAAAGTTACAAAGCTGAAAAATACATAGCACCCATGTCCTAAGTAAGACCTACGTAACATAGTTTGAATGAAGTTTCTACGTTAAACGGTTGAAGCTGCATTAAACGCGTTAGAAGAAGAAGAATAAGAAGAAGCCTAGGAAGAACAGTACAGTGCATTTTCATGCACTGTAATAAAATGCCTTGGAAGAACAGTACAGTGCATTTTCATGCACTGTAACTAGAAAAGCATTTCCTGAAGGAAATACAGTGCATGAAAATGCAAAAAATATGATGTAAAATATCATACAGAGTAAAAACAAACTATATTGGTTGCTAGGTAGATGAGGTTTAATATAGTTGGCATGACTGAACAGTTAAATAGGTGGATAGTTTATATAGGTAAATGATTTACTTGGTAGATAAGGTTTAATATAGTTGGAATGATTGAACGGTTAAATAAGTGGATAGTTTAAATGGTTAAATTATTTAGGTAGATAGTTGACGATAACTGACACTTGGAATGGCTCTAATGTTTGCTAGCAGTTATGCTAACTATGTTAACAAAGATAATAATGTTAACCAAGTTACTATGCTAACTAGCATGCTAACAATATTAAAATGCTAAGTATGTTAACCATGTTACTTAGTTGACTTAGCTCATCATTTTAAGTAGTTTTGCTTAAAATGCTAACTAGCATGTTAACATGCTAGCATGCTAACTATGCTAACCATGTGACTTAGCTAACTTAGCTAATCATTTTTAGCAGTTTTGCTAAAAATGCTAACTAGCATGCTAACTATGCTAACCATGTGACTTAGCTAACTTAGCTAATAATTTTAAGCAGTTTTGCTTAAAATGCTAACTAGCATGCTAACTATGCTAACCATGCTACTTAGCTAACTTAGCTAACTAGCTACAGTGGGTAGGAGTCATAGTTGATGACAAGTAACAGTTACAATGGCTGAACAGTTAAAAAGTTCAGTAGTTTAAAGGGTTAAATTGTTTAACAGTAAAATATTATAGTGAGGACTTTTATTTTGAAACAGTTTTTGGCAGAGGAAGCAGTTGAACAGGATGTGTAGTCTTAATAGGGCCAGTTTGTATGCTTAAAGCCTGAGACTGGCAGTTGGTCCAGGTGGCCCGAACACCTGCCATAGGATTCTAATTGCTTAACGGCTCTATTGTGATGTCATCAGCCCATGTTAAGTCTATGGGGAAATTTTGACTAGTTTTTAATTAATAGTTTAAAAAGTATAAAAGTTACAAAGTTGAAAAATACATAGCACCCATGTCCTAAGTAAGACCTACGTAACATAGTTTGAATGAAGTTTCTACGTTAAACGGTTGAAGCTGCATTAAACGCGTTAGAAGAAGAAGAATAAGAAGAAGCCTAGGAAGAACAGTACAGTGCATTTTCATGCACTGTAATAAAATGCCTTGGAAGAACAGTACAGTGCATTTTCATGCACTGTAACTAGAAAAGCATTTCCTGAAGGAAATACAGTGCATGAAAATGCAAAAAATATGATGTAAAATATCATACAGAGTAAAAACAAACTATATTGGTTGCTAGGTAGATGAGGTTTAATATAGTTGGCATGACTGAACAGTTAAATAGGTGGATAGTTTATATAGGTAAATGATTTACTTGGTAGATAAGGTTTAATATAGTTGGAATGATTGAACGGTTAAATAAGTGGATAGTTTAAATGGTTAAATTATTTAGGTAGATAGTTGACGATAACTGACACTTGGAATGGCTCTAATGTTTGCTAGCAGTTATGCTAACTATGTTAACAAAGATAATAATGTTAACCAAGTTACTATGCTAACTAGCATGCTAACAATATTAAAATGCTAAGTATGTTAACCATGTTACTTAGTTGACTTAGCTCATCATTTTAAGTAGTTTTGCTTAAAATGCTAACTAGCATGTTAACATGCTAGCATGCTAACTATGCTAACCATGTGACTTAGCTAACTTAGCTAATCATTTTTAGCAGTTTTGCTAAAAATGCTAACTAGCATGCTAACTATGCTAACCATGCTACTTAGCTAACTTAGCTAACTAGCTACAGTGGGTAGGAGTCATAGTTGATGACAAGTAACAGTTACAATGGCTGAACAGTTAAAAAGTTCAGTAGTTTAAAGGGTTAAATTGTTTAACAGTAAAATATTATAGTGAGGACTTTTATTTTGAAACAGTTTTTGGCAGAGGAAGCAGTTGAACAGGATGTGTAGTCTTAATAGGGCCAGTTTGTATGCTTAAAGCCTGAGACTGGCAGTTGGTCCAGGTGGCCCGAACACCTGCCATAGGATTCTAATTGCTTAACGGCTCTATTGTGATGTCATCAGCCCATGTTAAGTCTATGGGGAAATTTTGACTATTTTTTAATTAATAGTTTAAAAAGTATAAAAGTTACAAAGCTGAAAAATACATAGCACCCATGTCCTAAGTAAGACCTACGTAACATAGTTTGAATGAAGTTTCTACGTTAAACGGTTGAAGCTGCATTAAACGCGTTAGAAGAAGAAGAATAAGAAGAAGCCTAGGAAGAACAGTACAGTGCATTTTCATGCACTGTAATAAAATGCCTTGGAAGAACAGTACAGTGCATTTTCATGCACTGTAACTAGAAAAGCATTTCCTGAAGGAAATACAGTGCATGAAAATGCAAAAAATATGATGTAAAATATCATACAGAGTAAAAACAAACTATATTGGTTGCTAGGTAGATGAGGTTTAATATAGTTGGCATGACTGAACAGTTAAATAGGTGGATAGTTTATATAGGTAAATGATTTACTTGGTAGATAAGGTTTAATATAGTTGGAATGATTGAACGGTTAAATAAGTGGATAGTTTAAATGGTTAAATTATTTAGGTAGATAGTTGACGATAACTGACACTTGGAATGGCTCTAATGTTTGCTAGCAGTTATGCTAACTATGTTAACAAAGATAATAATGTTAACCAAGTTACTATGCTAACTAGCATGCTAACAATATTAAAATGCTAAGTATGTTAACCATGTTACTTAGTTGACTTAGCTCATCATTTTAAGTAGTTTTGCTTAAAATGCTAACTAGCATGTTAACATGCTAGCATGCTAACTATGCTAACCATGTGACTTAGCTAACTTAGCTAATCATTTTTAGCAGTTTTGCTAAAAATGCTAACTAGCATGCTAACTATGCTAACCATGTGACTTAGCTAACTTAGCTAATAATTTTAAGCAGTTTTGCTTAAAATGCTAACTAGCATGCTAACTATGCTAACCATGCTACTTAGCTAACTTAGCTAACTAGCTACAGTGGGTAGGAGTCATAGTTGATGACAAGTAACAGTTACAATGGCTGAACAGTTAAAAAGTTCAGTAGTTTAAAGGGTTAAATTGTTTAACAGTAAAATATTATAGTGAGGACTTTTATTTTGAAACAGTTTTTGGCAGAGGAAGCAGTTGAACAGGATGTGTAGTCTTAATAGGGCCAGTTTGTATGCTTAAAGCCTGAGACTGGCAGTTGGTCCAGGTGGCCCGAACACCTGCCATAGGATTCTAATTGCTTAACGGCTCTATTGTGATGTCATCAGCCCATGTTAAGTCTATGGGGAAATTTTGACTAGTTTTTAATTAATAGTTTAAAAAGTATAAAAGTTACAAAGTTGAAAAATACATAGCACCCATGTCCTAAGTAAGACCTACGTAACATAGTTTGAATGAAGTTTCTACGTTAAACGGTTGAAGCTGCATTAAACGCGTTAGAAGAAGAAGAATAAGAAGAAGCCTAGGAAGAACAGTACAGTGCATTTTCATGCACTGTAATAAAATGCCTTGGAAGAACAGTACAGTGCATTTTCATGCACTGTAACTAGAAAAGCATTTCCTGAAGGAAATACAGTGCATGAAAATGCAAAAAATATGATGTAAAATATCATACAGAGTAAAAACAAACTATATTGGTTGCTAGGTAGATGAGGTTTAATATAGTTGGCATGACTGAACAGTTAAATAGGTGGATAGTTTATATAGGTAAATGATTTACTTGGTAGATAAGGTTTAATATAGTTGGAATGATTGAACGGTTAAATAAGTGGATAGTTTAAATGGTTAAATTATTTAGGTAGATAGTTGACGATAACTGACACTTGGAATGGCTCTAATGTTTGCTAGCAGTTATGCTAACTATGTTAACAAAGATAATAATGTTAACCAAGTTACTATGCTAACTAGCATGCTAACAATATTAAAATGCTAAGTATGTTAACCATGTTACTTAGTTGACTTAGCTCATCATTTTAAGTAGTTTTGCTTAAAATGCTAACTAGCATGTTAACATGCTAGCATGCTAACTATGCTAACCATGTGACTTAGCTAACTTAGCTAATCATTTTTAGCAGTTTTGCTAAAAATGCTAACTAGCATGCTAACTATGCTAACCATGCTACTTAGCTAACTTAGCTAACTAGCTACAGTGGGTAGGAGTCATAGTTGATGACAAGTAACAGTTACAATGGCTGAACAGTTAAAAAGTTCAGTAGTTTAAAGGGTTAAATTGTTTAACAGTAAAATATTATAGTGAGGACTTTTATTTTGAAACAGTTTTTGGCAGAGGAAGCAGTTGAACAGGATGTGTAGTCTTAATAGGGCCAGTTTGTATGCTTAAAGCCTGAGACTGGCAGTTGGTCCAGGTGGCCCGAACACCTGCCATAGGATTCTAATTGCTTAACGGCTCTATTGTGATGTCATCAGCCCATGTTAAGTCTATGGGGAAATTTTGACTATTTTTTAATTAATAGTTTAAAAAGTATAAAAGTTACAAAGCTGAAAAATACATAGCACCCATGTCCTAAGTAAGACCTACGTAACATAGTTTGAATGAAGTTTCTACGTTAAACGGTTGAAGCTGCATTAAACGCGTTAGAAGAAGAAGAATAAGAAGAAGCCTAGGAAGAACAGTACAGTGCATTTTCATGCACTGTAATAAAATGCCTTGGAAGAACAGTACAGTGCATTTTCATGCACTGTAACTAGAAAAGCATTTCCTGAAGGAAATACAGTGCATGAAAATGCAAAAAATATGATGTAAAATATCATACAGAGTAAAAACAAACTATATTGGTTGCTAGGTAGATGAGGTTTAATATAGTTGGCATGACTGAACAGTTAAATAGGTGGATAGTTTATATAGGTAAATGATTTACTTGGTAGATAAGGTTTAATATAGTTGGAATGATTGAACGGTTAAATAAGTGGATAGTTTAAATGGTTAAATTATTTAGGTAGATAGTTGACGATAACTGACACTTGGAATGGCTCTAATGTTTGCTAGCAGTTATGCTAACTATGTTAACAAAGATAATAATGTTAACCAAGTTACTATGCTAACTAGCATGCTAACAATATTAAAATGCTAAGTATGTTAACCATGTTACTTAGTTGACTTAGCTCATCATTTTAAGTAGTTTTGCTTAAAATGCTAACTAGCATGTTAACATGCTAGCATGCTAACTATGCTAACCATGTGACTTAGCTAACTTAGCTAATCATTTTTAGCAGTTTTGCTAAAAATGCTAACTAGCATGCTAACTATGCTAACCATGTGACTTAGCTAACTTAGCTAATAATTTTAAGCAGTTTTGCTTAAAATGCTAACTAGCATGCTAACTATGCTAACCATGCTACTTAGCTAACTTAGCTAACTAGCTACAGTGGGTAGGAGTCATAGTTGATGACAAGTAACAGTTACAATGGCTGAACAGTTAAAAAGTTCAGTAGTTTAAAGGGTTAAATTGTTTAACAGTAAAATATTATAGTGAGGACTTTTATTTTGAAACAGTTTTTGGCAGAGGAAGCAGTTGAACAGGATGTGTAGTCTTAATAGGGCCAGTTTGTATGCTTAAAGCCTGAGACTGGCAGTTGGTCCAGGTGGCCCGAACACCTGCCATAGGATTCTAATTGCTTAACGGCTCTATTGTGATGTCATCAGCCCATGTTAAGTCTATGGGGAAATTTTGACTAGTTTTTAATTAATAGTTTAAAAAGTATAAAAGTTACAAAGTTGAAAAATACATAGCACCCATGTCCTAAGTAAGACCTACGTAACATAGTTTGAATGAAGTTTCTACGTTAAACGGTTGAAGCTGCATTAAACGCGTTAGAAGAAGAAGAATAAGAAGAAGCCTAGGAAGAACAGTACAGTGCATTTTCATGCACTGTAATAAAATGCCTTGGAAGAACAGTACAGTGCATTTTCATGCACTGTAACTAGAAAAGCATTTCCTGAAGGAAATACAGTGCATGAAAATGCAAAAAATATGATGTAAAATATCATACAGAGTAAAAACAAACTATATTGGTTGCTAGGTAGATGAGGTTTAATATAGTTGGCATGACTGAACAGTTAAATAGGTGGATAGTTTATATAGGTAAATGATTTACTTGGTAGATAAGGTTTAATATAGTTGGAATGATTGAACGGTTAAATAAGTGGATAGTTTAAATGGTTAAATTATTTAGGTAGATAGTTGACGATAACTGACACTTGGAATGGCTCTAATGTTTGCTAGCAGTTATGCTAACTATGTTAACAAAGATAATAATGTTAACCAAGTTACTATGCTAACTAGCATGCTAACAATATTAAAATGCTAAGTATGTTAACCATGTTACTTAGTTGACTTAGCTCATCATTTTAAGTAGTTTTGCTTAAAATGCTAACTAGCATGTTAACATGCTAGCATGCTAACTATGCTAACCATGTGACTTAGCTAACTTAGCTAATCATTTTTAGCAGTTTTGCTAAAAATGCTAACTAGCATGCTAACTATGCTAACCATGCTACTTAGCTAACTTAGCTAACTAGCTACAGTGGGTAGGAGTCATAGTTGATGACAAGTAACAGTTACAATGGCTGAACAGTTAAAAAGTTCAGTAGTTTAAAGGGTTAAATTGTTTAACAGTAAAATATTATAGTGAGGACTTTTATTTTGAAACAGTTTTTGGCAGAGGAAGCAGTTGAACAGGATGTGTAGTCTTAATAGGGCCAGTTTGTATGCTTAAAGCCTGAGACTGGCAGTTGGTCCAGGTGGCCCGAACACCTGCCATAGGATTCTAATTGCTTAACGGCTCTATTGTGATGTCATCAGCCCATGTTAAGTCTATGGGGAAATTTTGACTATTTTTTAATTAATAGTTTAAAAAGTATAAAAGTTACAAAGCTGAAAAATACATAGCACCCATGTCCTAAGTAAGACCTACGTAACATAGTTTGAATGAAGTTTCTACGTTAAACGGTTGAAGCTGCATTAAACGCGTTAGAAGAAGAAGAATAAGAAGAAGCCTAGGAAGAACAGTACAGTGCATTTTCATGCACTGTAATAAAATGCCTTGGAAGAACAGTACAGTGCATTTTCATGCACTGTAACTAGAAAAGCATTTCCTGAAGGAAATACAGTGCATGAAAATGCAAAAAATATGATGTAAAATATCATACAGAGTAAAAACAAACTATATTGGTTGCTAGGTAGATGAGGTTTAATATAGTTGGCATGACTGAACAGTTAAATAGGTGGATAGTTTATATAGGTAAATGATTTACTTGGTAGATAAGGTTTAATATAGTTGGAATGATTGAACGGTTAAATAAGTGGATAGTTTAAATGGTTAAATTATTTAGGTAGATAGTTGACGATAACTGACACTTGGAATGGCTCTAATGTTTGCTAGCAGTTATGCTAACTATGTTAACAAAGATAATAATGTTAACCAAGTTACTATGCTAACTAGCATGCTAACAATATTAAAATGCTAAGTATGTTAACCATGTTACTTAGTTGACTTAGCTCATCATTTTAAGTAGTTTTGCTTAAAATGCTAACTAGCATGTTAACATGCTAGCATGCTAACTATGCTAACCATGTGACTTAGCTAACTTAGCTAATCATTTTTAGCAGTTTTGCTAAAAATGCTAACTAGCATGCTAACTATGCTAACCATGTGACTTAGCTAACTTAGCTAATAATTTTAAGCAGTTTTGCTTAAAATGCTAACTAGCATGCTAACTATGCTAACCATGCTACTTAGCTAACTTAGCTAACTAGCTACAGTGGGTAGGAGTCATAGTTGATGACAAGTAACAGTTACAATGGCTGAACAGTTAAAAAGTTCAGTAGTTTAAAGGGTTAAATTGTTTAACAGTAAAATATTATAGTGAGGACTTTTATTTTGAAACAGTTTTTGGCAGAGGAAGCAGTTGAACAGGATGTGTAGTCTTAATAGGGCCAGTTTGTATGCTTAAAGCCTGAGACTGGCAGTTGGTCCAGGTGGCCCGAACACCTGCCATAGGATTCTAATTGCTTAACGGCTCTATTGTGATGTCATCAGCCCATGTTAAGTCTATGGGGAAATTTTGACTAGTTTTTAATTAATAGTTTAAAAAGTATAAAAGTTACAAAGTTGAAAAATACATAGCACCCATGTCCTAAGTAAGACCTACGTAACATAGTTTGAATGAAGTTTCTACGTTAAACGGTTGAAGCTGCATTAAACGCGTTAGAAGAAGAAGAATAAGAAGAAGCCTAGGAAGAACAGTACAGTGCATTTTCATGCACTGTAATAAAATGCCTTGGAAGAACAGTACAGTGCATTTTCATGCACTGTAACTAGAAAAGCATTTCCTGAAGGAAATACAGTGCATGAAAATGCAAAAAATATGATGTAAAATATCATACAGAGTAAAAACAAACTATATTGGTTGCTAGGTAGATGAGGTTTAATATAGTTGGCATGACTGAACAGTTAAATAGGTGGATAGTTTATATAGGTAAATGATTTACTTGGTAGATAAGGTTTAATATAGTTGGAATGATTGAACGGTTAAATAAGTGGATAGTTTAAATGGTTAAATTATTTAGGTAGATAGTTGACGATAACTGACACTTGGAATGGCTCTAATGTTTGCTAGCAGTTATGCTAACTATGTTAACAAAGATAATAATGTTAACCAAGTTACTATGCTAACTAGCATGCTAACAATATTAAAATGCTAAGTATGTTAACCATGTTACTTAGTTGACTTAGCTCATCATTTTAAGTAGTTTTGCTTAAAATGCTAACTAGCATGTTAACATGCTAGCATGCTAACTATGCTAACCATGTGACTTAGCTAACTTAGCTAATCATTTTTAGCAGTTTTGCTAAAAATGCTAACTAGCATGCTAACTATGCTAACCATGCTACTTAGCTAACTTAGCTAACTAGCTACAGTGGGTAGGAGTCATAGTTGATGACAAGTAACAGTTACAATGGCTGAACAGTTAAAAAGTTCAGTAGTTTAAAGGGTTAAATTGTTTAACAGTAAAATATTATAGTGAGGACTTTTATTTTGAAACAGTTTTTGGCAGAGGAAGCAGTTGAACAGGATGTGTAGTCTTAATAGGGCCAGTTTGTATGCTTAAAGCCTGAGACTGGCAGTTGGTCCAGGTGGCCCGAACACCTGCCATAGGATTCTAATTGCTTAACGGCTCTATTGTGATGTCATCAGCCCATGTTAAGTCTATGGGGAAATTTTGACTATTTTTTAATTAATAGTTTAAAAAGTATAAAAGTTACAAAGCTGAAAAATACATAGCACCCATGTCCTAAGTAAGACCTACGTAACATAGTTTGAATGAAGTTTCTACGTTAAACGGTTGAAGCTGCATTAAACGCGTTAGAAGAAGAAGAATAAGAAGAAGCCTAGGAAGAACAGTACAGTGCATTTTCATGCACTGTAATAAAATGCCTTGGAAGAACAGTACAGTGCATTTTCATGCACTGTAACTAGAAAAGCATTTCCTGAAGGAAATACAGTGCATGAAAATGCAAAAAATATGATGTAAAATATCATACAGAGTAAAAACAAACTATATTGGTTGCTAGGTAGATGAGGTTTAATATAGTTGGCATGACTGAACAGTTAAATAGGTGGATAGTTTATATAGGTAAATGATTTACTTGGTAGATAAGGTTTAATATAGTTGGAATGATTGAACGGTTAAATAAGTGGATAGTTTAAATGGTTAAATTATTTAGGTAGATAGTTGACGATAACTGACACTTGGAATGGCTCTAATGTTTGCTAGAAGTTATGCTAACTATGTTAACAAAGATAATAATGTTAACCAAGTTACTATGCTAACTAGCATGCTAACAATATTAAAATGCTAAGTATGTTAACCATGTTACTTAGTTGACTTAGCTCATCATTTTAAGTAGTTTTGCTTAAAATGCTAACTAGCATGTTAACATGCTAGCATGCTAACTATGCTAACCATGTGACTTAGCTAACTTAGCTAATCATTTTTAGCAGTTTTGCTAAAAATGCTAACTAGCATGCTAACTATGCTAACCATGTGACTTAGCTAACTTAGCTAATAATTTTAAGCAGTTTTGCTTAAAATGCTAACTAGCATGCTAACTATGCTAACCATGCTACTTAGCTAACTTAGCTAACTAGCTACAGTGGGTAGGAGTCATAGTTGATGACAAGTAACAGTTACAATGGCTGAACAGTTAAAAAGTTCAGTAGTTTAAAGGGTTAAATTGTTTAACAGTAAAATATTATAGTGAGGACTTTTATTTTGAAACAGTTTTTGGCAGAGGAAGCAGTTGAACAGGATGTGTAGTCTTAATAGGGCCAGTTTGTATGCTTAAAGCCTGAGACTGGCAGTTGGTCCAGGTGGCCCGAACACCTGCCATAGGATTCTAATTGCTTAACGGCTCTATTGTGATGTCATCAGCCCATGTTAAGTCTATGGGGAAATTTTGACTAGTTTTTAATTAATAGTTTAAAAAGTATAAAAGTTACAAAGTTGAAAAATACATAGCACCCATGTCCTAAGTAAGACCTACGTAACATAGTTTGAATGAAGTTTCTACGTTAAACGGTTGAAGCTGCATTAAACGCGTTAGAAGAAGAAGAATAAGAAGAAGCCTAGGAAGAACAGTACAGTGCATTTTCATGCACTGTAATAAAATGCCTTGGAAGAACAGTACAGTGCATTTTCATGCACTGTAACTAGAAAAGCATTTCCTGAAGGAAATACAGTGCATGAAAATGCAAAAAATATGATGTAAAATATCATACAGAGTAAAAACAAACTATATTGGTTGCTAGGTAGATGAGGTTTAATATAGTTGGCATGACTGAACAGTTAAATAGGTGGATAGTTTATATAGGTAAATTATTTACTTGGTAGATAAGGTTTAATATAGTTGGAATGATTGAACGGTTAAATAAGTGGATAGTTTAAATGGTTAAATTATTTAGGTAGATAGTTGACGATAACTGACACTTGGAATGGCTCTAATGTTTGCTAGCAGTTATGCTAACTATGTTAACAAAGATAATAATGTTAACCAAGTTACTATGCTAACTAGCATGCTAACAATATTAAAATGCTAAGTATGTTAACCATGTTACTTAGTTGACTTAGCTCATCATTTTAAGTAGTTTTGCTTAAAATGCTAACTAGCATGTTAACATGCTAGCATGCTAACTATGCTAACCATGTGACTTAGCTAACTTAGCTAATCATTTTTAGCAGTTTTGCTAAAAATGCTAACTAGCATGCTAACTATGCTAACCATGCTACTTAGCTAACTTAGCTAACTAGCTACAGTGGGTAGGAGTCATAGTTGATGACAAGTAACAGTTACAATGGCTGAACAGTTAAAAAGTTCAGTAGTTTAAAGGGTTAAATTGTTTAACAGTAAAATATTATAGTGAGGACTTTTATTTTGAAACAGTTTTTGGCAGAGGAAGCAGTTGAACAGGATGTGTAGTCTTAATAGGGCCAGTTTGTATGCTTAAAGCCTGAGACTGGCAGTTGGTCCAGGTGGCCCGAACACCTGCCATAGGATTCTAATTGCTTAACGGCTCTATTGTGATGTCATCAGCCCATGTTAAGTCTATGGGGAAATTTTGACTATTTTTTAATTAATAGTTTAAAAAGTATAAAAGTTACAAAGCTGAAAAATACATAGCACCCATGTCCTAAGTAAGACCTACGTAACATAGTTTGAATGAAGTTTCTACGTTAAACGGTTGAAGCTGCATTAAACGCGTTAGAAGAAGAAGAATAAGAAGAAGCCTAGGAAGAACAGTACAGTGCATTTTCATGCACTGTAATAAAATGCCTTGGAAGAACAGTACAGTGCATTTTCATGCACTGTAACTAGAAAAGCATTTCCTGAAGGAAATACAGTGCATGAAAATGCAAAAAATATGATGTAAAATATCATACAGAGTAAAAACAAACTATATTGGTTGCTAGGTAGATGAGGTTTAATATAGTTGGCATGACTGAACAGTTAAATAGGTGGATAGTTTATATAGGTAAATGATTTACTTGGTAGATAAGGTTTAATATAGTTGGAATGATTGAACGGTTAAATAAGTGGATAGTTTAAATGGTTAAATTATTTAGGTAGATAGTTGACGATAACTGACACTTGGAATGGCTCTAATGTTTGCTAGCAGTTATGCTAACTATGTTAACAAAGATAATAATGTTAACCAAGTTACTATGCTAACTAGCATGCTAACGATATTAAAATGCTAAGTATGTTAACCATGTTACTTAGTTGACTTAGCTCATCATTTTAAGTAGTTTTGCTTAAAATGCTAACTAGCATGTTAACATGCTAGCATGCTAACTATGCTAACCATGTGACTTAGCTAACTTAGCTAATAATTTTTAGCAGTTTTGCTAAAAATGCTAACTAGCATGCTAACTATGCTAACCATGTGACTTAGCTAACTTAGCTAATCATTTTAAGCAGTTTTGCTTAAAATGCTAACTAGCATGCTAACTATGCTAACCATGCTACTTAGCTAACTTAGCTAACTAGCTACAGTGGGTAGGAGTCATAGTTGATGACAAGTAACAGTTACAATGGCTGAACAGTTAAAAAGTTCAGTAGTTTAAAGGGTTAAATTGTTTAACAGTAAAATATTATAGTGAGGACTTTTATTTTGAAACAGTTTTTGGCAGAGGAAGTAGTTGAACAGGATGTGTAGTCTTAATAGGGCCAGTTTGTATGCTTAAAGCCTGAGACTGGCAGTTGGTCCAGGTGGCCCGAACACCTGCCATAGGATTCTAATTGCTTAACGGCTCTATTGTGATGTCATCAGCCCATGTTAAGTCTATGGGGAAATTTTGACTAGTTTTTAATTAATAGTTTAAAAAGTATAAAAGTTACAAAGCTGAAAAATACATAGCACCCATGTCCTAAGTAAGACCTACGTAACATAGTTTGAATGAAGTTTCTACGTTAAACGGTTGAAGCTGCATTAAACGCGTTAGAAGAAGAAGAATAAGAAGAAGCCTAGGAAGAACAGTACAGTGCATTTTCATGCACTGTAATAAAATGCCTTGGAAGAACAGTACAGTGCATTTTCATGCACTGTAACTAGAAAAGCATTTCCTGAAGGAAATACAGTGCATGAAAATGCAAAAAATATGATGTAAAATATCATACAGAGTAAAAACAAACTATATTGGTTGCTAGGTAGATGAGGTTTAATATAGTTGGCATGACTGAACAGTTAAATAGGTGGATAGTTTATATAGGTAAATGATTTACTTGGTAGATAAGGTTTAATATAGTTGGAATGATTGAACGGTTAAATAAGTGGATAGTTTAAATGGTTAAATTATTTAGGTAGATAGTTGACGATAACTGACACTTGGAATGGCTCTAATGTTTGCTAGCAGTTATGCTAACTATGTTAACAAAGATAATAATGTTAACCAAGTTACTATGCTAACTAGCATGCTAACAATATTAAAATGCTAAGTATGTTAACCATGTTACTTAGTTGACTTAGCTCATCATTTTAAGTAGTTTTGCTTAAAATGCTAACTAGCATGTTAACATGCTAGCATGCTAACTATGCTAACCATGTGACTTAGCTAACTTAGCTAATCATTTTTAGCAGTTTTGCTAAAAATGCTAACTAGCATGCTAACTATGCTAACCATGTGACTTAGCTAACTTAGCTAACTAGCTACAGTGGGTAGGAGTCATAGTTGATGACAAGTAACAGTTACAATGGCTGAACAGTTAAAAAGTTCAGTAGTTTAAAGGGTTAAATTGTTTAACAGTAAAATATTATAGTGAGGACTTTTATTTTGAAACAGTTTTTGGCAGAGGAAGCAGTTGAACAGGATGTGTAGTCTTAATAGGGCCAGTTTGTATGCTTAAAGCCTGAGACTGGCAGTTGGTCCAGGTGGCCCGAACACCTGCCATAGGATTCTAATTGCTTAACGGCTCTATTGTGATGTCATCAGCCCATGTTAAGTCTATGGGGAAATTTTGACTAGTTTTTAATTAATAGTTTAAAAAGTATTAAAAGTTACAAAGCTGAAAAATACATAGCACCCATGTCCTAAGTAAGACCTACGTAACATAGTTTGAATGAAGTTTCTACGTTAAACGGTTGAAGCTGCATTAAGTGCGTTAGAAGAAGAATAATAACTAGAAAAGCATTTCCTGAAGGAAATACAGTGCATGAAAATGCAAAAATATGATGTAAAATATCCTACAGAGTAAAAACAAACTATATTGGTTGCTAGGTAGATGAGGTTTAATATAGTTGGAATGACTGAACAGTTAAATAAGTGGATAGTTTAAATGGTTAAATTATTTAGGTAGATAGTTGACGATAACTGACACTTGGAATGGCTTTAATGTTTGCTAGCAGTTATGCTAACTATGTTAACAAAGATAATAATGTTAACCAAGTATTCTAACTAGCATGCTAACAATGTTAAAATGCTAAGTATGCTAACCATGTGACTTAGCTAACTTAGCTAATCGTTTTTAGCAGTTATGCTAAAAATGCTAACTAGCATGCTAATATGTTAGCATGCTAACTATGCTAACCACATTACTTAGCTAACATAGCTAATCGTTTTTAGTAGTTTTGCTAAAAATGCTAACTAGCATGCTAACATGCTAACTATGCTAACCATGTTACTTAGCTAACTTAGCTAATCATTTTTAGCAGTTTTGCTAAAAATGCTAACTAGCATGCTAAAATGCTAGCATGCTAACTATGTTACTTAGCTAACTTAGCTAACTAGCTACAGTGGGTAGGAGTCATAGTTGATGACAAGTAACAGTTACAATGGCTGAACAGTTAAAAAGTTCAGTAGTTTAAAGTGTTAAATTGTTTAACAGTGAAATATTGTAGTGAGGACTTTTATTTTGAAACAGTTTTTGGCAGAGGAAGCAGTTGAACAGGATGTGTAGTCTTAATAGGGCCAGTTTGTATGCTTAAAGCCTGAGACTGGCAGTTGGTCCAGGTGGCCCGAACACCTGCCATAGGATTCTAATTGCTTAACGGCTCTATTGTGATGTCATCAGCCCATGTTAAGTCTATGGGGAAATTTTGACTAGTTTTTAATTAATAGTTTAAAAAGTATAAAAGTTACAAAGCTGAAAAATACATAGCACCCATGTCCTAAGTAAGACCTACGTAACATAGTTTGAATGAAGTTTCTACGTTAAACGGTTGAAGCTGCATTAAACGCGTTAGAAGAAGAAGAATAAGAAGAAGCCTAGGAAGAACAGTACAGTGCATTTTCATGCACTGTAATAAGAAGAAGCCTAGGAAGAACAGTACAGTGCATTTTCATGCACTGTAATAAAATGCCTTGGAAGAACAGTACAGTGCATTTTCATGCACTGTAATAAGAAGCCTAGGAAGAACAGTACAGTGCATTTTCATGCACTGTAATAAGAAGAAGCCTAGGAAGAACAGTACAGTGCATTTTCATGCACTGTAATAAGAAGAATAAGAAGCCTAGGAAGAACAGTACAGTGCATTTTCATGCACTGTAATAAGAAGCCTAGGAAGAACAGTACAGTGCATTTTCATGCACTGTAATAAAATGCCTTGGAAGAACAGTACAGTGCATTTTCATGCACTGTAATAAGCATAAGAATAAGAAGCCTAGGAAGAACAGTACAGTGCATTTTCATGCACTGTAATAAGAAGAAGCCTAGGAAGAACAGTACAGTGCATTTTCATGCACTGTAATAAAATGCCTTGGAAGAACAGTACAGTGCATTTTCATGCACTGTAATAAGAAGCCTAGGAAGAACAGTACAGTGCATTTTCATGCACTGTAATAAGAAGAAGCCTAGGAAGAACAGTACAGTGCATTTTCATGCACTGTAATAAGAAGAATAAGAAGCCTAGGAAGAACAGTACAGTGCATTTTCATGCACTGTAATAAGAAGCCTAGGAAGAACAGTACAGTGCATTTTCATGCACTGTAATAAAATGCCTTGGAAGAACAGTACAGTGCATTTTCATGCACTGTAATAAGCATAAGAATAAGAAGCCTAGGAAGAACAGTACAGTGCATTTTCATGCACTGTAATAAGAAGAAGCCTAGGAAGAACAGTACAGTGCATTTTCATGCACTGTAATAAGAAGCCTAGGAAGAACAGTACAGTGCATTTTCATGCACTGTAATAAGAAGAAGCCTAGGAAGAACAGTACAGTGCATTTTCATGCACTGTAATAAGAAGCCTAGGAAGAACAGTACAGTGCATTTTCATGCACTATAATAAGAAGAAGCCTAGGAAGAACAGTACAGTGCATTTTCATGCACTGTAATAAAATGCCTTGGAATAACAGTACAGTGCATTTTCATGCACTGTAATAAGAAGAAGCCTAGGAAGAACAGTACAGTGCATTTTCATGCACTGTAATAAGAAGCCTAGGAAGAACAGTACAGTGCATTTTCATGCACTGTAATAAAATGCCTTGGAAGAACAGTACAGTGCATTTTCATGCACTGTAACTAGAAAAGCATTTCCTGAAGGAAATACAGTGCATGAAAATGCAAAAAATATGATGTAAAATATCATACAGAGTAAAAACAAACTATATTGGTTGCTAGGTAGATGAGGTTTAATATAGTTGGCATGACTGAACAGTTAAATAGGTGGATAGTTTATATAGGTAAATGATTTACTTGGTAGATAAGGTTTAATATAGTTGGAATGATTGAACGGTTAAATAAGTGGATAGTTTAAATGGTTAAATTATTTAGGTAGATAGTTGACGATAACTGACACTTGGAATGGCTCTAATGTTTGCTAGCAGTTATGCTAACTATGTTAACAAAGATAATAATGTTAACCAAGTTACTATGCTAACTAGCATGCTAACAATATTAAAATGCTAAGTATGTTAACCATGTTACTTAGTTGACTTAGCTCATCATTTTAAGTAGTTTTGCTTAAAATGCTAACTAGCATGTTAACATGCTAGCATGCTAACTATGCTAACCATGCGACTTAGCTAACTTAGCTAATCATTTTTAGCAGTTTTGCTAAAAATGCTAACTAGCATGCTAACTATGCTAACCATGTGACTTAGCTAACTTAGCTAATCATTTTAAGCAGTTTTGCTTAAAATGCTAACTAGCATGCTAGCATGCTAACTATGCTAACCATGCTACTTAGCTAACTTAGCTAACTAGCTACAGTGGGTAGGAGTCATAGTTGATGACAAGTAACAGTTACAATGGCTGAACAGTTAAAAAGTTCAGTAGTTTAAAGGGTTAAATTGTTTAACAGTAAAATATTATAGTGAGGACTTTTATTTTGAAACAGTTTTTGGCAGAGGAAGCAGTTGAACAGGATGTGTAGTCTTAATAGGGCCAGTTTGTATGCTTAAAGCCTGAGACTGGCAGTTGGTCCAGGTGGCCCGAACACCTGCCATAGGATTCTAATTGCTTAACGGCTCTATTGTGATGTCATCAGCCCATGTTAAGTCTATGGGGAAATTTTGACTAGTTTTTAATTAATAGTTTAAAAAGTATAAAAGTTACAAAGCTGAAAAATACATAGCACCCATGTCCTAAGTAAGACCTACGTAACATAGTTTGAATGAAGTTTCTACGTTAAACGGTTGAAGCTGCATTAAGTGCGTTAGAAGAAGAATAATAACTAGAAAAGCATTTCCTGAAGGAAATATAGTGCATGAAAATGCAAAAATATGATGTAAAATATCCTACAGAGTAAAAACAAACTATATTGGTTGCTAGGTAGATGAGGTTTAATATAGTTGGAATGACTGAACAGTTAAATAAGTGGATAGTTTAAATGGTTAAATTATTTAGGTAGATAGTTGACGATAACTGACACTTGGAATGGCTTTAATGTTTGCTAGCAGTTATGCTAACTATGTTAACAAAGATAATAATGTTAACCAAGTATTCTAACTAGCATGCTAACAATGTTAAAATGCTAAGTATGCTAACCATGTGACTTAGCTAACTTAGCTAATCGTTTTTAGCAGTTATGCTAAAAATGCTAACTAGCATGCTAATATGTTAGCATGCTAACTATGCTAACCACATTACTTAGCTAACATAGCTAATCGTTTTTAGTAGTTTTGCTAAAAATGCTAACTAGCATGCTAACATGCTAACTATGCTAACCATGTTACTTAGCTAACTTAGCTAATCATTTTTAGCAGTTTTGCTAAAAATGCTAACTAGCATGCTAAAATGCTAGCATGCTAACTATGTTACTTAGCTAACTTAGCTAACTAGCTACAGTGGGTAGGAGTCATAGTTGATGACAAATAACAGTTACAATGGCTGAACAGTTAAAAAGTTCAGTAGTTTAAAGTGTTAAATTGTTTAACAGTGAAATATTGTAGTGAGGACTTTTATTTTGAAACAGTTTTTGGCAGAGGAAGCAGTTGAACAGGATGTGTAGTCTTAATAGGGCCAGTTTGTATGCTTAAAGCCTGAGACTGGCAGTTGGTCCAGGTGGCCCGAACACCTGCCATAGGATTCTAATTGCTTAACGGCTCTATTGTGATGTCATCAGCCCATGTTAAGTCTATGGGGAAATTTTGACTAGTTTTTAATTAATAGTTTAAAAAGTATAAAAGTTACAAAGCTGAAAAATACATAGCACCCATGTCCTAAGTAAGACCTACGTAACATAGTTTGAATGAAGTTTCTACGTTAAACGGTTGAAGCTGCATTAAACGCGTTAGAAGAAGAAGAATAAGAAGAAGCCTAGGAAGAACAGTACAGTGCATTTTCATGCACTGTAATAAGAAGAAGCCTAGGAAGAACAGTACAGTGCATTTTCATGCACTGTAATAAAATGCCTTGGAAGAACAGTACAGTGCATTTTCATGCACTGTAATAAGAAGCCTAGGAAGAACAGTACAGTGCATTTTCATGCACTGTAATAAGAAGAAGCCTAGGAAGAACAGTACAGTGCATTTTCATGCACTGTAATAAGAAGAATAAGAAGCCTAGGAAGAACAGTACAGTGCATTTTCATGCACTGTAATAAGAAGCCTAGGAAGAACAGTACAGTGCATTTTCATGCACTGTAATAAAATGCCTTGGAAGAACAGTACAGTGCATTTTCATGCACTGTAATAAGCATAAGAATAAGAAGCCTAGGAAGAACAGTACAGTGCATTTTCATGCACTGTAATAAGAAGAAGCCTAGGAAGAACAGTACAGTGCATTTTCATGCACTGTAATAAGAAGCCTAGGAAGAACAGTACAGTGCATTTGCATGCACTGTAATAAGAAGAAGCCTAGGAAGAACAGTACAGTGCATTTTCATGCACTGTAATAAAATGCCTTGGAATAACAGTACAGTGCATTTTCATGCACTGTAATAAGAAGAAGCCTAGGAAGAACAGTACAGTGCATTTTCATGCACTGTAATAAAATGCCTTGGAAGAACAGTACAGTGCATTTTCATGCACTGTAATAAGCATAAGAATAAGAAGCCTAGGAAGAACAGTACAGTGCATTTTCATGCACTGTAATAAGAAGAAGCCTAGGAAGAACAGTACAGTGCATTTTCATGCACTGTAATAAGAAGCCTAGGAAGAACAGTACAGTGCATTTTCATGCACTGTAATAAGAAGAAGCCTTGGAAGAACAGTACAGTGCATTTTCATGCACTGTAATAAAATGCCTTGGAATAACAGTACAGTGCATTTTCATGCACTGTAATAAGAAGAAGCCTAGGAAGAACAGTACAGTGCATTTTCATGCACTGTAATAAGAAGCCTAGGAAGAACAGTACAGTGCATTTTCATGCACTGTAATAAGAAGCCTAGGAAGAACAGTACAGTGCATTTTCATGCACTGTAATAAAATGCCTTGGAATAACAGTACAGTGCATTTTCATGCACTGTAATAAGAAGAAGCCTAGGAAGAACAGTACAGTGCATTTTCATGCACTGTAATAAGAAGCCTAGGAAGAACAGTACAGTGCATTTTCATGCACTGTAATAAAATGCCTAGGAAGAACAGTACAGTGCATTTTCATGCACTGTAATAAGAAATTTTGGAAAAACAGTATAGTGCATTTTCATGCACTATAATAAGAAGAAGCCTAGGAACAACAGTACAGTACATTTTCATGCACTGTAATAAGAAGAAGAAGCCTAGGAAGAACAGTACAGTGCATTTTCATGCACTGTAATAAGAAGAAGCATAAGAATAAGAAGCCTAGGAAGAACAGTACAGTCTGTAATAAAATGCCTTGGAATAACAGTACAGTGCATTTTCATGCACTGTAATAAGAAGAAGCCTAGGAAGAACAGTACAGTGCATTTCCATGCACTGTAATAAAATGCCTTGGAATAACAGTATAATTATGTTAACACTTACCTCACTTGTCCATACCTCCACTGCAATAAACTCCCACTCATTTCCCTTCCTTAACTCTCTATATTGTAAACCTTGTCTTATAAATATAGCACACCCTCCACCATTTCCCTCTAATCCAGGGGTCCCCAACCTTTTATGTACCATGGACCGGTTTGATTCCTATTTTTTTTATCACGGACCGGGGGGGGGGGTTCGGGGGTTCCATATGTGTTGTGCATGCATTACTTGAAAAGAACTAGCTCCAGTTATGTATGAACAGTGAAGGTAATGATCTCTTGTGAAAAACGTAAACTTGAAGAAGTGAAAATTGAACAATATGAACTATGAATATTAAACAACTTGAAGCTACATCTATAAGTGTGAACATGCTTAACAAAATATGGGAACAAAACATGGGAACTAAACGTGCATTACGAATATAATCAGTGGGAGCCCTGCTTGTTTTCCTGCAACAAGAAGCTTCCATCTGGGGGTGATGGAAGACAGTGACACCCTCAGTGTGTTTGAAATGTCCAGTCGATTGCGCAACTTTGCAGTCATTGCCGAAAACCCGGCCTCGCATAGATACATGGTGGGAAACGTTTTCAGCGCTTTTACGGCTATCTCGGGATATTCTGCTTTGGTTTTGATCCAAAAACCCACCAGCGAGGTTTCCTTATACACACTCTTAAGACCACCGTCATTTGCAATTTCGATCAACTGCTCTTCCTCCTGCGCTGACAAGTTAGGACTATTCGGGATATTGACAAATGGGTTGCGGATCCACTCATTGGTTTGCCGTGGATCTTTGGAGGATGGGAAGTAGGCTAACGCTCAAACTCATTTGAAAGCGCAACAAGGTGATCGCGCACCAGCTGCGAGAGAAAGGGCCCTGCCTCAGTCTCTCCCCAAACCCCCACTACTGTTTGGAACATATCAAATACACCCCGGTCCACTCGTCGTCCCCACAAATCAAGCTTGGCTTTAAATGCAGCGACTTTATCTGCCAGTTTAAAGACAGTCGCCATTCTCCCCTGGAGTGACAGGTTGAGGTCAATAAGCAACCCGAATATGTCACACAGGTAAGCGAGTTTTGACACCCAGTCCTCATCACTAAAATGTGCAGCTAACGGTGACTTTTTTTCTGTAAGAAATCTCTGCAGCGGCTCTCGCAACTCAAACACTCTGGCCAGTGACCTGCTAAAGATGCTTGTTTTTTGTTGCTCATTCTAGCAGTTTAGCTAACTTCGTGTGACCCTACCGTTCGCCAAGAACTGATCAAGTGAAGTGAGCTGACCTGAGGCTGCGCAGCGCTGAAGGCAATATGTAAAAGTGTTGAAGGCGGGACAGACAGACGTAAGAAAATAGACCTTGCAAAATGCAAACATGCGTGCAATCAAACAACTGCATATAGGCCTATGCCATGTAAAAACGTGACATTACTGTGATTAAATTTAGTTTAGCTTGCATGCATTTTTTTTTTAACTCATGTCGTAGGCTACGGCCCGGTTAGGAATGTCCTGCGGCCCGGTGGTTGGGGACCGCTGCTCTAATCTATCCCTTCTTAAACTTATATACCCCTTTATCACAAAGTCTAAAACAGACTTAAGCCAAGTGTCCTGGATGTATACAATACAATACAAGACTCCTGGCATTCCATTGCAAAATTAACATGGTGGATCTAGAGCTGCATGCAATGTTCCCTCACTCACCTCACCTTGAACAAAAACTTACATGCCGCTTTCATTATTATCTTTATTTTTTCAGTTTTTGTTTTTGCTTGTTCAGAACAATTGATCACATATGCTACAAACAGTACCAATTTTTCTGTATTGAGTTCTACCACATAATAATCTACCCCTTTCCTGCATATAACTCACTACAGAGCTTTTCTATCTTCTGTTCGTTGACCACTTTAGTTGCCTCTGCATACGTAAGATTTCGCTCTGCACGTATCTGTTAGCCTAGAAATCTAGACGCGCCCCTAGCGGCAGCAAATTAATTTGCTGCCAGGGCTAGTCTAGTAACTCTCTGTTGGCTTGTGAGCTCCAGAAATCGAAACCTAATCAGGCCATTGAAATCGTGTATAGAGTCGTTAGGTGGGCTTAACATAATGATTGATGCCAGAGTTGCAACGGTTTGGCTTGAATTCCTTGCTACTTGAAAACAAATAAGATGGATGTTGCTGCTGGCGAACAGTGTGACACGAGTTAAGCTTTTATTATGTTGGCAAACGTTTGAAATAGCCAACTAGCTCCGCTGGTGGGAAACGCATGGGACTCATAGCGCTGCCGCTGTCCTATTGCGTGCAGAGGGAATTTGAAAGACAACTGATTATCCCGCCCCTCGGACTGAGCACTGCGAACGGTGAGTGCCCAGACCCTACATTTTAATGCCGCTAGGGGCGCGTCTAGATTTCTAGGCTAGAATCCGGCCCTAATTGTTCCGAAATTTATACTCAAATCAGAATACTTATTATTTTCTGATAAACATTAAAAACGGTCCGTAGAGAGGTTGAGTCGACTGCATGCACCCCCCGACGGCAGCTAAGTGTCTGGATGCAGCCCTGGTTACTTTGTTTCTTTTTTGACGTTCTATAATTAGGCGCGAATATGCACTGATTTTAGCTAATTTTCATTCATTCCTTGACATGGCTGATGTACCGGAATCCCAACAACACGCCGCTAAAAAGCAAAAGCGACTATGCAGGTACCGGGAAGAGTGGGTGGGGAGGTACCCGTGGATTGACAAAGCCTTAAGCGACGAGATGAAAGCATTCTCCAAAGTGTGTAGAAGAGAGTTTGGTGTTTTTCACGGAGGAGAGGCAGATGTTAGACTACATGCTAGCAGCAAACTACACTGTGCCAACACCGCGACAGTAAAGACCATGCAACGTTAGTCTCCTTCTTTAAAGCCTGTGTTGCACCACTGTTGATTAATGGGTACATAAAGCACTCAATATATGTATGTAAGCACCTGCAAAATTGACGTTTTTCAGTATGCTTAATAACCTTGTACTACCCTTTTGTTACTGTATGAATTTACTCCATGTACCAGAATGCTTTGTAATTTACTTGCTTCTGTGATTTACAACATTCTATACATGTGCACCAATCAAATGTCTTTGTTTGTTTTGCTTTTATTTGAATTGTTTAAGCAGCCAATGATTATTTGTTATTTGTTTATGCCCACGAAATCGCGGGGAATGGGAAGGTTCCATCTCCTCAGAGAGGAGAAGGCTCGTCAGTCACGGTCCGGGTTTGCACTGGAGAGAGAGAGGATACTTTGCTGCCTGTAGTTTGTGGAGACCATTGGACAAGTTCATAGGCCCACTTACTCCGTAACATCAGCGCATCGTACTTGCTTACCCCTTCTCTTTTAAGTTACCGGTCTGCTATTATTTGTCTAGCTAGCTATTTGTTCAGTGCTATTCATATATCTATGAGTGCTATTGTAGCTGAAGCTATCCTGACCTGGGTAGCTGACCTGCTAGCTAGCTCCTGTTGCATTCTCCTTCGGAGACGGACTCGATTTGTGCTTCGGTGCTGGGCCCACCGGAGCCAGACCTCCTAAGGACGACTGCGTTTTGCCTCCGGTGCTGAGCCCACCGGAGTGCCAACCGCCAACTACCCGCTGCTGCTGTTGAGGTGTGCACTGCAGGCTGACTGCAGCAATATCCTCCACCGGAGTCGCATCCTCGGCTAGCTGGGACATAGCTGCCTCCGATTCCTCTGTGTCAGGACTGAGCGGAATCTCCCGGTTCTGAGTGATCGGTCGTGAGTAACGTCAACTGCACTTACACTGACACACACACACGTTCTCGTCTCTGCTTGGATCACCGGCGACCCAGCTAACACACAACTAAACAGCCACGTTGCCTATAAGTTGCCAGTTGGTCACGGCCAACTAACATTCTGGCAACCTTCCTGCTATGTGGCCACAACGTTGCCACTATGAAGTGGCCATTTGGTGACTTGAGCAACGTTGCCACAACGTAGCGCTAAGGTCAGTTGGTAATGTTGCCGTTTGGTGGTGTAAATAACGTGGCCCTATGGTCATTTGGTAACGTTGCCATTTGGTGACTTGAGCAACGTGGCCATAACGTGGCCCTATGGTAATTTGGTAACGTTGCCATTTGGTGGTGTAAATAACGTGGCCGCAACGTGGCGCTTTGGTCATTTGGTAACGTTGCCATTTGGTGACTTGAGCAACGTGGCCATAACGTGGCCCTACGGTCATTTGGTAACGTTGCCATTTGGTGGTGTAAATAACGTGGCCGCAACGTGGTGCTATGGTCATTTGGTAACGTTGCCATTTGGTGACTTGAGCAACGTGGCCCTATGGTCATTTGGCAACGTTGCCATTTAGTGGTCTAAATAACGTGGCCGCAACGTGGTGCTATGGTCATTTGGTAACGTTGCCATTTGGTGACTTGAGCAACGTGGCCCTATGGTCATTTAGCAATGTTGCCGTTTCCCAACACCAATTGTTAGCTGAGGTTATATCAAATGCAATAATAATCAGAGATATTATTTATTTATTTATTTTTTAAGTCAAACTATCTTCCAGCCAGAAAAATGGACCACTGGTTTGTACTGTTTATTTACTACCTGATGACTCATCCCCACAAAAATAATGCTAAACTGAGATTAATGTTTACCATCCAGAACTACAATTTTCTAATTTCCACAAACTCTGACCCAGTTGAAAAATAGCAATCAAATATATTCAGATACTGAATTGATTAATCATTTATTTTAAATGCATGTAGGGAACACATCAATAAATCACACTGACAATTCTTTCTATTAACATTTGAAGTAAAATTCATGTGTTTCATGAATTCAAGTGATGTGTACAAACAAACCACGTTGCAGGGTAGGCATTGGTCAACCAGGAGAGAGCATAAAGACCTTGGAGAGGCTGAGGTGGAGAGTAGCTAAACCACTGACTGCTAATCAGAATCCAATCCAAACTATGCTTTATATTAAGTTATAAGAAAATAACAGCAGTGCACATGACCCACAGGATAAGACTGATAACTGACAATCAACCTAAGTTTAATTTTAGTATTCAGTTACCAAGGCTGAAAAGAGGTTAAGCAATTTGAAATTGTGTGAGTAGGAGTGTTGGGTAATGATATAATCACAGGTGTTTTGTTTGGCTGTAACCTCGAGGTTCTGAGGCAGAGTGGCGAAGATAACAACCCTGCGATCACAAATGCTGTGTTGATTCAATACATTAATTCTGCCGCCGACTAATTAACCTTAAAACACCAGATTATTCTATTGACCTGGGATATTCCCACTTTTGGGAATAGCCGTCTCCTGTCCAATAAGAAAACAAATAATTCCATAGAACCCAAATGTTGTATGAAATCATAGCATGAGAAAATAATTCTACATTACAACACCAGCTTAATTATAATTCAATTATTATTGTATTCACCAAATTATTCGATCAGCAAGTAGGCTAAGTGGTGCCAATCCAACATCAGTTCATATGTCAATTAAGTGTTGCAAGTTTTCTATCAAGCTGAAGTTGTCCTTAAGCCGTAGAGATGCTGGTTCTGCTGTCGCAACTGAGTCAGGGTTATCAATGTTGCCTCCGGTTGTCTCCAAAATGGTGGATCGATCCCTCTTCAGTTCGGTCCCTGGAAAAGAAAAAAGGTAAGAATGTCTTAATACTTTCTGTTCACACACTCACAGTTTAATAAAATATCAAGCGAAATGAAAAAGTGTGCATAGACAGCTATACAAGAACAATTGTGTCTAGCTAGCTGAGTTTGACTGCTCCAAAGTCCTTTTAGGCAAGTCCCTCCACTCGGCAGTCATATTGCAACGCTTTTTGGGTACTCATCGGGCATCCTATTCGGCAGAAATACGCGTGCACAAGGCTTCGTGGCACAATGTCTGCACAACACAGCACATAATTGGCTCGATGTAGTCACATCACACCACATGATTGGCTCAATGTATACACATGTCGACATTTTGGCGAAGAAGGGGTGGGATATGTGTAGACAACAGCATGCATTTCTATGGAGGATTTTTTGAGTGCTGTCTCCTCATTAGAAAGTCTCTGACTTATCTTGTTTTTATGCCTGTAACTCTACTCTACACCAGATGTGAGGAGTACCACCATGCTGCCCTCTGCAGCCTGTGCATTGGCAATGAGGAGACCAAACATTGTTAATTCGAGCTTCCCTTTTAGATGTAACATTAGGTTGAGTAATTGTCTATGCTTACCTAAATCTTATTTTGCTTTGACATTTTTATGTGCATGCACAAACAAAGTCGATGGAGAGGGGTGAAGGTGTAACCCACCTAAGCATTGGTTACTAAACCCAAAATTAGATGCCAATGTTAAATAAATAGGTACATAAATTAATAAATAACAAAATAATTAAAAATCCAGAAGGACATACGATTTTCTAGTCAAATGCTTTTATTTTGACAAGTGTGTTGCTTGGATACCAGAATTCGTTTATTTTACGTTCTACTCAATAACGTTACACTTGAATGAATAGACTTTGAATCAAAACCTTTTACTCCTTGACACCTTTCTATCGTGAATCATTTTTAATACGTCTTAAGTCGTTTTACTATTTCTACTTTGTCCTTAATCTTCCCTCATTGTTTTCACGTCTTTATCCACTTCTTTTGAACGCCGGTGAGTAATTGATCTGCTAGCAAAGATTGTTAAGGCTAGCGAGTGATTAGCATCGCGTAGCAGCAATTGCATTAGAATGGGGCTAGCATGTAGCATGCTAGGATAACTTTGAGCTAATTGAATGATATAAAAAACCAATCGGAGATTTACGTTTACTGTACTGCTTTGTTACTGTACTTTACTGTACTGTAATGTTAGTGTTTTAATATTAATATGATATGTGAATGTTATTGAATATGACAAGTGTAATTAGTAGATGGTGTGCTATGATTTTATATGAGATATATGCAGTAACGGACTCCCCAGAGAAGGCGTTAGTTTGGCATGTTCTAAGACACGAGCTAGTAGCCTGTGTGTGTGAGATGAAAGTGGAACCCTTTCTCTCATGGTTGGTGACCGAAAACGTTGGGTATGTTGTGCCTCTCTTAATTGAAATGTTGTTTTCTGTAGCCCACACTACTAAATTTGAAGGCAGCAACTTGAAGGGGAAGGAGAAGCTGCCACTGCTCGGAACCCGGAGTATGCAGCACAATAAAACGTAAGTAAAACTTCGGGACAGTCTGCACAAATTCAAAAAAAGTGCAGCTCTTACCTGAAAGCTAAAGGTTTTCTTCTTTGCTTGCAGGCCCGGCAGCAGCAGTAGGAGGAGGAGGGGAGGAGGAGGAGGAGCAGCAGCAGCACATCAAGTCATCGGCAGGAACTCCCAAATTAAATGAATTTAAATAAATGGTGTAATCAAATGTGAAATGTCACTCTGATCTTCTTAAACCAAGTGAGTGGGCAAATGAGGACTGCATCTGCAGATCCGCCCAGAGCTGTTTTTTTTTAACATCCTGACAACATTCTGGCGACCTCCAACATGGGTTTCAATGTTGCTATCACGTTGCGGTTACGTGGTTACGTTCGGTTTTCCCCTTGAGTGAATTGTTCGCTCGCTGACATTTCTCAGCTATTGGGTTGTCACTTTTATTACGTGGCTAATTATTATTAAATAAATATTTGATTATTATATTTCATTATACTTTGGGTGTATTGGCAATTCATTTAACTACCTTCACCACTACCCACACAGCAAAGGTGTCTGTGGCGGACCCGCCCTCAAGCCGCCAGATCCGCCGGACAGTCAACCTCCGATTTGGCTATGGGCACAGAACACAATCAGACTCCGCCAGCGCGCCCTCAAACCGTGGGTCCGCGGCGGACCCCGTGCGAATGCGCATATCGAACGCGCCCTCTCAAGTCTGCTAACGGCTCTTTCCTCAGTTTTCTCGCTAATGGAGTGGAAAACGGCGGCGTCTGAAGGCTCACTGTAAGTATGCTCCTATATGCTTAATTTTTTAAGTTACCTAGTCTATCCAGTGAAAATGTACTTCCATAACACAAGTTACTTACTTATCTAGCTTTGCTTACTGATATAATCTAATTAGAAATTTGTTATAACGTAACGTTAATGGCCAGCTTGATGGCTTTAGCTTTTAGTGCTAGCTCATATTAGCTGCCAAGTTACACACCAGCTAGTTTCTAGGTTGTGCACGTTAATTTAGCTCACCTTTCACAGGGCTAAATCCTGTCTAACTTGAGCTTTGTTAACGTTTCATAACTTAACTCAAAATTGCGTTTAAAATGAGCTAAGCTAACTTCATGTGTTAGCCTGCAAACAACAAAAGTTGGCTTGCGTGAGCTAGCGTTAGCTTGTTGGCTAACGATAATGTTAACAGGAAAACTCGTTTTTTCTTATTGATCATGGACTCGGGCGCTGTCCTTAAGAAAACCTAGGCTACTTTGGATAAACATCATTTCGTTCTGGTAGGGGGCTGATTTCACATTGGTTAACGTTACCTGTCTTGGATAACTTGAATGTTAGCAGCTGATAAGCTAATTATTTTCCCTGTCATAGCCCGATGTGAGTCGTGCATGCTCAGATGTGTTTGTTGGTTCCAAAAATGGACGTTTTGAACTTTGTTGACAATATTTATACTTAAAACAAACTGCTTCGGGATTAGTGCCCTTATATTTTGTAAAAGTTAGCGAGAAGTCGGCTAACTGGCCTACTATGGGCTCTGCTATGTGGCTGCACAAAATAAGCAGGGAAGGATTTTCGATCAGCCGATATAAAAAGTCAGTTTTTGCAGACGTTTCCTGGTTCCAAAACCGGGCTTTTGCTAACTTTTATTTAATATAAGGCCACAAATCCCGAAGCTATTTGTTTTATGTGGACATAACGCCGTCAACGAGTTCATTGAGTGATGAGGAATGTTTCTTGGAGTAAGATTTAACGAGAAAGGGCAGTATTTGACTTGATGTAAATGCACATTCCTTAATGTGTTTTTGCCTCTTATAACTGCTTTTTCACATCTTTACATGCTTCATTGTGGAGCGGAGGTCTTTCTACCGGTCAAGTATCATTGCCTTGTCACAGGTCAGACAATTTTCAACGGAACTATGAGATAAAATGATAAGCATCCCACTCTCTGGATCCCGATATAAAGCTAATTTTTTAATGGAGTGTAAGATTGGTAATGTTACATATTTGGCAGTTTCTTTCTGATGATAAAAGTAATGTATGTTTATGTTCTACATCTGTGTTACAGGTCATTCACCAGTGGCTCCAGTCTGGTTTGGGGGTCTACCCTTTCTCATCCTGGCCTGCCAGCCAAGTAAAGTAAGCTATACAGTTTTGCATTTGATTTATTTGACTTTTGGTCCACACTTAAAAAAAAAAAAATAATAATAATAATAATAATAAAAGGACCACATACTTTTGTAACTGCCTTTATCAGTTCAGGATTAATTGAATGTACAGTAAATCTCAACATACAAAAATATGCTTGTCTTCTGTAATAAAATCCACCTACTTCAAAAGCGCTCTAATGAAATGCACATATTTTTGTTTTAGAAGAGAAATTACTACAGACCTCTGCAACTGCTGATACCGGTTCAGGATGAATTGCAGGTAAATCTCAACATATAAAATGCTTTTGTCAGCTTTGATAAATACCTCATTTCTAATACCCCCAAATGCTGGACTGTGTAACTAACAAGTAGTTGTGTCTGGGAACTGCTTTTCTGATGCCTTTTTTGTATTTTAAGGGAACAGGTCTTTGCCAAAATGTGGTCAGTTCCATAACTCCTCATCACACTTACAGGAAGGCTACACTGCGCACGTAACTGAAGCATTCAGTTTGCAGAGCATCTGTTGCAACAATTGGCTTCCGCTGTAGTCAATGGAACTGGTTACACCAGACGTGATGGCGTACAGTATGTTTAAAAACATTGGATTAGTCTTCTTAAACTATTTTTACGCTCTGCGAACCGAGTGCTTCACTTGCGGACTCGGTGTAGCCCAGGCCTTACAGGTGGTAGATTTTGTCACAGTTAGACAGAGCCGATAGCAGCCTGCTGGCGGCGGTGGCTTTATATTCATGTAGCAGACATTCCGTTTAAAAGTAGGTAGTTATGTATAACAACTCATTTTGTTATGCTTCTATGATTACAGATGCTGTGAGAGAGTCAGTGGTTCAACCAGCCAACAAACAGGAAAAGCTCAAGTCGGAGTCTTAACTGTCAGCAACTCTACCCAAAAAAATCAGGTTACTGTTATTGCCCACTAAGAAAAACAGTGGTCTGGTATGAAGGTTATCTGTGTTTTGGAACATGTTCTTAATATTCATTAAATAATAAAAAAAAGTTTGACACTTTATGGTTGCATTTCATTTTACCTCTAATACCTGTTCAATGTATTTGGTGTCTACGATGACCTCTTTCATTGAGCATTGAGGTGCGGTGAGGAGCATTGAGACAAGTTTCCACAATTGGACAGTTAGCAATTGCATAAAGGATTTACAGTTTGTAACTGATGGATAACTTGTAGGCTATTGTAGTGTAGCAGAGCTGAATTGATGTAGCCTACTGCTAGTAAAACCCCTATTTTCATACTTGCTGTTTCACAATGAAGGCATTTGGCTGTAAAATCACAATGTGCTTCACATGATAGATTTTGACTTCGTCTTAAACTGAATGCATTAAGTCATTTGTATTATATTTGTCATATTGGTTGGTACAATACTTTACATTAAAACCTATTTTTTGTAGTGCAGTCTAGGTGTTGGCCAGATAGGTTAAGCTATATATTTCTGTAGTAGGCCTAGTAGCTAGTTTTTGGCCATGAAATGAACTGCTTCATGAACGGATCCTAAACGTATCCGGGACGGATGATTAGCGGGTCCGAAATGATTCCGCGGCGGATGCCTCTCATATGACCGGGTCCAAAACGGACCCGGAGCGGATCTGTGGCTCATTCGCGGATCCAAAGCGAAACCGGGGCGGATGTATCCATTTATGTACGGATACGCAATGGGACCGCCGCGGTGTCTGATCGGATCCGCGAGCCGGCATCGCGGCGGATACGCCACGGTGTGCAAGTGGACACAGTTTCGGATCCGATTTCTGGATCCGTTCCGGAGTTCACCGTACCTCCGCGGCGGATGCGTTTCGTAGTCCGTTTGCTGTCTGGGTAGTCTTATTATTTTCACATTGATTATTTAAATTCTGTAGGAATACACTATACACGAGCTATACGGTAAGTGTAGTATTTTTACAGTGGAGGCACCGCGCTATTCAATTGAATTTATTGTCTGTAATTGTTAGCCTACTGGTATTCAGGAATCTCAGCCAGCTCACCATTCCACCGCTGAGACCTTCAGGATCCTGTTTGCGCCATTTAATTAATTGTTTATGTATTGTAATAGTGCCTGTGCACACACCCGTTAAGAAGGGGTTACATTTTGGAGGCACCGGATTTTCCTGTTTTACCTAAACCAGTAGGTTGTTTGTAAATTATTAGTAGTTTTTGTTTTAGCTATTGTTATCCTACCTGAGGCACTCAACATGGACCTTAGTCAGGCTGTTGAGTGGAGCTGTGAGCAGAATGTGGAGTTGTCTCATGCTATTTTACTTAGCAGAGTGCCATTGGATGTCACCGACGATCTTGTGAGTCATGTGCTTGATACAGTCAAGGTCCTGGGTCCCACACGGATACGTGGTCGCTGTGGCGACGAGACCGGTAGGCTCATGTACAATTTAGTAGAGACTTGTGCCGAGGTAGATTCGCGTTCTGTACCGCCTGAGATAGGAATTCTAGGTGAGGCAGGGCCGTGGGCTGTTCATGCGATGAGTAGCATACTGCATGCTAACCCTGTGCCTGAAGGGGACTTGCCGAGAGTAATCCCAGCCTACGAATTCAATAACAAAATAAATCATGCATAATTAAACATTACCTCGATTTAGGCTACTTGGGTATGGCTTAAGGCTTGACTACACGGTGGTAACGAAAATCGAAATCGAAATTTGCTGTCTACATTATTGTCAGTGTTGGGGTTAACGCAACTACGCAAATCAAAACAGTGGTGTGATAATTGAGCCAGTAGAGAAATAACTGTTCAGAATTAATCTGTAGCCTTGGGTAGGCTTCTGCAGAAAACAATGTTGTTGCCGATTTAATACCATCTGGCGACGTTTTTAACAGGCTACGCAATAGAGGCTTAGACAACTATGACCCACGTTTTGGTTTCGTAAATTAATTTGCCCTACTTCTTGACTGCAATGTAGTCAATTGACTGCTTGACATGTCATTTTTATTTTTCTGTACAATAAACAAATACATCTGCTTTATGCCGCAGAATTACATTCATATTTGGCTGACTGCAGACGCGCCACTTCCCTCCCTATATTCCAAGATTAAGATAGTAGCCTATACAAAAAGCACTTCATACTATCATAAAAAAATAGTTAAAACGAATAGCTATTTGCAATTTGACAAAACACTGGTCCTCATTTTGTGAATGCGAAGACGATATGAGCCTGTTGCATTTAGTTAGATGTCCGAGTCACGCATAATGTTTGAAAACCACTGGCTCGTAATCACAATAATTTAACACACGACAGTTGGATAGCCTACTTCATCATGTCCCCATGCCTACATTTTTGTGAGTAGCATAGAGATCGTTAAAAACAATAAAGTATGGCTCTCCGTTTGGGACATCGAAAACTTATATTTTTAATAGACTACCGTCGAAGATGCTGACTTGCAAAAGCCTCGGGATAACACGTTATCTCCACTATCATCAGTCATGCCCCTTGATCAAAGTGGGGAATGAAATAAAAGTTTGAGAACCACTGGCTTAACAAGTTACCTGCAGTCCAGAACACAGAATCTGTTGCAATATTCTGATGATCGGCGATGATATCGGCAAATGTTTGTTTTCCAAAGTAAGAATTTTACTTCACCATGCACCTTCGACAATACCTGGCCTACCTGGTATCATTACAATAATAATAATAATAATAATAATAAAGCTTTATTTGTATAGCACCTTTCATACACAGAATGCAGCTCAAAGTGCTTTACATTTGAAGCATGTAACACAATAGTAGTCAGTCAGTCATTATCAATCACTTTTCTTTGCTGTTTATGATATGCTCAGCAACATATCAAAAATATAGAAAATGACGTCATAAGACTGGCAGCCTTAACCCTCTTACCCCCCACAAGCACGCCATATGGCAACTGTGGCAAGGAAAAACTCCCATATTCCAGGAAGAAACCTTGAGCAGAACCTGACTTAATAGGGGGAGCCCATCTGCTTCTGGCTGGCTGCGCCCTCCAATAGTAGCAGATGTAGAATAATCTGAAAATGTAGTCTACAGGATAAGATGAGTTAACTAAAAGCTTTCCTGTACAGGTATGTTTTCAGATCTTTTTTAAAAATATTTACTGAACTCGCCTGCTTGATGTACAGAGGCAGGGTGTTCCATAGTTTGGGGGCATAATGGATAAACGCAGCTTCTCCACTTTGTTTGTGGAGCACTTTGGGTACGATTAAAAGATTAGAATTGGATGATCTAAGTTTCCTTTGTGGTTGATAAGATATTAAAAGCTCAGAGATATATGAAGGTGCTATGCCATTCAGAGCTTTGTAAGTAATTAACATAACCTTAAAATCAATTCTATAGGAAATAGGGAGCCAGTGCAGTTCAGCCAACACAGGGGTGATGTGTTCTCTCTTCTTAGTCTTAGTTAAAAGTCTAGCCGCAGAGTTCTGTATGAGTGCCAATTTCTTTAGATGTTTTTTGGGAAGACCAGTGAAAAGTGCATTGCAGTAGTCTAACCTGCTAGTGATAAAGGCGTGAATTAGTTTTTCTGCATCTTGTTGAGTTAAAAAGGGCCGCACTTTGGCAATGTTTCTCAAGTGGAAATAGGCTGTCTGAGTAACTTTACTGATATGGGGCTTAAAACTTAACTCTGCATCTAAGATGACACCGAGGCTTGTTACTTTTGGTTTGACCTGGTGTGCCAAGTTCCCCAGATTACTAAGAATAATATCTCGCTTTAGTTTTGGTCCAACCAGAAGTACCTCTGTTTTGTCATCATTTAGTTTCAAAAAGTTTTTGCTCATCCACTGATTAATGGAGGTTAGGCATGCAGTGAGGGAGCAAAGGCCATCTGGGTTAGTTGGCTCAACAGAAAGATACAATTGGGTATCATCTGCGTAGCTGTGGAAGTTTACATTATGTTGACTTATGACGTTTCCCAATGGAAGCATATATAGAGAAAATAGCAGGGGACCAAGGCAGCTCCCCTGGGCCACACCAAAAGGCAAGTCATGTTTTTCAGATACATGATCTCCTAGACTGATATAAAAATCTCTGCCAGTAATGTAGGTTTGAAACCAGTTTAGAGCATTATCAGAGAGACCCACCCACTTCGCAAGGCGGTGAATTAGGATGCTATGATCAATGGTGTCAAATGCCGCACTCAAATCCAGAAGAATAAGGATTGAGACTTTGTTTGAGTCGGTAGCTAGTCTGAGATCATTGACTATTTTTACTAGAGCCGTTTCTGTGCTGTGATTTGATCTAAAACCTGATTGGAATTTTTCAAGGATACTGTTTTCGTTGAGGAAGGTATTTAACTGATTACAAACAACTTTTTCAAGTACTTTGCTCAAAAACGATAGATTTGATATAGGCCTGTAGTTGCTCAGATTGGTATGGTCAAGATTTGACTTTTTAAGTAAAGGTTTCACAACAGCGGTTTTAAAAGCAGTTGGAAATATACCTGTTTCTAATGAGGTATTTATTACCTTGAGAAAAAAGGGAGCTAAGCCATCATATACTTTTTTGAGGAATGTAGTAGGGATTGGATCTAAAACACATGTTGAGGAGCCGGTTTGAGTTATAATTTTACCAAGCTCAGATTGAGTAATAGTGCTAAAGGACCTTAATTTTGGGGGGCTGTTTTTGGGTGTACTATCAAACATATTACTTGTGTTACCAATAGCCTCCCTTATAGAAATGACTTTGTTTTTGAAGAAGTCTGCAAATTCTTCGCATCTTAGAGAGGATGCCTGACTTAGTGTATCAAAAGGTGTTTGATGCAATAGCCTATCAATGGTAGAGAACAACACCCTAGAGTTTCCACTGTTTTCAGCAATTACCTTAGAGAAGTGGTTCCTCCTCTCATTCCGAATAGCTCTATTATAATTTGCAATTTTTTCTTTTAGAATGGCACGGTGAACCTGTAACTTAGTTTTTCTCCATGTTCTCTCAGCTTTCCTACATGATCTTTTTAGATCATGGATATTTTCGTTCATCCAAGGTGTCAGTTTGCTACAGGGCCTTTTTTTAGTCTTTAAGGGTGCCACTCTGTCAAGCAGAGCGCCTAATTCACGATTGAGAGCCTCTACCATTTGATCAATGGGATGATGTAAAATATCTAAATTTATGGAGTCTATAAGAGCTATGAACTGCTGTTCTGCTCTAATGTCCAAGAGTCGCGATTTGATTGCAATTTCGGGATGAATTTTTGGAGTATGTAGTACAATATTAAAAGATACACAATGATGATCAGACATATTTATATCATTTACTGATAAGTCTGTGACTTCTATCCCTCTGGAAATGACTAGATCGAGGGTGTTGCCAAGGTTGTGGGTGGGTCCTGTAACATGCTGCTTTAGCTCTAAACTGTCCAACACATTAAGGAACTTACTGGCTTTAGCATCAGTTGTCTTATTGACATGAATATTGAAGTCGCCATTTACAATTATCCGATCATAGCTAGTGATGATGAGCGACATAAGTTCAGAAAACTGGTCGAGAAAGCCAGTCCATAGTTTAGGAGGGCGGTATAAGGTTAATAGAAGTACAGCTGGGTCAGCCTTCAGAGTGAGGGCAATATACTCAAAGGAAGCGAATTCGCCAAAGTTGACTCGTGTGCAACTATATTTGTTTGAGAGAATGGAGGCAATTCCACCACCTCGTTTGCCTTGTCTAATTGAGTGGAAGAAATTATAATTTGGGGGACAAGTCTCAACAAGAACAGCTTCGCTGTCTGAAGTCAGCCAGGTTTCAACAAGAAACAGAAAATCCAATTTTTTTTCACTAATAAAATCATTGATTGCAAAGGTTTTGGTAGTAAGTGCACCTATATTTAGTAAACCCATGTTAGCTGAAAATGCCTCTGGCTTTTGAGGAATATGCTGAGGTATGGAAAGAATATTTGTTAGGTTTCTAGTTTTAAATTTGTCTTTTCTTTTTACTATACGTTGGGTAGAAATCAACGTTGGAATAGAACTATAAGCATAAGTCATGCTATTGCATGACACAGCTTTACAAACATTATTCGGTGTCCTAAAACTGGCATATTTTATGGCATTGTGTCATGTAAGTTCGTTGCAAAATGTAGAGAAATGTGTGAGGTGGTCAGCGGGGGACAATTGAGACACACATTGGATTGTGTTATTACTTGAACATTCCACACTATCCACAGCTGTGGTAGGCCTATCAGGGGCAGGAGGATTACTGTCAGCGCAGGCTTTATATAAAATTCTTCAACAGAAGGCCTCGAATGTTGTCTTGTTTGTGGAGCGCTTCGCTTCTGTAATCTCGGCTTCATTGAAAATGAGGGCTTCCCTCAATGACCTCCGAGAATAAATAAAGGTTGAATGAATGAATGAATGAATGCAGGCTTGCCCAAAATAAAGGCATGTGGTTTGCGCAGCCTACAGTAAATAACAGACCCGCCAGAATGTGCGTTATGATGCTTTTTTACGAGCAAGATGTTTTTGGTACCCTACGCACACTGCATATTCTTGAATAACAATGATCATCAGTAATATTCGACCATTAATTTGGGTAAATGGGCAAGCGTGACCACCTTGATTGGCTGATTGGCTGATGATTGTAACGCGAGCATGATTCCAAACACCTCCCTTACGATGATGAGTGACAGGAGCCGTTTATGGGGGGTATGGGCGGCGCCATCTTGGAAAACCTTGGGAAATCCTAACCCCGCCCACCTCCTGAGCAAGCCGGTGAACCCGCCTCGTCGTCAGCCGAGCAGCCTCAGCTAAGCTATCTGTAACGTTAGGCCTACAAGATAGACTGTCACAGACGTTGCTGTAACATAATTTGCTGGTAAGTTTGATCTGCTAACGTGAAGTTCATGTATGTTTCTTAATGCCATGTTCAGACACTTTTTAATTTTGTATGCTGAAAGGTATTCGGGTGAACGGTTGAAAAGTTGAGAATGAAGAGTTGAGTTTGCAGATTCTAGCTTCTAGGTAAAATAAACTAACGTTAGCTATCCCTCCCTTGCTGAAGTTACGGTAAAATAACGTAGAGTAATTTAGCAGTTTAGCGTTACAGGTTCAGCAACTCATACTGACAAAAATGTATCTTTGCCTTTATTGTTTTGTGATTAACGTTAGCATCTCATATCCTCAGTGGCAGCCATCATTGTAACGTTAAATAATTTACGATAACATCAGCCAGCTCGCTGTATTCTGTCAACGTGAGGTGTGAATTGATAACAAAATCGTAGTAGGGTATTAGTTAACTTGTACATCATGAATTCATTTTGATTAACTCTTAATATCACGTTTTGAAATCGCTATATTGCTCTAAAGTTGTCAGTGGTAGCTTGGTCTAAGATGACATTGAAATTTCTCATCGGTGGCCATTTCACGATCCAGCGTTCATGTTCGGTTAGCTTTCCTTATTTCCCCTTCTTGTCAGGCTATTATCAAAACGTTAAATCCAGTTACAGTGTCCGGTGTTTGGCATAACAATGCCAATATTAGTGTAGTTTGTCACTGAAGACCCATTTCAAATCGCACAATAGTACTACAGCATTGTACAATAACTGTACTTTTGTTGATTACAACAAGTAGTGTTGGTTTGCGTTATTGTATTATCTTGTAAGATATATAGGTACTAATGAAAAGTTTACCTTTCTATTTTGGCAGTTCGCCATGGGGAGGAGGCGGCAAGGAGGTCCATGGGCTCTAACCTGGGACTAGAGGTCCAGGTGAAGTGGTTTGGCTGGGGTGTGGTGATATTGAACCCATTGAGACTATACAGTACTTTATGTCTATTGATGGACTGTTACACCTACCCTTTACTTATGCCAAACCCATTTCTGTTCTTTAAATATCAGAAAGCAAACTTACTGTTGATGGCACTGAACTGCGATCTTGGAAATGTTTATGGAACTTTTCTGAACTGTTAATTACATTAAAACTCATGCCAAACCAATTTGCCTGTGCTTTCAAAAACATTTATACAAATCCGTCAGCTTCAGTCAGTAGGTTGAATTGAAGACCCAGATGCAGAAGTAAAGGTGATTTTTTACTTGTATATCTTGAGCATTACAGGTAACCACTGACTTTGTGAAACTAAAATAACAAAAACTAATATGTACTAAGCTAGTACATAGTCAATACATATTAGATCACTTTAAAGACACAGATGCAAATGCTGTAAATAAAGGTGAACAAAGTCCTTGAAATCAGAAGCTGCCACTGCTCAATGACTTCTGCCCCATCTGGTAGGATTTCAAAATGTTCCAGATCTGAAAACAGAAATATTGGTATATGTCACATCCTTGAACTTACTGTAAACTATGAACAAGTGCTCACAAATTAAGCTAAAAAATATTTTTTATGTGGCAATCATAGACTGTGGAGGCAATATATGACAACAACGAAGTAAGGTTTGCAGACTCCCAATATTTATAATGAACAACAACTCACAGAAAACTTAGCTGAATGGGGACAGGACACGCGTATTCAACTATTGCACATGCCCTGTTTACGCGGGCAATAAGCAAAAACAAATGTGGTGTATTTAAAGTAATGTAGAATAAATATTTCTTGTATTTTTGTGTTTTCAGTGAAACAGTGTAAGCTCATATCTACACCCTATTGAGGTAGTTATTAACAGTTAGGCCAAGGTCCAGTCAAACAGTAGCCAGCCACTGGTGCCATATTGTTTAATTATGCAATCTGTATCCAACCAAAACCTGCTGATTTGAAGGCATAATACAACTACTTTCCGTGTGTGACTTATCAAAAGATGCTAATGATAAATTATTTTGATAGTTATTGCACAGATACGCCCTGGACTGCTCAAAATAAAAGGCCACTCTAAATGTCTGAAATGCATTCATGTTTGTTCAGTATATGGTAACCATGTCTGGAATATACAACCAGTAGGTTGATTAAATGTATGAAAAATGTCCATGGGTCCTGTCCTGGGTAAGTACCATGGAATCAGTGCTGAAGTGATGCTTCTGAGTGTCGACTGCACAGACGAGAACTGAAGTTAGGAGTCCAGAGCCCTCTCCAGCACCCAGCCTGTCTGGATTACCTACAGGGAAACTTTGCATAGACAAGAAGTGTTAGTTCAAATTTGTGTTTAACAAATAAATGGCATCAATAAGAGTTTCAAACGTCAGTTATAACTATCGCTTGTTATCACAGCTCCATGTTCAAAGTATACGGTCAATGGTTCATAGCGGTTCACAATTTTGCCTCAGCTAGCCGACAACAAGCCTTTTAATGCTTCGGCTGAAGTTTTTTTGACAACCCAAAGACTGTATAAATTGTCAATGGACTAAGCATTCCCACAGAGCGTATTTACAAAAGGTTTTTTGACGAGAACATGCTTTGTTGCCCCAGTATGTTTGTGAACTAACGTTAACTTTAGAGCTGTCTGTTCATTGACTCGCACCTGGCTAGTATGACCAACGTTAAGCTAACTCATAACGGGAGCACAATGGTTTTCACTAACGTTAACTGTATCAAGTTAACTAAATGTATGTGTGTGCTTCTGCCATTCGGTCATCATTTTCGACATTAACTTATTTGAGGCGATATGACGCTAACGTTAGTGCCCACTCGATGCTAAATAATGCTAACATCTCTAGTGCTACGTGAAATAGTAGTGGAATGAATGTCACTTACCTGAAAAAACTGGAACGAAGTCTTCTGAAAGTGTCGGTTAGTAGGCTTCAATTAATAGCTTAGCAAACCATTTTATGTCAGCTTTTTGAATAAAGATGTTCAGAAAGGATGTGGTAACTTTGGGTATAATCATGGCTGAGACGTCAAAGTTTCAGGGTTTCCACTTTCCACTCAGCTGGCAACGTCTGCTGCTGTATGCCTCGACGTCAGCCGTCAATCAAGCCGACCACGCCCTTAATTATTCATATATTTTATATCTAAATGTGATCTAAACTAATGAGTTAGAAAAAAATTCACCCCCCTCACAGTTGTCAGGCACTGGGAAACTACCGAAAAGTACAATAAAAGTCCATGGGACCAGGCTTTAAAAACATGTATTTACGCTGTGAAAACGGACATTTTAACATGGGAGTCTATGGACATTTGCTCGCTTATGGGACCAGTCCCTAGCGGATTTTCGATGTATTGCAGTTTTTCGAACTTCCGGGTAGGCTTCATTGTTCAGATTAGAATGTTGCCGCTTGGTGACAGGTGACAGGTTGCGCTACACAAGGACGGAAGATGATGAATAACTGGGGCCGTAGGCTATTCACAAAGGCTTTTATCTTACTACTAGGAGTAGGCTACTCCTAAATCGCACTTAAAGATTTTAGCTTGGAGTTTTCTCTTAAAAGTTATTCACAAAGCCTTTCAGACAACTCCTAAACTAGGAGTGAGTCTTCGTGGCTATGGATGACGTCATTACTCATGCACGAGCTTGACTGAAGTGACCACCTTGATTGGCTGACGATTGTAACGCGGGAATTCCAAACACCTCTCTTCCGATGATGACTGACAGGTGACAGGTCGGAGAATGCGTGCTCTACACAAGTAGTGCGAAGGACGGAAGATGATTAATAACTGAATAAAAAGGCCTAGCCTAAATGAATAAAGAGTAAGGCAAAACAAATAGCCTAGTAGCCTAATGAAACATAGGCCTATGGATTGATGCAGTAGCCTACCTTTGCAACATTATTAAATGAATCTGTCACCATATCCAAAAAGGAGAACATTTTAATTTGATTCACAATGAAACGTTACATTTCATTTACATGTTAACAATGAGTAGTTTTGGTTGTTGTTGGTGGCGTTATTGCATCCCTTTAATGAATGCAAAATTGTTCCCTCGCGATTGGAAGCTCCTGTTGCACATAGGCTACGCATTTCAAAACATCGCAACGTAAAATGCCACAAAAAAGCTGTTTATGAATAGGTCTTAGTGAGTTAGGAGTCTTCTCGACTTAAGCTGTCCCAGACTTAGGTGCTACTTTTAGGTCTAAAATGCTTCGTGAATTACTTTTTGTGAAAAAATTAGGAGGTATTGCTACTGCTCCAACACTGAAAGGCAATGCTTGGATCAAGCCAGGTTCAGCATAGCGTATGTCACTGTCTGCTCACGTTGGTGACCGGACCAGGGCAAGCACACTTTCGCAGTTCCCGCCGGAAATGCAGTCTAGTTCATTTTAGGATTTTTTTTAAATACCATTACTTCATATAACATATATCCTGTGCCGATATTGTAGATTCTGTGTAATCTACATAAACAATAAAAGGCAAAACAAGACTCGACTACCTCGTACGTAACGTTAGGTTCCCGTAAGAAGAATGTTTAGCATGTCCGGTTGTAGTGAAGCTAACGCACCGTAGGGGGATAACCGTACTGTTTGGATAAGAAGCTCAGTCCAGCCAGCACGGAAACTCATGAACAAAGCTATGTAGCCTATAGCATTGTATGTTTAAGTACAGCATTGCATAGAGGCAAGTAAACCTAATGAAAAACGGCACTAACGATAATCATTTCAGTGGTTTTCGATGGATTGACCGTAGGTCGGAAAAGTGGAAAGAACATTAGCTTCAAGGCTATAACTTTTTTGTTTTGTTTTAGCATGACTGTTTTTGAAGATGATCATGTGTGGTAGCTTCAACATTAACACGACTTGGTATCACTTGTACAAGGATACAAGGAAGTTTATTGTCACATGCATATAGTTACTGGAAGTAAGAAATGCAGTGAAAATATGTAAGGATGATAATAATAATACATAAACTAGAAAATGTAATTCCAGGGAATTACGAGTGCATGAAAATGCAAAAATGGCTGCTGAATGAAATATTGTTGAATATTGTCTAAAATATAATCTAAGTAAAAAGATGGAGGTCAGATAGAGAAAAAAGCTGGCGGGGAGCCATAATTGATGACAGCTTACAGTTGGAATGGCCGAACAGTTAAATAGTTAAATTATTTTATAGCAAATTATTGTATTGAGGACTTATTTTGAAGTTGAAGTTGTGGGCAGAGGAAACAGTTGGCGGGAGTCATAGTTGATGACAACTGACAGTTTGAAAGGCTGAACAGTTAAATAGTTGGATAGTTAAAATTGTTAAATTATTTAAAATGTAATTATTGTAGTGAGGAGTTTTACTTTGAAATAGTTGTGGGGAGAGGAAACAGTTGACGGGAGTCAAAGTTGATGACAACTGACTGTTGCTAGAGTAGTTATGGTGGTTGCTATGCTGGTTGCTAAGTTAATGTTGGTTGCTAGGTTTTAACTGTGAATGTGGTTGCTAGGCTGTTGCTAGGGTACTTGAAGTCGTTTCTAGGTTGTTGCTAGGGTGTCCATGGTAGCTACCATCAGAAATAAAGGAGTTACTACAGTGGTTTGCTAGTATAATCATGTTGGTTGCTATGGAAACTGACATAGATGCTTAATTTCAATGGTTGCTAAATTGGTTGCTAGGTAGGTGGTGGTTTAATATAGTAGGCTAGAGGCATAGTTGATGATAACTGACAGTTGGATAGTTTAAATGGTCAAATTATTTAATAGGGAATTATTGTAGTGGAGACTTTTATTTTGAAACAGTTGTGGGCAGAGGAAGCAGTTAAACAGGATCTGTAGTCTTAACCCTTAAAGGGGTAGGTTTTTGAACGTTCTAAGTTCCGCAACAATTGAAGGTTCTAAAATTCTATGTTGAATTCAATGAACCCAGATATTCTTTAGAACGTTAATTTCTCAACATTCCCGTGACGGTACTCCTTTAAGGGTTAAGGGTTAATAAAGCCAGATTGTATGCTTAAAGCCTGAGACAGACAATTGCTGGAGGTGGCCAGAACACTTGGCATAGGATTCTAAGTGCCCTACTGTGATGTCATAATCGCCAATGTTAAGTCTATGGGGAAATTTTTAGTAGTTTTTAATTAATAGTTCAAAAAGTATTTGTTACAAAGTTGAAAAATACATAGCTGAAGTCACCTAAGTAAGACCTACGCAACACAGTTTGAACGAAGTTTCTACGTCAAACGGTTGAAGCTGAATTAAACGCACAAACGTAGAAGAAAAATAAGAAGAAGAAATCGGATAACAGTAGAGTGCATTTTCATGCCCTCTAATAAATGTTTAACTTTGAAGACGAAGGAAGTGTGAGAAGAATTTCTGTGTATCTATCATATGAGTTACAAGATTCAGTTCGATGGCTAATGTCACAAAGTTAAGTGTGAGTCTGCGCAGTACTGGGGGGACCAACTGAAAAATCGTTCTATTAGACTCAGTGCCCTCCCATTGAAAACGACGGAGTCTGTTCGTCCATTTCTTTTACTGTCTATACACGGGTTTCGCGTTTACCAACAAAACTAGATGTGCGCGCAGCCGTGAGGCAGAAGACGCTTGATGGCCGTCCACAACGTTATAAACTTAACCTAAATAGTCGGCTGCTGTAAGCTACAATCAGATTTTTTTGTATACCCCTGTTGTCTCAATGATAATAACATCTCATTTCAGACTATATTTCAAAGTTTGCCGTTCATTTGCATTATTAATATAACATCGTATTTTGTCATTTTTTGGCGAAGACATGCATTCCGTTAGGGATATTGAACATATTTAACATTCTCTAACCATCGTGATTTCGAATTGGTGCAGTTTTCAGCACAAAAACTCATTTTATTCTTTTGCTCTTTTGCATTGCTCTATGCTGTCCTATGGTGCTTTCTGCCTCTTGTTTGCGCACGCATGTTTTCGTGACGTTGCATAGAAATCCATGTATGGCGCCCACAGATCATCATCATCATCTTCTTCTTTTTTTTTTTCTTTGGCAGTTGGCAAACAGCTTTTAGGTGCATTACCGCCACCTTCTGAATAGGAGACTGTGGTGAGGTTAGTTTGATATTCGATATTCGGATATTTGACAGATATTCAAATTTTTTTTTTAATGCGGCCGGTTTCACCCTGTGTTTGCAGACAGTGTAGGCCTACAAACAGACGACCTCTCTAACTGCTCCCAGCCGACCTACTTAGGGACCGTCTATAAAGTACCTTCTGAATTACCTTCATAGTCATTTTTGTCAATAACTTTGACATCATGTGACCTACTGACTCCAAACCAATGCAGAATAGTTATCCTATATGGCAGCGGTCCCCAACCACCGGACATTCTTAACCGGGCCGCAGCCTATGACATGAGTTGAAAAAATGCATGCAAACTAAACTCAATTTAATTTGCAATAATGTCACGTTTTTACATGACATAGGCCTATATGCAGTTGTTTGATTGCACGCATGTTTGCATTTTGCAAGGTCTATTTTCTTACGTCTGTCAAGGATACAAGGGGGGGGGGGGGGGGGGGGTCAAAAAGTGCAGTAGAAGAGGGGTTTACTAGATTAAGTGGCAAGGGCTGCATAAGAAAGGTGGGGGAGGATTGGGATTGGGGGGGGGGGGGGCACCAACAAGGAGCACCCAAGAGCAACAGGGGCAAGGAAAAACTCCCTTACCAAAGAAGAAACCTTCGGCAGATCCACGGCTCAAGGGGCTAACCCAACTGCCAGGGGTCTTGGTGTGTGTGTTGGGGAGATGACAGGGGAGATGGGATAGTGTGCTGTGTATGTGGGGAGAGGGCAGTGTGCAATATGTGTGTTGGAGAAGCTTCCTCATGAGACAATGTGCTGTGTATTGGGGGGGGGGGGGACAGTGTGCTGTAAGTATGTTGGGGATGTGTGTTGGAGAAGCTTCCTGATGAAATAATGTGCTGTGTAGGTAGGGGAGGGGGGAGGGGGGGGGGGGCAGTGTACTGCAAGTATGGTGAAGGGACTTACTATTGCAAGCAGAGTACTTTATGTATGATGTATGTGACTGATGACAGTGAAGATGTGTGTGTCGGCGGGGGGGGAGTGGAGCAGTGACTGTGTGTGTGTAGTGTGTGTGTGGGTAGGTGGGGGCAGTGTGCTGTAAGTATGTAGAGGATGTGTGTTGGAGAAGATCCTGAAGACAATGTGCTGTGTTTGTAGGGAGGGGGGGCAGTGTGCAGCAAGTATGTAGAGGAGGCTTACTGTAGCAAGCAGTGTGCTGTATGTATGTGAGGTGATGACAGTGATGATGTAAGTGTGTGTGTTGGGGGTGGGGGGTGTGGGGGGGGGGGGCAGAAAGGCTAGGCAATCAAGGACATGGGTAGATAGATGGAGGAGAAATCAAAAATAATAAATAAAGTTCTTTACTTTATAAAGATGTGCAAAAGTTGGAGAAAGTCAGATGTGTGTGTGTGTGTGTGTGTGTTTTGACGTGTGATGAAATAAGAAAATAAATAAAAGGTCTGTAGCATAGGGAGAGGGATGTAAAAGTGCTAAAAGTCATGTAGGTGTGTGTGTGCGTGTGTGTGTGTGGGGGGGGGGGGGCCATGAGTGCTGAGAAGTGAATGAGTGCAAAGTCAGTGTCTGTCCCGCCTTCAACACTTTACATATTGCCTTCAGCGCTGCGCAGCCTCAGGTCAGCTTCACTTGATCAGTTCTTGGCGAACGGTAGTGTCACGCGAAGTTAGCTAAACTGCTAGAATGAGCAACAAAAAACAAGCATCTTTAGCAGGTCACTGGCCAGAGTGTTTGAGTTGCGAGAGCCGCTGCAGAGATTTCTTACAGAAAAAAAGTCACCGTTAGCTGCACATTTTAGTGATGAGGACTGGGTGTCAAAACTCGCTTACCTGTGTGACATATTCGGGTTGGTTAATGACCTCAACCTGTCACTCCAGGGGAGAATGACGACTGTCTTTAAACTGGCAGATAAAGTCGCTGCATTTAAAGCCAAGCTTGATTTGTGGGGACGACGAGTGGACCGGGGTGTATTTGATATGTTCCAAACACTAGTGGGGGTTTTGGGAGAGACTGAGACAGGGCCCTTTCTCTCGCAGCTGGTGCACGATCACCTTGTTGCGCTTTCAAATGAGTTTGAGCGTTACTTTCCATCCTCCAAAGATCCACGGCAAACCAATGAGTGCGTCCGCAACCCATTTGTCAATATCCCGAATAGTCCTAACTTGTCAGCGCAGGAGGAAGAGCAATTGATCGAAATTGCAAATGACTGTGGTCTTAAGAGTGTGTATGGAAACCTCTCTGGCGGGTTTTTGGATCAAAACCAAAGCAGAATATCCCGAGATAGCGGGTTTTCGGCAATGACTGCAACTAAGACCAAATTGCGCAATCGACTGGACATTTCAAACACACTGAGGGTGTCACTATCTTCCATCACCCCCAGATGGAACCTTCTTGTTGCAGGGAAACAAGCACAGGGCTCCCACTGATTATATTCGTAATGCACGTTTAGTTCCCATGTTTTGTTCCCATATTTTGTTAAACATGTTCACACTTGTTGACCCCCCCCCCCACCCCCCCGCCGGTCCGTGAAAAAAAAAAATGGGAATCAAACCGGTCCATGGTACATAAAAGGTTGGGGACCCCTGCTATATGGGACTAATCAGACACACATCTTCCTATAGCCATTGTATGCAGACTCTATTTTATATGAATATTTTGAAGAAAATACATTATTTCCTATAAGGAACAGTCACCTTTTTTCAATAAGGCCTACCTCGCAAGCCATGTGACGTAGTGACTCCAAACCAATGCAAAATAGCTATCCTATATGGGACTCATCAGACACACCTCTTCTTATAGCCACTGTATGCACACTGTGTTTTATATGAATATTTTAAAGAAAATACATAATTTCCCATAAGAAATTGTCTCCTTTTTTCAATACCTCCCAAGCCATGTGATCTAGTGACTCCAAACCAATGCAGAATAGTTATCCTATATGGGACTAATCAGACACACCTCTTCTTATAGCCACTTTATGCACACTGTATTTTATATGAATATTTTAAAGAAAATACATTATTTCCTATAAGGAACGGTCTCCTTTTTTCAATACCTCGCAAGCCATGTGACCTAGTGACTCCAATCCAATGCAGAATAGTTATCCTATATGGGACTCATCAGGCACACCTCTTTTTATAGCCACTGCAGGGGCGCAGGAGATATTTTGAAAATGAGGGGGACCAAATTGTGAACGCAAACCCATAGTGAGATTAGATTTCCAGATATCGGATCACCACCTCTGGCCCACTTTCGACGAAGATAATACCATTGCTTGTTTTCAAAATATTTTATAAAACACTGTGAGATGAGCACAACGCCAGATCTGCCCTCAGACCAGCTTCTTGATATGTGCCACTTATAGCCACTGTATGCACACTGTATTTTATATGAATATTTTAAAGAATATACATTATTTCCCATAAGGAATGGTCTACTTTTTTCAATACCCCCCAAGGCATGTGATATAGTGACACCAAGCCAATCCTTTATGGGACTAATCAGACACACCTCAAATTAATATAACTTTTTGCACATACTATTTTATAGTTCCTATTTGTTTCCTATGGAATGCCTTCCATATAATAGTAGATGCAAAATATTATTTCATATTGAGGTGTGTCTGATAAGTACCCCATAGCAAAACAGTTCTGTATTGATCTGTATTGATTGAGCAAAAAGCTGTTTTCCATAGGAAATGAATGTGATTCTTTAAAAAAACAAAAATACAATAGTTCATGCAAAATATTATTTCACATTGCCATGTGTCTGATTACTATCACATAGCAGAACAGTTCTATGAAGAGAAGTGTTGTGCGTATGGTGTTTGATAACTGACGGACAACTTCCATTCAACAACCATGAAATAGTGCTTAGACATCAAAGACAAATTGCATACATATATTGATACACGTGGCCCTCTGACTGTCTTAGTTTTAGCAGTATTTGCTACACAAAGGTTTTTTTGTTGATTGCTATTAGAACCATTTGAATATAGGAAGAGACACAGGGCATTAGACAATATCTGTTAAATGGGGCTGTATTTATTCAATTACTTTACATCCAAATAGAGTTAAACTTAGGTGAACACATAGTCAAGGGTGTCCATCTGTGTAGCAGTTTGATCCCAAGATGTTACAAAAAGAATGGGATGGGGGTGACAGAAGAGGAATAATGAGCGGACTGACAGAAACTAAGGAAGAACAAAGCAGTGGCATGGGTAGAGTGTCTTTTGAAATCATCAGGTGCTTCCTGGTTGCTTCCTTGTCTGATGTCTTACTTATTTTGAAAATACAAAAGATGCACTACTTCCACTTTACTTCTGAGCAGGGATCATGTCATCAATAGACTCTCCCTTCTCTAGCTTCTTCTCCATTGCAACCATGAGCTTGACTCCATCTACCACCATCTGCACCTGTGCTACCTCTGAGGAACCCAAACGGTCAGCATTGGAGATGTCAAAGACTCCACCTACAGAGGCTGTGTCCACACCACCTGTACAAATAAGACATTACTTAAGATGTATATTCACCAAAGGAGTATATAGTTGGTCATTATTTCTATCAAGGATACATCTACTCTAATATGTAAATCTGTGTGTGTTTGAGGCAGTACCTGTGCCACGTTTCTGCAGACGCAGCCTTTTCAGGATCTCTTCAAACTTGGCATGTGTGCTCAGCTTGGGCAGCTTGACATGGACACCACCACGCAGGCCAGTTCCCAGATTAGAAGGACAGGTCAGGACGAAACCCAGATGCTCATTCCACATGAAACCATGGTTGTGTTTCTTGAAGATGGTCTCAATCTAAAACAGTTAAGGGCACATTTTATCATGTTTACCTTATAGAATCATTCATATGAATGTTAGTTGCCCTGTCAGTTGGAAAGAGTAAAACCTTCAGAAGTCTTTAATGCAGAACTGCCTTATTTACCTTTTGCAAACCAACACAGAAGCGCTTGAAAACCTCCTTCATGTTGCCTCCCTTCTGCATAGAGATGACACGCAAGTGATCCTCCTCATTCACCCACACCAAGAAAGTCTTGTTGTCATTGTGCCTATAAATATGAAAATATGAAAATATGCATAAAAAATAAACATTATACACACTAGCTGCAATAGTGGCACGCTGCTCTTAGCCCTTTAAGTGACATGTTGTAGTTACCAGATGCCTCTACCATCAGGCCAGTCACGAGCCATTCCAGCACACGTCAGCAGTGGAGAAACGGGCTTGTCAAACAGGAAATGATCAGCGATCAGCTGATCCTGCTCAGCGTCAGTCATACCACTCAGTGGATAGTACTTGCCCTTAAACTCTCCATCCAAGCTAGCCAGAGCTGTGAAAAGACCATAGGACACATTTCACTTGAGTGGAAGTTGTATCAGACTTTGTTGTAACTTTTGAAGAGCGGGAAGATTGAACTCACCCTCAATGGACAGTTTCTCCACAGCTCTCCTCTCTCCACGGCTGTTGTGGGGAGGCAAGGTGTATCCCTTGATGCTACGGCCTGTACGCACACGGCTGGACAGTACATAGTTGGGGTCCAGATCATCACCTCCCTAGAAAATAAAGGGAGAACTGTTCTCTCATATTGTTCTTTCATTGTTGTTATGGCGTGTAACATTTAAATGGAAAAGATACCTTCAGGTTCTCAAAGTTCAGGTCAGTGGCGTGCTTGTCAGTGGGCTTGTAGCCTCCATGACGGTCAGAAATGATGGGGTCAAACAGATCCTTGAAGACCTCATAGGACTCCTCATCACCAGCAACACATCCCACAGTCATGATAAAGGGATGGCCTGTGTGAGTCATGGGATACATATTTAATATGTCTAATTGAGTTTTTTTTATTGTTATTTCCTCCTAAGGTTCTAGCAGAGATTTTATATAGCTTAGGTCTGTTTACCTGGGTTGTCTACACCAGTCTGGATGCAGTCATCCAGGGTAAATCCACTAGGGGTGGACTTGCTCCTCAGCTTCTCATACAACTCCTTAGTCAGCACCTTGGCCATATGGTTGTTGTGCTGGGAGAGGTCTGGGTACTCCTCCTCCGTTTTGAATTTCATCTTGTGATCATTGTTGCAGTTCTTCATGATTGCGTTTCTTACAGCCTATACAAAGACAGGGGCAAATCACTATGAATTCACCTTTGAAAGAAAAAAAATAAGAGAACACCATACTAGCATCATACAATTGTGAGTATGAGCTGAGAAATCCAAAGCTGTTCAACCAGCAGCACAAGAACACCCTCATACCACTGGCCATTGTTGCTTGTAATAAGGAGACCTGAGTAGTGCATGCCTGGTATATTTGTGAGAGGCTTTCCCGTGTTCTGGAATATTGGTGTATTTCTCAAGACAATTCTGTGATGTTATTACTTTAGACCAACTCAATCAGCACAATTCATTAATCACTTAGTTACGTCCTTGTCCTAGATACAGGCAGAAAGAATGGGCTTTAAAGAATGTATAAGTAATAAGTCATATTACATAAAGCATAAAATATGAAGAACATGAAGTCTGCTATCACTACTTGGTTACTTTGATTACATTACAAATTGTATTACAGTTTTTACAAAGACATTACACATTACATCACCTGAAGCTAATTAATCTCTTCTATTTATCTATATTTGTAATTCATTATATATCTTACATTAATGAATAATTTCTTGTGTAAATAATAATTTCTTGTGTATACTTCTTTAGATCTCGAAAAAGTATGTGTTTTACTATTGTACTATGTAATGGAAATATGAAAATAGTATAATATCTTAAATAAATTAAGTACTTCCCTCTGTTATTTTACAATTGAAGTAAAGGTTAAAATAAAGTGTCATCCGCTGAGAGACACACTGACATACAGCCAACAGCTGTTGATATTTTTAGCACTGCCACTTGCCTACACCATTCACAAGGAATACTTTGTACTCTTGTTTGGTCACAGCTATGCAGTTAAAATGTCTAGTTCAGTAGGTACTACATAGCCAGGGATGTTTCTCTATGCAGAACACCTCTCCAAAAATCATACTACACATCAGAAAATAACAAGCAATAGAAATGAGTGAGAAAGAACAACCACTACTTCAATCAAATACAAATGCCACCACCAAACTTCATTAATGTCACAGCCACCTCCAAACAAAAAATGTCGACACCACTGAATATTTGAAAATGAAGATTGCTCACACAAACTGTTTGTCCACATTAGTGTAATGCTATTGAAATGTCATAAAGGAGAATATTTAGAATGGTTTGGGATGCAACATAATTAAGATAAAGGCTCAAACATTTAACAATAGTCTGCCCAATACCATCAAAACAGTGCTTCATTTCCACAGCACTCAGAACTGGAAAGAATGGAAAGTCTTCTTTTTTTACTGTGCTTATCACACAGTGTCAGCTCAGCATAGAATAACCCTTTCCCACCCTATCATGCTGAGTCACTAAGTTGATTACCTGCACGAGAGAAAGGAAAGAGGTAACAGTCCTTGGGATCAGATCCTGCTCACCAAAGCCAATGTAGGGGTTGCCCAACTTTGTTAGATGTCGACCCTTACCTTAAATACCCAGACCTGCTTGCTTATTGGCAGACCTGCATCTATTACCTCACTGCTGATTGGAGAGCTTGTCTCTTTGATGGCTGATTTAGGTTCTAAAAGGCAAGTGCCTCCATTACAAAACTCGAGAAGGGACACCAGCTGTGCCCAACCCATAACACCACCCTGTCTTATTCAATTACAGGGAGGGGTGGGGGAGGGGGTGTATGAGTATAATGCGACAGAAATTCACATGGACACACTTCCACAGCTCAGTAAGTATTCACAATATATAATTCATTGGTAGCCCATCAGTACATTATAGATTTTGTGGTCTATTGAATGTGGTTGTTTTACATAAGCCTATTTTCAGTTACTGATTAACCATGCAACCACTTCTTTGGATATTCTCTCTATGTCCTGCTTCAAGTATAAAACAAAAACGAGAGACAAATTGACAGATGACTAGACCAACATAACAAAAAGAACATTTCCTCATGTTGTGCAGGCCCCTGACATTCAGTGGATGTCAGGGGTAGCATAAACTATTCCCACTAACCTGGGAGTGTACAGTATGCAGTATCTAGGCCATTATCTCTTTAATGTTAAAGGTGTAACTTTTAGAACACCAGATGCTCGTCTTTACAAATGCTGTTGAGCAAAACAGTCTGTATTCTGTGGTTGGCCCTGCATCACTAATAGTTGTCTGTCTGGTACATCTCTACCTTCACATTTCTCTGGCCCCATCTGTCTGGTCATAGGCTGGTCCTCAGGCTGCCTATGCCATCATATATTTCAGTGGAGCATCAGTGACAACTCGGGACTCTGTGAAGTGTAATTTTCATGAGAAGGTACTGGTTTTCTTATATAGGCTTAATAGTGTGTGATAACTTCAGCCGGGTCATACTCTTGTCTAGATGCACTGGTTGGATCATAATCGTCTTCACAATTAAACTTGTGGGTACAAAACATACCATGGCTGAAGTATATTTCCTAAAATGAGGCCTTTTCTCTCTGTCAAACTATTTTTTGTGGGTGTGTGACAGGTTGTAAAAATCAAACCAGAATTTTAGCAGTTTTTGGCACAGAGGATAAGTAAACAAGTTTAATTAAATTATGTTGACTGTCCATTCTAGTAAGAAACAAAGCTTGAGGGCACACAATTTCATATTTCCCAGTGTCAGCAAATTATTGTGTTCAAATCTGTAAGAGTAGGTGAAGGAGAACAATATGAATAGCCACAGACATTATGTATGTACAGTATGAAATCGTCTGCCTGCTTCTGATTATGCCCCCCCCCCCCCCCCTTAATGCTTGCTGTGTGGGGGGTTAGGCCCTGGGTTCTGTAATGTGCCTTTCAATAGTTATTGGCCCTAAAACAAATTGAATTGAACTGTGTTGCACTATCTGACATACTCACAGACTACTCCTGACAAAGAATCCTTAAGCATGAAGACAGATCAGTAAAACCAAGACTAAACCTCCTACAGTAAATTACAGATAAAAATGAAAAGGTGTCTTTTTGCAATTAATGCAGTTGCTTCACAGCTCAAATACCAAGGGCTTAGAGGGCCACTTATAGTGAAAAATTACTGAAGCATGTCTTTCATGCAGAGACTGAGGAGGGAAACCAGCAATATAATTTGTAAGTAAATAAGAATGCCAAAAGTTAATTTGTAGGGCAACAATTTGTGGTATGCTTATTTACTCTGAGGAAAGTGTTTTCACGTTGCTTCTTAGTCTGTTTTGTTTTCATACCTAGCTCTTACTTTCAAATCACATGTTGCAGCACTTGCCATGATAACAGAATCCATAACATCAGAATAAAAGCCTGACAGCTGTTCCCGTGGCCCATCTGAGAGGATCTCCAAAACACTATAGCATATTTCAAATTTTTAAATTTTAAAATTTTGAAATTTTGAAATTTTACCATTTTAAATGGTCCAGAAAGCATTTCCAAATTACAGGGGTAAAGTTGGGCCGCAGTTAGAGACCGTAGGTATCAGTTTAACAAGAGTTGGTGTGCAGTGGTTTGCATATTCAACCCCTATGAAAGTCATCACTATTTTCTGGTTTACAAAAGATATACAGAAAATAAATACATTAAACACTACTACTAAATTGAATACTTTTGCCATTTTCCATTGTAAACCTGTGGGAAGCCCCTCAGCACTACCCTTCCTGCGCCCTTGGTCTGGTTTCACAGTTATTCTCTTGCTCTTCAGGCCCCACATGACTTACCAATTTAGCCCTTAACCATGTTCTTTTGCCCCTCCCATTGCCCTTTTTGGCTCCATACTTGCACATGACATCAAAAACTTTATGAAACTGATTCATTTTATTGATCCCATCACAGTACACCAATTTTTGTTTGACAGGTTGATTCTGTGACAAATGTTTCAAGTCATGAAAACTTATCCAATAGTATAGCTGTTCATCCAATCTGATCATAATGTGTATGTTTTGGTTGTAAGGACCAGTGTGCTAAAGAAGACTGGGGGAATGACTAGGCCCTAACACTATCCTCCTCCAAAAATAGCCTGCTGTGGTATTCCAAAGCACCACCTGCCAGACTGGCGAGTGTTGGGGACAGTTATGTAAGTGTTAATCCACCAACCCAAGCAACAGGATCCAGTGGGGAGTGGCGACACAACACTGCAAACTGAATGACGGGGAAACCTCATGTCCAGATAAATCATGTGTGTGACCATTGTATACAACACACACACACACACACACACAAACACACTTGTACATATTCTATTCATCTATTCATCATCAGTTTGACATACTAGTCAGTCAATGAGGCAAGCGTTCTGAGAACTTTTTATAATTGTATAAATGCTTATTTAAGCTATAACTTCTGACCTTTTGGCTCTATTCGCGGTATTTTGGACCCTAAAGGAATGTGCACATAATTGGGGTTTCTTTCAAGAATCTCCATTTTTAACAGTGCTGCTGCTCATTGGGTGTTTGACTAAGGATCACTGAGTTACACATTTTGAATCTGTCTCTTAATTGTTCTACCTTACATCTGTTTTTCAATCATATTATTGCATGTACTGTATTTTTTAAACATTTTTTTTAACTATGGCCCTTTAATTTACTATTATTCTTTGCTTTTCTTTAAGTAAAGCAGATTGAATTACCCATGGGTATGAAATGTGCTATATGAATAAACTTGACTTGGTTTATTCTGGTTTAATCTATAACTGCATTTTACCTTGATCTAAGTTAGTAGGTGCGTGTTTGAGTGGGCAGAGTCAGGCCGAAGTTAAATTAAATTAAAGATCGATAGTTAGGTCAGAATTTGGAAACACTGGTTGCATGTGATTGGTTTATTCAATTTCACTTCACCGGAGACTTCCCCCGGAGTCCCTGCCTTGAAGTTCCCGCTACCTATATCGCCGTCGAACTCAGGCCCACTGTGTCTTCAGATTTTTTTTTATCATCCACTAGAGGGAACTTTATTTCTGTGCTGGCCGAGTCTTGACACAGGTGAGGTTTAAGGAAAGATGATAATGGTTTTATTGCAGAAATGCACGAATAAAAAGACCATTCCATAGGGTTAGGTGCTGATACTCTGCTCAGAGTTTTTCTCCATTTTAGTCTGTGCAATGTAAGCTACATTAATCGTGATGTCTCCTAAATGTCTTTTTATGATTAATTGCCCCCCACCCTCCTTTACACAATTGCCAAGCCTACATGCTATGTATTCCTTTATCCATGTGAGCCTATGTTATTTTATAGGCCTAGAATTTCTTTAACTGTGTAAATAAAATGCAAAGATTTGTTATGTACAAAAATGGACCACCATTCTGCTGTTCCTGCTCTTTAAGGTAGGCTAAGCATTTCTTGTAGGCTGTTTATCTTTTCATTTTCATAAAAACACATACATGCAGAACTGTATGTTCCCCCATAGGCTGTTATGTTCCGTTATGTTTCATTGTATGTAACATTCAAAGCAAAGGCACATACATTAAACCTGGATCCCTGAATCACTTAGACCATCATGGGTAAATTGTATGTAGCCTAATATTTTGACTATAATTGTCAAGAGTTTAATAGGCTAATTAATTAAATCACCATGACCTAGATGGTGTAAAAGTAGTATTCTGTATCTATTTATTGAAGATGTTTTTCTTCATTAGTTGGCATAATGTGTCTGTGTAGGGCTTTGAACAACAGTTGTTGCCATTCTTGCATCATTCCGGTCAGACTAAGGAATCTGATAGTTCTGGTTTCCAAAAATGAAATCTAAATATTTGCAAAGTATTAGCAGTAAGAGCGGAATAGTAACAGTAACATTATAAGAGTATAAAATAAGTGTATAGTATGAACAGTATAAAGAGCAGTAGAATATGGCTATGTATAAGTGTAATTACAGTACAGTATGGTCATTTATAAATAAATAGAATACTATGGGTGGGAGGGGGCTATTGAGGGGCAAATGTCCGTGTCCTTGTTGTCCCTATCAAGGTTGTCATGGTCGTGGCTGTGGGCACGGACAAGGAGGCACCCTCTGCAGTGCAGTGCAGAGCAGTTGCCATACCATACTGTGACACAGTTGGTGAGGATGCTCTCAATGGTGCAGCGGTAGAAGTTCACCAGGATCTGAGGAGACAAGTGAACCTTCTTTAGTCTCCTCAGGAAGAAGAGATGCTGGTGAGCCTTCTTCAGGGTACAGGTGTTGAGGGTCCAAGAGAGGTCAGAGATGTGGACACCCAGAAACTTGAAGTTGGTGACACGCTCCACCTCAGTCCCGTTGATGAAGATGGGTGTGTGTGTGCTAGCTTTTGACTTCTTGAAGTCTACAATGAGCGTGGTTCCATGCAGCCAATAAACAGTTTCGAATCAGTTTATTGGGAATAAACCGAATATGTGTGTGTCTTGTAAACACCTTATTCTGATTGAAATAAACCAAAAAAGGCCATATTCGGTTTACTAATAAATCGTTTGCACACCCTAGCATATGCCTGTTTTAAACGGAATATTGGGTCATGAAAACACCTTAAACGGAATATGCTCCCAGAAGGAAGAGTGTTGTAGGCCTGCGCATGCTCAATTCGCACAGAATTAGAATTAAATGAATCAATTGCCTCTCATGCACTTTCCTAATCATGGCGACACAACATGCACACTTTCGTCATGGAGTTCATCGACAGGAGAAAATGTCGTCAGCGACGTTTTTAAAAAGATTTGTAAAAAACATAATGAGGCTGGCTATCGACATACGCCTGAACAAGTGAAATACAGATGGAAGACCCTGAAGATGCTGTATTATTCAGCCAAAAGAGGGAATTCCATCAGTGGAGATTTATGTTATGACGTTGGGAGCCTATTTGTGGGCTGCATCGCTGACTTATTCGGAATAATGTTGATTGCTATGTAAACAGGAATATGTTCAAAATGTGACATTCTATTTGCATGTAAACCGATTAAACGGAATATTGGCATAAATGGAATTTGGGCAATAAACTGATTCAAAACGCTTTATTCTCGGAATGAAAATGCGCTCATTGGGCTCTTTTGTCTTGTTGGTGTTGAGAGCCAGGTTGTTGTCGGTGCACCACAATGTTAGCTGCTGGACCTCCTCCCTGTAGGCCGCCTCATCGTTGTTGCTGATGAGACCAATCATTGCTGCAAACTTGACAATGGTGTGAGAGCCATGTACAGGTGGGCAGTCGTAGGTGAAGAGGGAGTAAAGGAGAGGGCTGAGCACACAGCCCTGTGGTACGCCGGTGTTCAGGGTGAGGGTTTGAGGAGGTGAGGTTATCTAACCTAACATACTGTGGTCCGTTGGTTAGGAAGTCCAGAATCCAGTTACAGAGGGAGGTATTGATGCCCAGTTCACTGAGCTTGGTGATCAGTTTGGAGGGGATGATGGTGTTGAATGCTGAACTGAGGTCAATGAACAGTATTCTCACATAGGTTTTGCTATTATCAAGGTGGGACAGGGCGGAATAAAGTGCCATAGAGATGGCATCCTCCATGCTCCTGTTCTGATGGTATACAGGCGAATTGAAAAGGGTCCAGTGAGGGTGGTAAGCAGGTCTTGATGTGGGCCAGGACCAACCTCACGAAGCATTAGTTAATATATAGTTATTCTTCATCTAGTTATTAATTCACAGGGCATTCAATCATTTTACTAACACAACAGTAATGAAGAAATATGTATTTGTAACTCATGCCAAAACTACATACATTACCAACCTAATTTGCTTCCAATACCCCAGTGTAGAGGATGAATTTAGCTCGTAGATAACACACTAAGTTACCATAACCTGCAATGTAATAGCATTAGCTTAAGAACTAGCTAACTGTGGAACTTATAATCAGAGATCCTTGATTGCTCTGCTTTAACCTCTGGTATAACATAGCCAATAATCTCATCTTAGTTGTTGGGAATATGTTCATATTTCAAGTGATAGAATTAAGGTATGACTTATGTTTAGTGGACGTTATAACATATAAAGTTAAGCTTGCCAAACCACAGGCAGCTCGACTGTGACTTTGTTTGTGATACTCCTTTTAGTATAATGTAGTGTAATGGTCGTTTAAATGCAACAAAATTGAGGTCTTTGGAAAGCACCATGAATTGCTGAAGAATTGGGGCATTGATGTACTCACAGAGGAAACAATCTAATCTTCAAAAACATTTGTCTCTGCTGATGCAGAAATGTGGTCATATAGCAGATTGATAGAACTTCTGAGACAAATTCAGACCAGATGGATTGGTGTGTATAATTTAGGATTAACTAACAATTTTAAACTTTACATTTCATCACTTGACATCTTTCTTGACCCTCAAAACATAGGTCTCGTTCATCAAAATATGCCTGCTCAGTCATAAAGTTTCAGCAATATGTTTTTTTTCAGGTAATTAGCATATAGGCATAATAATAGATTTCTCCCCTATTTTATTCACAGCCTGTGCCCTTGATTTATTGGCCAAGGGAGATTACTGAGATGCACACATTATTAACAATATTAATAACAATATTAATTTATTTACATGGTATAACAATGCCTGCCCAAAGAAAGTGCCCAAAATCGCCATTTTGGCAACCATTTTGTTAATGCTAATTAGATCTCAGGGCTGGACTAATTAAAACTCAGTCTGGGAACAGGGATTCAGCATATTCAGCATACCTTAATTATGATAAAAAGTCCTGTTCCCAACATTTATTAAGAAATGCCTCTAGGATGCACATATCACAAAAATAGCACTTGTCTATTTTGATTGTGAAGATACAGTTAAGAACAAAATTATTCAAATATGGCAAATATTGATTTAATGCTGATTTTCTCTTTATCAATATGTTTGTTCTGACTGAAAATTACACTGTCACATGCTAAAAGTTTGTAAGACAATGTGTGAGAAACATGGTATTAAAAAAAGAAGTGAATCTTTTCATGAAAATGGCATGTCCAAAATTATTCACACCTTTTTTAAATAATCAATGGAAACATCATTATTTGCCATCAAAGCTCTCGAAATGGTTCTTATAATACCTACCAAGCCTCTCCATGTTTTCACAATGATTGTAGACCGCACCTTTTTAGCAGCAATCTGGGTTTTGAGGCAGGAACGATTATTTGTCATCACTTTGGCCTTGTGCTAACTTTTTTGACTGATTGAGGTCTGGACTCTGGCTGGGCCACTTTAAAATGTTGATATTGTTCTCTGGTTACCATTTCTTGCCTTGTTTAGCTGTATGTTTTGGATCATTGTATGGTTTAATGGCCCAATGATGCCTATTGGGGCAGGTCTCTTGGCACACTGCCTGATCTTTTCCTCCAGAATCTCAGTGTAGCCTCTTGCTTTAGTGTTTCCGTTTACTTTGAGAAGGTCACCAGGTCCCCCTGGTTGAAAAACATCCCCCAAAAATACTTTTCTATCCCCCACAATTGAAATGGACATGGTGACACTGGAATTTAATGCTTCTTTTTTTATGCCAATCTCAGGCCATGTCCCTGGGTAAAAAAAAATCCAGCGAAAGCTAAATTCTTTGACCAGGTGTGCCCTTATAAAGGTTTAGCTGAGTTGTGCATGTTTGGAGAAGAGTGATCCATGATCAGCATCCAAGATGACCAAGTGATCAATTTTGAGATGGAGTGAAAATTTCAACCACCAAAACACCATCCATAATGTGGAGATTAGCTATAGAAATGTATGGTGAACTTAAACGATAACACTAAAAACACTAAAACAAGGGGCTACATTGAGATTTTTAGTGGAAAAGATCAGGCAGTCTGCTAAGAGACCTGGGCCCAGTTTCCCGATAACGACGGAGAAACGCTCTTACGTGGGTTTTCTACGATTCATCTTCGTACTGATACTCGTAGCGTGAACGCGCGTGCACTGCTCTTAAGATGCTCTTAAGGGGAGTTGTCCACGTTAATAGTTCTGAAATATCCTCTAATTTGATGGTGATGTCAGGTGACTGCACGTCACAGCTAGGCTTTAAACTTCGGATCTACACTTTAATTCACATCAATATGAAAATAGAAAAACTTTGACATCCGCATGTAAGCATCCCAAGTAGGCTATATACCACACACAGACATAAATAATAATTATTTAAGATTAGATTGTTGCACCGTTTATGTCTGTGTCACTTAAGAAGACGTTTGAAGATAAGAAAGAGGTTGAGTGGGCTAAGAAAGTGAGGAAATGTGTAGGCTTAAATAACATATAAGCCTACAGATTTTGACGCAGCACAGACTAAACCACATGTTCCTTTCTTTGTTTTTACCTCATAGGCCTAATACAATATAGCCATCACTTAGCAAAGATAATGGCAAACTATTCTGGCAATGTCTTGTTTCATAACTTGATTGCATTTTTGTCCGCTTTTAATCACATTATTATGACCATTCAATGTATGCTATTTTGCACGCTAAAATCTGATTCATTACAAGTAAACACAATAAAGAACGTAAATTGGATACAGTGGCGATACTAGACATTTTTAACAAGGGTGGCACTGGTGAGGCACTGATTAATTCAAGGGTGGCATGAGGCAAAACATCCAGATAAACAGAAACAGGCTCAAGATGTGAAATTAGCACAAATACATTAGGGAAACCAGACACAAACACCAAAAAAAAACACAAATACCTTACTCTCACATAAAATTTCTTTGTATGTGAATAAGATAATACAAACATATTAAAGTTAATTATCTAAGTTGTCTGTCCCTGGGCTAAAACAAATTCCATCATGGGGACATTAATCCATTTTATTCTATTCTATTAAATGAAGATACAAATATACTCATCCAAGACATTTTCCCCCACAATAACTTATATCTATGCGCATCTATTTTTGTAGCTGTTAAAATAATTTGACCTGCTTTTTTGTCTATTTGTTTATTTTCTTTAAAGTTCTCAAGAAACTTGAGGGTGGTATGAAGGAGTGTATTGTGTATGTGAGCAATTTCATCTTCCTAAATCTCAATATTATGATCACAACAAGTGTGGGCAAATTATTAATTACATTTTCACGTGGGGTAACTTGTTGCAGGGCAACCACATAACCGGTTCCGTGTCTTCCGATTGGATGATTAAAGTTCTCAAGAAACTTGAGGTTGGTATGAGGGAGTGTATTGTGTGTGTGAGCAACCTACATGTTACTTATCTGCCTGAATCTCAATATTCTGATCACAACAACTCTGGGCAAATTACAAGTCAGCACCAGTGCTGCATTCATTGTTTTGCACTTTTATAATCACATCACCAAAAGTAGGTTATTGGTTTTACCAAAAGTATTTAGCAGTATTTTTAAACTACAAACCTATAAAGTATTTTGATGCAAAATATGATGCCATTTTTTCGCAACTAAATAAAATACAAATTTGTATTTTAAATACATGTATCAGACATGCCTATCCCTGGCTGTTGGCTGCAGCCACTCAAGCTAGGTACTACTGATTGTTTTGTGTTAGTTTTGATCCAAAACTTTAGGTTTTTGTTAACGGAATCTCCCTCCCTCATTCATCTATTTGTGCAACAGCCCACATTCTGCGTTCAATCCAGCGAGACAAGTGAAATAAATGTTGTTTTTTTTAAGCGGACATCGCCATAGGCACAATATTTAGGCTACCTCTGTTAGGCCTACAAAAAGTTGCGAATTGAGGAGTATTTCCTAATCGGGGAACCTCTCGGTCCACGGTTCTATAATATCATTCAATTGTGCCACAAATTAACAGACAGAAGTGGGGCGTAATTTAAATTCATGGCTTCATAGACCAGCAATCTACTTGTCGAGGAGGCTCATAATTTGAGAAACGCTGCAGATCATAGAGAGAGAAAGCTCTGGGAACAGAACGCAGGCATATTATTTTGTTGTCACGCGCTACTATGGAAAATTAACTTTAAAAAGACCGGCTCGGCCAAAAAAAAAAAAGAAAAAAGTATGCCAGATGGCCAGTCCAGCCCTGCGTTCAGGAATTATTTAAGCAAAAGTGGAACGTGCGCAATGTTTTATTATCCCTCCTGATCGGGACGAATAAAACAGGCATGGGGGACGAAAGAAGCATACAGTTTAGCCTAAGGCTAAGCTTTGTAAACTTCCCATAATTTCAATATTTTACAACAAATGCTTGACTGGTTGAGTGGTCATACATGTCATCAGAATATCGCTACCTGTAGCCTAGATGCGACGAGTGTTTAGTGAGTAGCCTAGGCCTAAGCTTGATGAACCATAAATGAAAAGTATTCTTAACATTACATTAGGACATTATTGCCATTAAACACTTTTACAAAAGTATAGGCCTAGCCTACAGTTAACACTTAATGACCTATCAAATGTCGGCGACTTGAGTGCGTGATTAGATAAATAGGCACTGGCAGATGCAATAGGTAAATAGATATCTTTGCATGTTAGCACAAGCAGTAGCCTGTAGGCCAATAAAGGCAAGCGTGTTTGCCACTTACATTTCTGACGTCTGATACTTCAAACTGCTGCAAGTGCATCAAGAAAGGTCCTGCCTTAGACCATGTTAATCCCCAATCGTAGCCTATTTAATGGCAGGCTTATTTCACACAGGAGAGAGATACAATAGACTGGAAACACAGGAGAACCAGGGAGACATGCGGAAGAGCTTGAGGTCCAGAAATCAGGGAAGTCATAGAGTTTGTTTAATATTAAGTTAACCTTGCTTGTTGTGAGGCAAGGTTTGAGTGTGAGGTCCAAAGTTACAAGGTGGCCTTGTTTGGACAGGGAGCCTAAAAGAGTAGGTTCCGGGTGCCTAGTTTAATGGCATGGTACGTGTTTGTTTGTCGACTGAAGAACCCTGTATTCATATTTTGGACCCCTATTGTGCTCCTGGATATGCCTGTTTGCTTATGGACAAATTAAATTATATTTTTGTATGGAACTGTTGTCTCCTGCCTTCCCTCGCACCACCTAATCCAGTGGCGCACCTCCCTAAACGTGGGGTGGTCGCCTCGGTCCCTCACAGGTATGAATAATTTCGTTCTTAACTGTATATATTAGGAAATCATTCTTAAATACAAAAATGATATTTCAGAATGTGAAAGAAAGGAGGAGAAGAGAACATGATGCACCGATATATCAACTCAAAGAAGGTACATTTGTGTGAGGAAGCTCACCTTATTTGTATTGTAGATACGACAAAAGAGCTCATCATTGATTTTAAGAGAAAAAAAGGATCTTCTGTCGAGACCACCCTCTGCATAGCATCTTTGTAAGAAAAAGTGGTAGGACTCAATGACTCCTATTACCCAAATGCCCCACATCCAGGTCCTTTGTTCCTGCAGCAATTAGATTTTTATACAATAACTGCCGACTAATGTTGCGGTGTAGTATTTGACTGAACAGCCAGCATTGATTTTATTAGTACTGTTTTGACATTGTATTATTATATAGCCCATTTTATTGTTGTATTGACAGATTGCTATAGCATTATGGCACTGCCAGAGATGGCATAGTTAATTTTGTACATTGCATTTTGCATATCATCATTGGACACTTTTGTCACCCTATCTCTGACTATTGGCTATTGCGCTCTCTCAGTGCCTATGCTGGTACCTTTTATTTATTTATTTATTTATTTATTGTTGTATGTTAGACATTGTACTGTACATGTTGTTGTTGTTGTTGTCATGATATGTTGTCCATGGTAACTAATTAGTTTGCTCTTTGGGGACTGATAAAGTTAATCCATCCATCCAGACTAAAAGTTTTTTATTCTCAATGGAATTCTCTTGTGCAAACTCTGATTCCCTTAATAATCTCCTAGACAATCTGAGTAGTGCATTTGCATAAAACATTTTACTCAGTTTTCAGATGACACCTGTGTACTCAAGCAGACTTAAAGAAAGTGAAAGAGTGCAATTGGCAAATAAACAAGAGAACAGGCTATTTCTCAGAACACCAATACATATAATCCACAGTTTCTGTCTCACAGGTCCTGTCAAAACATTTTCACAAGATTGACTGAATTAGAAATAAAACCAGTGATCTACACTATGGTATGGTACCGTACACCTGCACATTTTCACAGTTAGACATTATTTCACTTGAGGCTTTCAGCAGCTTAACAACTGCTTCCAAATCTATAACTTGCTTAGACTTGATACTATTTGATAGTTTTAAGGAATCTGTGTATTTATAGTATTATTCATTTGGAACATTATAAATGTTATGAATTAATTATTTAAATCTCTGTTTACCTTGGCATAGTTTGTTATGTAAAACAGACATACAGTGAATATTAAATACCATTGTTGCCTCCCATCATATGCAAATCCCACAACTTGAAATTATCACTTTAAAACAGGCCCATCTAAACAGAGCTCTGTTGTGGTGTGGGTACCTTCGATACGCCCCCAAAATTTACACCAGCCCTCACAGCTCTGCAATAAACATCACAAAGAAGGAAATGCCACTATCGGGTTTCAGGTTTTGAGCTTATAAGGTGGGACAAGGGAGAGCTTTGTCAATGGAGATTGAATGGGAGTTCATGACTGTGTACTCTTGTGCAATTTAACAATACCTAGCGAAGACAGCAGAAGTAAACACATATTTGTAATACTTATGAAAGCTGTGTTCTCATTATATAAATGAAACATGATATAGACGTATTCATTGACATCAACAAGACTCTAACTCAAACATACTGTATACGGCTCAATGCGAATGGGCTCCATGGGTCTATCACTCCAGTGTACCGGTTATGTACTGGCCTTAAGAAGAGCAGCAGCTCTGTGGAGGGAGACCTGGACAGGGCGAACCAGCTAAACCACTTTTACAACAGGTTCAATTGCCCTGCACCAGCTCATGGTACTGCTCTTGTTTGCGTGCCCGCCCTACCCCCACCTCCCAGTCTCCCAGTCTCTCCAGCTCTGCATCCCGGGAACATCCAACGATCTGAGCCCCCATCACCCCACGCCCTGCCCCCGCCTGATGCCTCCTTGCCTGTGCCTGTTGAGCTGTCCAAGACTCTGGCAACCTTGACAGGGACATCAAGGAGGTGGTCATCCCCCAGCCCCCACCCCACCTCATTACCAGTGCAACACTTACCCCCACCATCACTGGATATTGCACCCTCCCCCACATGGCGACCACGAACAATGAGGTGACAACAATTTCAGTCAACAGCCATCAGACACACAGACCCCAGATGCACTCCCCCTCCCCTCCCCTCCCCACCCCCCCCCCCCCCACCATCACTGCAGATCAGCCATTCGGCCCTCTCCCCCACATGGTGACCACGAGCAGTGCGGCAACAATGGCCTCAGCCAACGGCCATCAGTCTCGAGCCACACGACAACCCTCTCAGAAGCACCCCTCCTCCTCCTCCCCCTCCACTCCCCTCTATCCCCCATCATTACAGCTTCCGAAGTAAGTTATCTTTTAAAAAAACTTCATCCTCGGAAGGCAGCCGGGCCTGACAGACTGTGTCCAAGGCTACTCAAGGCCTGTGCTGCTGAACTGGGGGAGCCACTGAAGCACATCTTCAACTGGAGTCTACGTCTCGGACAAGTTCCAACACTGTGGAAGACATCATGTCTCACCCCCGTCCCTAAGAAGCCACACCCCAGTGAGCTTAATGACTTCAGGCCTGTCGCCCTAACGTCACATGTGATGAAGACACTGGAGCGACTGGTCTTAGGTATGCTCAGACCCCAGGTACGCCATGCACTAGACTCAATACAGTTTGCATACCAGGAGAACGTGGGCGTGGACGATGCCATCACTTATCTTCTACACAGGACACATTCTCACCTAGACAAGGGGAAAAGTGCTGTGAGAATCATGTTCTTTGATTTCTCAAGTGCTTTTAACACCATCCAACCCCTCAGACTGGGAGACAAGCTCTTGCAGATGGGTGTGGACGCTCACCTGGTAACCTGGATTACAGACTACCTGACCGAGCGACCGCAGTTCGTCAGACTGAAGAACTGTCTCTCTGACACTGTGATCAGCAGCACCAGAGCACCACAGGGAACTGTGCTCTCTCCAGTCCTGTTCACCCTGTACACATCTGACTTCTGCTACAACACCGAGTCATGCCACATGCAGAAGTTCTCTGACGATACTGCAATTGTGGGGTGTATCAGGGACGAGCAAGAGGAGGAGTACAGGAGCCTGGTGGAGAACTTTGTGCAATGGTGCAAACTCAATCACCTTCAACTCAACACTTCAAAGACCAAGGAGATGGTGGTGGATTTCCGCAGGTCTAAGCCCGCTCTGCTACCAGTCTCCATTGATGGGGTCAATGTGGAGGTGGTAAGTACCTACAAGTATCTGGGTCTCCACCTGGACAATAAACTGGACTGGTCAGCCAACACTGACGCACTCTACAAGAAAGGGCAGAGCAGGCTGTACTTCCTGAGGAGGCTGCGGTCCTTCAATGTGTGCAGCAAGCTCCTCAGGATGTTCTACCAGTCTGTTGTGGCCAGCGTCCTCTTCTATGCAGTGGTATGCTGGGGAGGAAGAAGAAGGATGCTGGGCGACTTGACAGGCTGGTAAGGAAGGCTGGCTCTGTAGTGGGAGCTGAACTGGAGTGCATCACTTCAATATCTGACAAAAGGATCCTGAACAAACTGATCAACATCTTGGACAATGAATGCCATCCACTCTACAGCACTATTAAAAAGCAAAAGAGCTCAGCTGGAGACTTCGCTCACTACCATGCACAACTGAAAGGCTGAGGAAGTCATTTGTCCCCAGGGCCATTGAACTGTTCAATGCTTCACTAAAGGGAAGAGGAGAGATAGACTTCTCTGCTTAGTCTGTCTGTCTCTCCACCCTCTCCATGTCTGAGTACTGACCCACTACTGCTCTACTACTGTTTTACTACTGTTTTACTAATGTCCACAGCCTAATGTTTTTACTACTGTTTTCCTGCTACACTGTTTTTCATGCTATATTAGCACACATGATCAATGGCTTATGCTACAATACTGAATGGCTGTAACCCTATTACCTCAACCTGTTCTTGCACTGACATAGTTTTTTATATTACCTTGTCTACATTATACTTTACTCTCCGATTTGTCCATATTATTTATGCTGGTCTCTAGACCTTATTATTGCACTGTTGGACTAATGTTGGACTACTTTTTGCACCTTCACCATGACACTCACTCTCTTGAGCACCTCACCATGCACACAGAACTACAGGCCCTGTCACTACAAGCGTCTCATGCTTGATCACCCTCAAGCACACTGGATTTTTGACATTTATTTTATATAGTATATTTAGTATTTAGTTTTGTTAGTTTTTCTTATCTCCTACTGTCTCTATTGTATAGTGGACTTTGGTTATATGTTTATACTTATATTTACTATTTCTGCTGTAAGTGCATGTTGTGTGTGATGTCTGTATGCTACTGAGACCCCCCCTGAATTTCCCCTCGGGGATGGATGGATGGATCTATCTATCTATCTATCTATCTATCTATCTATCTATCTATCTATCTATCTATCTATCTAACCACTCTGAGTTGGAGATTCAGAAAGTAGTTGAAACCTGTTGTAAGTAGTCAATGTGCCGTTTTATCTACCAGCCGAATTACAAGGTTGTAAATGGACTTGGAAAATAACTGGAAAATCTGAGCATTTATTGATAGACCAAAGTTGCATGCTTTCTATGTTAACATCAGAGAACAAGATAAAACACTAATGTTCTGAGGGAGAGACAGCTAAAGAAGCAGCTGAAGAGATATAAACTTTGAAAAGTGTAGGTTATACATTGAGGCGAATGGACGCTATAAATATACTTGTGGATTGTATGGATGACTAGAAATGAGCATGTAAAGCAACTATTTTTCACCCCTTACCTGTTTGCATCCCTGACAATCTTTTTGACAAATGGTCCCAACATTCCACTAAAACTGCCTGATCACTGACTATGTTTCCATGCACACCATATTCTGGGATTATTTGGAATAATGACAATAGTCCGATTGTGCATGAGTCATATAAACACCTTATTACAGCTGCCATAACCAGATTAAGCTCATATTCTGAATACTAAAAACCAGAATAGCACATCTAGCACATGCCTCTTTTAACAAGAATATTTTAAACACATTAGTCGGAAAATGCCGTTTTCGGAATATTAAATTCCATGCATGTGCAATGTGCATTCCTGTGCATGTTCAAGCAAGGAATTTTGGTAGCTTGATTTGATGCTCTGACACTTGTCATGATGGAATTTATCAGATGGGTGAAAGCAGCGCAATGTTGAAAAAAGCAGGTTTTGAGCACACTGCTGATAGATGAAGAATCAATGGAAACCCCACAAAGTGACCTAAATGCAAAAGAATAGCGGCTGGCAAAATTAACTTATTTTGTGGTCATGAATGAAATTCAGGGACAGAGACCATTGAAATATCATGACGCAGACAGGCTAGGCCTGCTACTTCTACTGCACGTCGCTGATTCATTCCGAATGTACCGGAATGTATCTAAACAGAATGTAACTAACAAAAAGAAAAAAAAACTAGATGTACCACGCAGAGCTGTACAAAATATGACCACCGCCCAGTCCAGCACATTTTTTCCACAAAAATAAATCACGCTGAAAGGCCTATATGATTCTAACTGTCTCACTAAATTGCATTATCCACACTCAATTCTCACTGGTATTTGCTAGACAACAAGTACCAAAACATGATTAGTTCATAGATTTCACATGTAAAATTCATTTTATACAACCCCACCCCCATCTTGCCTGTTCATAATTCTGAGAAATTCTTGAATTGTGTGCATGTGTGCGTGTACACGTTTTTGTTTATGTGTGTGTGTGTGTGTGTGTGCGTGCTTGTGTGTTTGCCTGCGTATGTGTGTTTGTGCATGTGCATGCATGCGTACATATGTCTACTGTGTGAGTATGTGTCATACGTATGATTACTGTGAATGTATGTGTGTGCGTGTGTATCTGTTTATGCACATGTGTGCACATGGAATGGGTTAACATGACCCCTGGAGGCAAACATACGGAAAAAATTGGTCATCCTAGGCCCTACGGTTCTCAAGATATTCACAGAAAACTGTGTCTGCCCTACCCTCCTTTCGGGGGGTCCAGTACAGCGGGGGGGGGGGGGGGGGGGGGGCTACAGATCAAAAGAAAAACGATGGTTCCATGCTGTCTATGTGGGGTTACATGCCCACCAAGTTCCGTGTACCCCGGTCTTTCAGTGTCCCGGGAATCCTTGACGGAAATTTGGACATGCGAAAAAGAAAAAAAAAACAAATCTGACTAAACCGCTTCGCTGCGCGGCGGTCATAATAAAGTTAAACATTACAAAACCCTTTTCATGCAAAGATCAAGCAACATTACAACCTGGCACACTCACAGATCAATGTATTCAATATATAAACCACCCTCTTATGTATAAAATACCTTTCCTCTAGAAATACAATTGTATTCAATTGTAATTGTATCGTTGTATGTAATAAATTATAGGTATTAAATATATATATTTTTTCAAGTAAAACCAACCTGAATAAATCACTTAATATATAAAAGAACACACTTAGTCAGGAAACGTATGTAGTTGTCAGTGCTTGTGTCTGTAATTGAACCCCCCATTGAAAATAGAGGCAGAGTATCTGGTACTTTAACGGCTATGTTTAGTGCTGGGCTCTCCGCCTTCCCAGGATCCCCAGGCTCAAATTGTACTGACTCAGCATTGTTTCAGAGTGTCCATTGACCTCTAAACACCCAGTGTGACAGTATGTTCTCAGTGTAATTCAGTGAATTCATGTGTTGATGATGATTCTTTTTGTGTGTTTTTTGTGAAAATCATCTGATTAGACATGTCTCATGTGTCTCAATGGGCACCAAGTGCTTTTACCCCCTTCTCATTTCATAACATAAGATGATTAAATATCATATGTTTGAGGCCATGATGTCACTACTAGAATAATTGTTACTGAGTAATTGAACTGAAAGATGTCATACAATATTGTGAGAACAATGCACCTATTGGAACCAGATCCAATTTCTATGAAAGCACTTTCATGATCAAGTCAAGGTATAATACATGAAAGTCCCGATGGCACTGTAAACACCTATGACCACCTTCTTCTGACAGCTGTCTGTCTTCATGCTTGTATTACCTTCTCTGTTCCCAGCTGTCCCCTGGGTGACACAAATACATGGTGTGATGCACACATTGACTGCATTCCCTTGACTTGTTACTAACTTCACTTTTGCACTCCCCACTGTAATAACTAAATATATACCTACATACAAAGCTATTGCAACCACTTTAATGGTGATGGCATTGCAATTAACTATTTCAATATATTCAGCTCTGAGGTACTCTGTGAGCCGAGCACAAGTCTATGAGAGAACAGGACCCTCAAGGCTGGCTGTCCTTATAAGGTGGGAGTGAGTATTCATACTCAGAGCTACCAGACAGCTGAAACATAAGTCACTGTCAGCTTGGAGATCTCCCTGGATGCAATGGTTTCTCTGTCATCATGTTACAGCAGTATACAGTACGTGTTGTGTTGTGACAAAGACAATGCAGACAGATACAACATTTGGAAGACCACAGAACAATTCTGGTGTTGATGTCACAGTGTGCAAAATATCATGTATTCACGTTTGTAGTGTTTTAATGCACTTATCTGTGTCTTGTGTGCTGTGTGTTTGTTTTGCTTTCACGTGTGGACTTTGATACTCCCGTCACAGCTGTTCCAAATCATGAACTGACAATTAAACTCAAGGACTCAACAATCAAACCTATAGGAAGGAGGCTGCTTAATTTAATGAGGGGGAACAGGTGTGTGGGAATGTTTGCCTCCCTATATTTGCAGGGCCAACAGGCAGAGGCCCAAGGGAACAAGTCAGGTGAAGAACTGCACAAGACACAGAGGCCGAGCCAGAGGTGGCCTACCCAGCCGAACACACAGCAGAGCAATTCCCAATTCACAAGCTATACTCCGGGTGGCAGATTTGGTCTGCACCCAGCAATCGGAACGATTGCATCGCTGCTGGTGATCGAGGTGGAGAGCTGAGTAGCCTACGATCTGTGGAGGACTTATGGGACGGTATCGAGCTCTAGGAACACTTGTGGGTTGCCGTGCGGGTACTGCTTGGCTAGGCTAGGCCGGGTGAACACGGAAGCTACTTACTCGCCTGCTTGCTTGCTTGTCTACTGCTGTGCTGACTGTGGGAACTGCTGTGGGGCATCTGGCGCTGCTGGTGGCTGGCTGCGGTATTACTGGCTGTGGTCTCACCTTGTTTTATTACAGTGTTTGTATGTTTTAACTGTGAATTGTGACTATATATAGAATAAATTTGTAATAAGATTTTGAGCCCCTTTGCCTCACTGATTAATTACACTGCCTACTGCCATTGATCTTAATTACTCAGGTTAAAACCTATATTGCTGGCTGGTCACGGGCAGCCTTATGGCTACTACTAATCTGGTGACATTGGAAGGGGATTTCACACAGCGGCCAATCTACACCAAAGCCTATTTACCGTTAAAAAAAACAAAATCTAACAAATCAACCTTTGTGGGCAAAAGGATCACCAACAGAACAACCTTCAAAAGTATTTCACCGGGACTATCAAGCAGGCACCTTCCTTCATGGGTGTTTATTGAATTAGTATCAGGCATTCTCTGCCAACAACTACCAACAAATTCTTTGGTCATTCCACTTCGTTGATGTGGCTATTTATGATCCAATCATCAACATAACCGGACAAATCGCAAGCCCTTGATGGAGGCACAATACAAATATCTAACAATTCATCAGTCATTCCTGTTCATTGCTGTAGCCGTTTATGATCTGATCAGCAAAATTATCAACATACCAAGCAATATCATAAATTCTTCAGTCATTACTCCTCGTTAAAATCCAACGGGCCACTAGTCGAATAGCCATGGCCTATAGTCTACAGTGGGGATATTGACTATTTGCAACCTGCATGTCTTTTTTTATGACAGGAAAGCAGACACTTCACCTCTGCTCTCCATCTTTAACAGTTATTTGTGTAATAGTAATGTCCCTGATTATTTGAAAACTGTCTGTGTGAACCCTTTAAAAAGTCTGGGATTTATCCCTCTCTTCCTCAAAACTACAGACCTATCGGAACATCACATATTACCAGCCGTTCCGTATTTCCAACCTCTTACGTGTATGTGTCACTTAAAGCGATGGTTCGGAGTAATTTCACTCTAGGGTCCTTTGCACCATGACCCCGAGCCAAACACCCTCCCAGAACCTGTTTTCCCTTGGTCGAACCCTGGTCGAGTAGTGCTGTCAGAAACTAATAATTTTCTGCAGGCGAACTATGTTCTTTACTCATAAAACGAGGCATTGGAAAGTTTGTAAGTACTTAAGAAGAGCAGCAGCTCTGTGGAGGGAGACCTGGACAGGGGGAACCAGCTGAACCACTTTTACAACAGGCAACAATGGCTTCAGCCAACGGCCATCAGTCTCTAGCCACACGACAACCCTCTCAGAAGCACCCCTCCTCCTCTTCCCCCTCCCCCTCCACTCCCCTCATCCCCCCCATCATTACAGCTGATCAAGTAAGTTATCTTTTAAAAAAAACTTCATCCTCGTAAGGCAGCCGGGCCTGACAGACTGTGTCCAAGGCTGCTCAAGGCCTGTGCTGCTGAACTGGGGGAGCCACCGAAGCACATCTTCAACTAGAGTCTACGTCTCGGACAAGTTCCAACACTGTGGAAGACATCATGTCTCATCCCCGTCCCCAAGAAACCACACCCCAGTGAGCTTAATGACTTCAGGCCTGTCACTCTAACATCACATGTGATGAAAACAATGGAGCGACTGGTCTTAGGTATGCTCAGGCCCCAGGTACGCCATGCACTAGACCTGTTATAGTTTGCATACCAGGAGAAAGTGGGCGTGGACGATGCCATCACTTATCTTTTACACAGGACACATTCTCACCTAGACAAGGGGAAAAGTGCTGTGAGAATCATGTTCTTTGATTTCTCAAGTGCTTTTAACACCATCCAACCCTTCAGACTGGGAGACAAGCTCTTGCAGATGGGTGTGGACGCTCACCTGGTAACCTGGATTACAGATTACCTGACCAAGCGACCACAGTTCGTCAGACTGAAGAACTGTCTCTCTGACACTGTGATCAGCAGCACCGGAGCGCCACAGGGAACTGTGCTCTCTCCAGTCCTGTTCACCCTGTACACATCTGACTTCTGCTACAACACCGAGTCATGCCACATGCAGAAGTTTTCTGATGATACTGCAATTGTGGGGTGTATCAGGGACGAGCAAGAGGAGGAGTACAGGAGCCTGGTGGAGGAGTTGCATTGGTGCAAACTCAATCACCTTCAACTCAACACTTCAAAGACCAAGGAGATGGTGGCGGATTTCCGCAGGTCTAAGCCCGCTCTGCTACCAGTCTTCATTGATGGGGTCAATGTGGAGGTGGTAAGCACCTACAAGTATCTGGGTCTCCACCTGGACAATAAACTGGACTGGTCAGCCAACACTGATGCACTCGAAAGGACAGAGCAGGCTGTGCTTCCTTAGGAGGATGCGGTCCTTCAATGTGTGCAGCAAGCTCCTCAGGATGTTCTACCAGTCTGTTGTGGCCAGCGTCCTCTTCTATGCAGTGGTATGCTGGGGAGGAAGCACAAAGAAGAAGGATGCTGGGCGACTTGACAGGCTGGTAAGGAAGGCTGGCTCTGTAGTGGGAGCTGAACTGGAGTGCATCACTTCAATATCTGACAAAAGGACCCTGAACAAACTGATCAACATCTTGGACAATGAATGTCATCCACTATACAGCACTATTAAAAAGCAAAAGAGCTTGATCAGCTGGAGACTTCGTTCACTGCCATGCACAACTGAAAGGCTGAGGAAGTCATTTGTCCCCAGGGCCATTGAACTGTTCAATGCCTCACTAAAGGGAAGAGGAGAGATAGACTTCTCTGCTTAGTCTGTCTGCCTCTCCACCCTCTCCATGTTTGAGTACTGACTGCCCACTACTGCTTTACTACTGTTTTACTACTGTTTTACTAATGTCCACAGCCTAATGTTTTCAGTACTGTTTTACTCCTACACTGTTTTTCATGCTATATTAGCACACATGGTCAATGGCTGCGGTCAGGCTTCTGCTACAATACTGAATTAATGAATGGCTATAACCCTATTACCTCAACCTGTTCTTGCACTGACATAGTTTTTTGTATTTTTTTATATTACCTTGTCTACATTATACTTTACTCTCCTATTTGTCCATATTATTTATGCTGGTCCCTAGACCTTATTCTTGCACTGTTGGACTACTTTTTGCACCTTCACCATGACACTCACTCTCTTGAGCACCTTGCCATGCACACATAACTAAAGGACTACTTTTTGCACCTTCACCATGACACTCACTCCCTTGAGCACCTTACCAGTCCCGGCCCTGTCACTACAAGCGTCTTATGCTTGATCACCCTCAAGCACATTGGACTTTTTAAATTTAATTTATATAGTGTATTTAGTATTTAGTTTTGTTAGTTTTCTTATCTGTCTTATCTTCTACTGTCTTTATTGTACAGTGGATTTTAGTTATATGTTTATACTTATATTTACCTTTTCTGCTGTAAGTGCATATTGTGTGTGATGTCTGTATGCTACTGAGACCCTTGAATTTCCCCTTGGGGATCAATAAAGTATCTATCTATCTATCTATCTATCTACACCAGGAGTTTATTTAAATAACACTTGCCTGATAGCTTCTACTCTGCTGTTATCTACCGCTGTGTCGACGTTACTTCAGTGATTTGGGAAAAGCCCGTAAAACTCCTGGCAGGAAGCGATAACATCAAGTGTTTACAACTTAGTGTTAACCAAGTTCGACAGTTCGCTGGGATTTGTTTTCATACTAGTCGAATGTGACCAGTTTTATTGCAAACTGCTAATTAGCGTTTAATGCTAGCCTTCGGGGCACACGTACAGTAGAAAGAAAACGCTATTTTGATACCACTAACAAGGCTCAAAATAGCACCACACATACACAGTAGCATAATGAGGGTCTCACCAAAGCATTGAGAACAGGCAGTTTATTAAAAAGAAACACATTACTGTTCACGTCTGGTTCACATACAGGCAGGCGCCTTTGGAAAACAGAACTCTGGGATGAGAAGTGAATCTCGCGTGAAACGTTGTTGCCGCAAGAAAGGACTGTGCAAAACAGAAGCACTGAACGCAACAGGAGACAAAAGAGATGGCAGGTTATTTGAACGAATTTGAAGACATCGAGGATGAACCCTTATTGGACGTCCTTATCTTTTCGAGTCGGAATATACCAACTAAGAGCTGCGGGAGCTCCGTGAAAGGGCTATCAGAGAGAGAGCTACCTGTAGTCAATGCCGCACACAGCCTCGCACTTCTGGAAACTGGTGGTGTAGGTAAGCTACCTGCGGACATTGTGAAGCTATGGCCACCAAAGAGGAGTGCCTGTGTTGCATGGAGTGGGGCCTGTTGCGTCGCGACCCCCAAGAGAGGCAGTGTTTTGTAAAGTCTGAAGATTTCCCCTCATTGATAAACAGGGCTGTAGTTGAAACTTTTTTTCATGTCCCGAAAAGAAATTGGAGGCGGCGATCCATACCAGAGGGACCAGATGGACATCCACTAAGTAAGTACACTATACAAGTTATGTTACATCGGAGCTATTATTTCTGATAGGCCTATATTGAGCAAATTACGTTTGATTTTAGTTCACATCGCCTGCCTGTATATGTGAACCAGACGTGAATGGTAATGTGTTTCTTTTTAATAAACTGCCTGTACACTTACAAAGTTCTCAATGCTTCGGTTTACATGTAGAGACCCTCATTTTGCTACTGTGTAAGTGTTGTGCTATTTTGAGCCTTGTTAGTGGTAGTGATTTCTTTCTACTGTACGTGTGCCCCGAAGGCTAGCGTTAAACGCTAATTAGCGGTACGGTGTTCATTTTAGGACATCCTCAGACTCAGATGTCAGACTTCAGAAAAACCTCTGTCATCCTCAGATAAAACTGCTTCAAACCAAACTGCCTCAGAAAAACATCTCTAAGGAGTCAGGTCTCAGAAAAACGCTGTCAGAAAAAGTGGAGTCAGGTCTCAGAAAAAACGTTGTCAGAAAAAACAGTCAGACGAAAAAGTCTCAAATGAAAAGTTATTGTGGGGACAGAAGAAGACGACGGATACAGAACGGTGAGTTTAATATTATGCTTAATACATTTATTTTGTCACTGGCATGTTATATTTGGTGCTTGGTTAGATGTAGAAATTATAAGTAAAGGTAGAAAGTGATCCAATGGTATACACATTGTAGGAAATCCATGTATGTAACTTAGCTAACCTCACTTCGCTAGTAACATTAGCAGCTGCTGTAAGACACATACCGGAGTAAGCTACATACTACATACAGCAAAATAATTTGTTTTTCGTAGGACTACGGTACATTCAATGAGCTAGGGAAAAGTGGGTTAAACATTTTTCCACCACGAAAGTCCAGAATGACACCTGGACCATTATTTCTTACTTTTGATAACCGTTTCCCAGTTGTACACTACCTACCAGTAAGAAACCTGCATCTTTATCATCACATCATTATTCCCAAACCCCCATAAAGACAAATGTGCTATGCCATGATGTAATACCATATAATACCATTATAATAATACCATTACATGAAATAGCAGTACCAACAACAAGGCACATTTCTCTAAATAAGTTAAGATAACATCTCATATCAAATTAATTCAACAACGCTGCAGTTATTGTCCCCTGGGGATTACATTTAGACAAGTACCTGTCTATCTTTATTTCTGTCTATTATTGTTGTGCAATGACAATGACAACTGCTAACGTTTTATAATGGTATGGTATCTGAGACCTGACTCCACTTTTTCTGATAGCGTTTTTTCTGAGACCTGATTCCTTAGAGATGTTTTTCTGAGGCAGTTTGGTTTGAAGCAGTTTTATCTGAGGAAAAAAAATGAGGTTTTTCTTACGCTGAGGCAGTTTTGTCTGAAGATGACAGATGTTTTTCTGAGTCTGACACCTGAGTCTGGTTTTTCTGACACTGAGGCAGTTTTGTCTGAAGATGACCAATGTTTTTCTGTCTGACACCTGAGTCTGAGGATGTCCTAAAATGAACACCGTATAGCGGTTTGCAATAAAACTGGTCACATTCGACTAGCATGAAAACAAATCCCAGTGAACTGTCGAACTCGGTACACATGTGTTATTAGGTTCATTTTGCGCCGGAATTGTCCTTTAACTAATAATTGTTGCAAACTGGTACTACGAACAAAATATTAGTGCATTCCTGGATCTACATCCTTATGCATGCTTCCTGCCAGGACTAGATACTTTTACTCCTTACATTTTAACACGAATATCGGTACTTTCTACTCCTTACATTTTACAAAACTGGCTTGTTACTTTAGTTTCAAATAATTTCAGTGAAGTTACCGTTATTATTTTTCGCGTCATCAATAGCGGATGGGAATATACGTTGCACTTGATGCACCACTACAAGATGACTCGACAGATTTGGGCGGCATTCATTCGCAGCAAATCATTGCAGCTTGATGGCAGTAACGTTAACGTTAGCACGTACAGTGGGCATTACTTTGAAATGGCCACTTCAGTCGCGCATTACGTGACGTGAAGCTGCGTGAAGCTTTAGTACCACTTTCAGCCATTGTGCGTCGCTCTGCCACTGTACGTCGCTCTGTCAGTAACCTGCCTGCCGCCCCTTCTGAAAAAGCAGGAGGCTACCTTTAAACATAATTGTTGCCGAGAGGAATCCCAGCCTATGAATTCAATAACACAATAAATCATGCATAATTAAAAATGACCTCGAATTTAGGCTACTTGGGTATGGCATAAGGATTGGCTACACAGTGGTTAACGAAAATCGAAATCTGCTTTTGATAGCCTACCGGTGCCGCTCCACAAAACGGAAAAATATCTTAATTTGCTCTACGTTATTAGTGTTGGGGGTAACGTGTTACAAAGTACAATTCAAATTTCAGTAATTCGTTACAGTTATTGAATAACTGTAACGTCCATTCCTGTGTTACTCTTGATATCTCTAATATACTGACTTATTGTTTCCATAGGCATGCAGTGATTGCTTATTGAAAATATAGATTAGCCTAGACACATTATTTCATTGTAGAGATATGCGCAGGATAGAAAACGCATTCTCTCCTGGCACCGCTCTCCCTCAAACAGGTTGGCTTCAGCCCGCACCTCCCCTACGCGAATCAAAACAGTATCTTCAAGAACTGTTCATGCAGACTACAACTGGCGCGGTGTAGCCTACACAACTTTGTTCAAAATTGATATTAACTTTGCAAAGTTAGTGTTATAGCCTACTTCACAACATTGTCAATCGCAAACGCTAATTTATTGTAACGTCTCTCTACGGAACTACCTGCTTAATTTGCGGAGGACGAAGAGAAAGCACCTTTTTGATAATTGAGCCAGTAGAGAAATAACTGTTCTGAACTAATCTGTAGCCTAGGGTAGGCTTCTGCAGAAAACAATGTTGTTGGCGATTTAATACTATCTAGCGACATTTTTAACAGGCTACACAATTGAGGCTTAGACAACTATGACCCACGTTTTGGTTTCGTAAATTTATTTGCCCTACTTCTTGACTGCAATGAAGTGAATTGACTGCTTGACATGTTATTTTAATTTTTCTGTACAATAAACAAATACATCTGCTTTATGCCGCAGAATTACGCACTTGGCCAGCCTATACAGACCGGGCACATTTTGGAGAGAATAGAGAATGTACGCACGCAAGAATCTGTAGGCTATTTGTGGCAGGTTACCAGCAAACAATGTTTAATGCATTAACTCAAGACCTCAAACGTTTTCTAAACAATAAAAACAGAAAGGATGCAGCAGGCAGCAAATGTAGAAGAGTAATTTCCAGTGGAAGAACAAAATGCTGAATGAAGCCCAAAGCTATGAAGGCATATCTGGCAAGTTGTTATTTTATAAAGACGTAAATGGTTGAGCTATAGGCCTAGTCAAGTTTGCAAGAAGGAGACATAACGCGTGAGCATGCCACACTATCCAGGGACGTGCTCACACAGCTGTGGTAGCGGGGGCAGGAGGATTACTGTTAGCACAGGCTTTATATAAAATTCTTCAACAGAAGCCTTATTAAATATGTACAGTAGGCGAATGCAGGCTTGCCCAAAATAAAGGCCTGTGGTTTGCGCAGCCTACAGTAAGGTAGTAGGCTAAATAACAGACCCGCCACAATATGCAGTATGATGATTTTTTACGAACAAGATGTTTTTGGTGCCCTACGCGCACTGCATGTTCTTAAATAACAATGAAATATCATCAGTAATATTCGACTATTATTTTGTGTAAATAGGCTATGCATTGGGTTAGACACCAGGGGCCATATTCACAAAGCCTTTTATCTCACCACTAGGAGTACTCCTAAATAGCAATAAAAGATTTTAGCTAGGAGTTTCTCTTATTCAATTATTCACAAAGCCTTTCAGACCTACTCTTAGTAAAGGAAAAATTACAACTCCTAAACTAAGAGTGAGTCTTCGTTGCTATGGATGACGTCATTACTCATGCACGAGCTTGACTGAAGTGACCACCTTGATTGGCTGATGATTGTAACGCGGGAATGATTCCATCCCTTACACCTCCCTTACGATGATGAGTGACAGGTGACAGGTCTGAGAATGCGTGCGCTACACAAGGACTGAAAATGATGAATAGGCCTAACTGAATAAAAAGGCCTAGCCTGAATTAATCAAGAGTAAGGCAAAACAAATAGCCTAGTAGCCTAATGAAACATATGGATTGATGCAGTATCTTTGTAACATTATTAAATTAATCTGTTACTATGCCTATGCCTACGTTTGCAAAGAGGAGAACATTTTAATTTGATTCACAATAACGTGACATTTAATTTACATGTTGACAATGAGTAGCCTAGTTTTGGTTGTTGTTGGTGGTGTTATTGCATGTTAGTTATGCCTACAATGCAAAATTGCTTCCTCGCGATTGGAAGCTCCTGTAGCCGCATAGGATTTCAAAACATCACGAAATGCCACAAAAAGCGATTTGTGAATAGGTCTTAGTGAGTTAGGAATCCTCTCGACTTCTTTTAAGCTGTCCCAGAGGCGGAAAGGTGCGATTTGTTGGGGGCAGGGTTGGATTAACAATTCATAGACCCCTGGGCACAAATGTCTGATGGCCCCCCCTGCCCCCTCAGCCAACGTGAATCGAGCGGTCAGTTAATAGGCCTATATCGTGAAGATTTTTCTTGCCATCTAAGGCACGAGCGCATCTGTGAGGCCAAGCCTCACCAAGTAGCCCGTTTGTTTACAACTAACATTACATTTAATTAAACTGCTTATAGGCTATGCCGAAATAGTTTTCAACATTTTGAATATTAGTGTCGGGTGAATTAGGAAATGTTCTCAAAGTAGCCTTATGGCTGAAAGCTGCTTGGGATCCTCCCCTGTCAAGCAATATAACCATACAAACGCGCGGCCTGCTCACTCATTGTTTCAAAAGGAGTAATTTCGGCTTTGTCAGAACTGGCCATTGTAGGCTATATGTAAAAATAAACTTAAACGAAAAATATTTATCTTCTTTCTGTTAATTCAAAAGTTTCCAAAAAGTTAAAAACAGATGACGTGATGCGTGTCGTTGACATAATGCGCAAATAATATAGCCTAGATATTCCAATATATTCGAATACATGTGTTTATTTTAGAGGGAAAATTTGAACGTCATTTTTGAGCAATTTTGACAGCCCTAGTCCACTGTAGGCTACGGCAATCGGCTATTAACAACACCTTCCACCTAGCCCCGGTGAGTGGGGGTCACTATAATGCATGTAAAATAGCACCATTGAGTAGCCTATGCGAATAGCCTTAAAATCCTCAAACCTGAGAGAGGAGGAAAAGGGCGCGTGCGGGTAGGCCCAAAACGTTAGGAAATCTATTAAAAAATAGGATTTCGGTCCCTTCCAGTAAAAAAAGTCATCCAATGGAGATGTAAATTAGGTAAATAATGCAACCTTAACGAAACCGAACTCTGGGATTTATTTGAACGTTTATTTTGTGAAGTGTTTCAGTTGATTTGATGTCACACTTACATCATTCAAACGTCCCTACCAAGGCAGGCTACTTGCTGTAGGGTTTAATATTTTTTTGTAAGTAATAAGTAATGTATCCATAGCCTACCATTCAAATATGTGTTTCGAAAACCCAAACTGACTGTTTTTATATTCTTTTTTAATCATTAGTAAGACAAAAGCAATTATGAAAAGCCAAGTGGATTGTATGTGACTTGTCTGTTCTGAAAACCTATAACCCTTATGAAAATTTAAAGACCTGTTATTTTCATTTTTGGATTAGACTAGCCAGTCTCTATGCTGTTTTCATGGACAGCAAGACCCGCTTCATTCGTTGTTTTACATAACGTTGTTTGTTGCACACGCCATCTCCAGTGGTTCACTTTTACTTGCACAGCAGATGCGCAGATTGGATGAGCGCTGACCAGGGTTGCCAACTTTGGGTGTTTGGCTGGAGTGAGATTTTGTGAAGTCATAGTGCGTGTGCGTTAAATTTTTCCCTAAACCTAATTTTAAAAATGTCTGTCACCTGACTTTTTTGCTATGTACAGTATAATCCCTGATTTATGTTTTTTTATAAAAAAAAAAAAAAACCTAATAGAATGGAAAAGTTTCTTCAAAATGTACAATTAAATTATTGATTGCACTTGAAAACAAGACCAGTGTTTTAACCCCGTGGCATGGAAGGATTATGAGCCACTGGGCCCCTGGGCACAGACATGAAAAGGGCCCCCTGCCCACCTGAAAAAGGTAGTAGCTCAGTAGAAAAAAAAAGAAAAATAGACCCTTAAATTATGACTTCTGGCTAGTTTTGTGGAAAGAAATGGACAGATTGAGATGTATGAATGTGTGTATGAGTGTACATATGTATCAGGGATGGAAATAGCCTAAAATATTTTTTCCACCTACCATTGTGGCTGGTGGATTCCAAAGTCTACCAGCCAGAGAGATACAGTATGAACATTTGATGAAAAATCATGACCAAAATGATCACGGTTATTGGTATTATTGCAATATGATTAAAATGTGCTGACTTTTTTTCTAAACCTACCATCAATGTTGGACAGAACTCATAATTGGCCTGCCCTTCATGCCCAGTAGCAACAAATCTAAAGGTCAACAGAACAGCTATAGTGTCATAAAAGTGGTGTGGCTCCTTTAAGACCCAATCCACTGGTGTGAGTTCTGGAGCCATCCAACTTTATCTAACTCTATACTATCCTACATCATCTGATTTTAATATTATGTCTAGGCTATATTTAACATTTAACATTTATTTTCTATTTGGCCTGAAATTATGCATTGACCAATATAAGCACACTTTTTTAAGACACTTAAATACATGCATGCTTAGCATTTTGTGAAAACAAATCATTATGGCTACATCGACAAACTCTTAGCCATGAGCTGTATATCCTCTGATTTTAATATTTACACATATGTAAGTATTTAAGCACAGCTCAGTTTTAAGACACTTAAAGCCCAAAATTGGAGACCATATAACCGGATTACTCTGGAACGGCTTATTGTACAGGGGATTGCATTACACCTTTGTGTTCGGTAAGGTCTGCTGTTTATTCTGGTTTACGGTTTGTCATGTGTGGAACGAAAAGTTTGTGAAATATTCCTCCTATATGAATTGAAATGAGTGCAGAGCTATAGTAGCCTAACATGATTATTTCTCTAAAGTTAATTTTCTCGCGAACCGTTTATCGCAGCATAACAGTCAGCGAATCAACAATCAGAGAAAACTGCGCTGAGAACGTTGTAGGCGGATATTAGACCTACCTGCTGTTGGTCTAGACATACATGCCTTAAACTCGTATCCTGTCATTTAGAAACAATGCTGTGGTCTAGTCTAGTCATCAACAAAAAAAAAAAACGGATTGCACAAAAAAAAGAATGGATTTGGCGTGACATTTCTTTAGTGTGCGTGAGATTGGTGCTGAAAGCGTGAGTGTCACGCCAGATGCGTGAGAGTTGGCAACCCTGGCGCTGACACCACTACCCCCTAATTGCATGTCTCTTTATTTGATAACACTAAAACATCCGGTTTCATAGGCTACCATTCAATTGCAGCACATTATCCGCGGATTAGCAATCTCCTCATCGAGGAGGCCCTATAAGCCTGCAGATCATAGACAGAGAAAGCATGCTCTGGGAACAGAGCACAGTTGCCTGCCTAGTGTAACCATGGGTATGTCTACAAGGAAAATGTCTTAGTGTGCTTCGGGGGTGGCCGCACTGCCGCCTTAATGCAGGGGCTTACCTGGGCTTCAGCCCAGGGGCCTCGAGCAATGAAGGGCCTCCTAATAATAATAATGATAATCAATAATAATAAACGGCATGTCCGTATTCGCGGCGTCATTCGCCTACTCGCTAGCCTAAATAATTGAGCACATCATACTGCTCTACAATTACATCCATGCAGAGGCCCCCTTTGTCTTCTCCAATTCTAAAAGTGTAACAAAATGTAACAAAACGTAATAAATCCCAACGGGTGTAGAGGAACTAGAGGAGAGGCTGAAACTGACTGACAAACTTATCATACAAACTCTGGAGATAACGTGGATAGGATTGAAGCAACGATAAACGAATGACGTGGATTCGTGTAACTGTCCATGAAAACAGAAGGCATAGCAGGTTAACATTATATTACTTACAGTATGATTATTCAGATTACATAGTCTTACAGTATTCTTGAAAACCACTTACTTGGTTAGATGTTAGCTTAGAGTATATGACAGTCAGTAAAAATAAATTGTCAATTCAATATTGATCAACGTTATTTGTTTTAATACAGCAGAATGATACTCAGAATACACTATTGAACACTTACCAATGTAAGCTTGAAGTAAAAATCACAGTTGTGTATATTATATATACAGAACTTGATAATGCCAATCATATAATCAGATCTATTTATCAGTGGTAACTACCCACATGTCCTAATTAATGCTATTAATTAATGCTATTGTTAGCATTTTAAGTTTTGCTAAAAATGCTAACAATGCTAGCAATGTTAGCAATGCTAACCATGCTAACTAACTACAGTGGGTAGGAGTCATAGTTGATGACAAGTAACAGTTACAATGGCTGAACAGTTTAAAAATTCAGTAGTTTAAAGGGTTAAATTGTTTAATAGTGAAATATTGTAGTGAGGACTTTTATTTTGAAACAGTTTTTGGCAGAGGAAGCAGTTGAACAGGATGTGTAGTCTTAATAGGGCCAGTTTGTATGCTTAAAGCCTGAGACTGGCAGTTGATCCAGGTGGCCTGAACACCTGCCATAGTATTCTAATTTCTTAACGGTCGTATTATGATGTCACAATCGGCAATGTTAAGTCTATGGGGATTTTTAAAAAGTTTTTCTTTAATAGTTTAAAAAGTATAAAAGTTTCAAAGTTGAAAAGACATAGCAACCCGATCTGTTTGAAGACCTACGTTACAAAGTTTGAATGAAGTTTCTAAGTTAAACTGGTCAAGAGAAATTGCGTACGGAAAAAGTGGTAAGCGGAATAATAATAAGAAGTTGCCTAGGAAGAACAGTACAGTGCATTTTCATGCACTGTAATAAGAAGACTTGGAAGAACAGTATAGTGCATTTTCATGCACTATAATAATAATAATAAGAAGAAGATGACTAGGAAGAACAGTACAGTGCATTTTCATGCACTGTAATAAGAAGCCTAGGAAGAACAGTACAGTGCATTTTCATGTTAGCATTTTCATGCACTGTACTGTAGGGCAGCCGTTGCCCACTGGTTAGCACTCTGGACTTGTAACCGGAGGGTTGCCGGTTCGAGCCCCGACCAGTGGGCCGCGGCTGAAGTGCCCTTGAGCAAGGCACCTAACCCCTCACTGCTCCCCGAGCTCCGCCGTTTTAGCAGGCAGCTCACTGCGCCGGGATTAGTGTGTGCTTCACCTCACTGTGTGTACACTGTGTGCTGTTTGTGTTTCACTAATTCACCGAATGGGTTAAATGCAGAGACCAAATTTCCCTCAAGGGATCAAAAAAGTATATATACTTATACTTAATAAGAAGAAATCGGATAACAATAGAGTGCATGCACTCTAATAAATCGGATAACAATAGAGTGCATTTTCATGCACTCTAATGATACCGTTATTAACCGGTTATCTAAAATTGAAAATTACGTTTTCACTCCGGAACAAGTGAAATTGGTTTTGCTCCCGTTTTCAGTTATGTCCTTCCAAAAACTGTGTTCGTTTCCGGTTTTCATTTTCATTCTTTGAACCGTTTCTAATCCCTGCTAAAGATATTTGGCCTTTAATTGTAGTGGGGGTTGAAGTAAAAACGTTCCAAAGAATTAAATAATTGAATTAGTACCCATACCCAGTACTTAGTTACTGTCCACCATTGTGTGTGTTTGCATGTTTATTAGTGAGGTGGTAGATTCATAATTACATTCTTGTTATGTACATTTTAAATTGTTGTATTATAATAAATCCAAAAAGAATGTTTTGACTAAGAAGTTACTTAGTTGACTGTCTTTATTGAATCAGATGGAAATGTTTTGACAGTCAGTCATGGTTATCATTGCAACAATCCTGCATTAGAATTTAGTTTCAATTCAGATAACCTACATCTACTGATGGCTTATTTTGTATGACTAAATGTGTCCATATTCCCTCGAAACTCACTAGAAGACATCATTTGAGGGGTCATGTTTTAAAAAAATGTCTCCAGGGGAGCATACCCCCAAATCATCAGAATCTTGTTTCAATCCAGATAACCTAAATCTATTGATGGCTTATTTTATAAATGTGTCTATATTCCCTCAAAGCTAACTAAAATAAATAATTTAAGGCAGAGGTTCCCAAACTGTGAGGCGCACCTCCCCTGGGGGGTGCCAAATAATTTGAGGGGAGGCGCGGAAGGTTGATTCAAAAAAGAAGGAAAAACGTTTATTTCATGTTAGAACTATCTATGTTTTTTTTTTCAATGATTATGTAATTGTCAACATTATAAAATTGAAATAAATCATAAGAGATGTATACTAAATCTTTGGGATAGTGGAAAGTATTATTGATCCCTATCCTGAGTGAGAATGTATTGTGCCAAACTTCATAACGTAATTTAGCAACAGTGCCGCCAGCCGAGCTAGCTGCAAGTTACCAGTGAACGGTAACTTGCAGCTTGGAGCTTGAGCTCCAAGCGGATTTGTACGCAGCCTTACAACACTGTTTACAGCTCTTCGAGTCACGGTAAAATGTATTTTTTGGTACATAGCTAATTTAGATACACTTATGGTGTGGGTGCTTGCGTTTCTTTAGGAATCCGACAGCTTGGTTTGTATAGAAATGAATAAGTGACACATAAACGTAAGAGGTTGGACATAAGCTACATGACGGTAATATGTGACGTTCCGATAGCTAACAGATGTCACATTTTATCGCTGCACGAGCCTAATATGGACAACAAAGCCAAACGTCAAAAATATGATGAAAACTCATTGCATTACATAGCATAGTATAGCACCGCGCGTTTTCAGAGGTGTCACTGTTTTCAGAGGGGAGGCCCACACTGATGGAGTTTGGGAACCCATGATTTAAGGGGTCATTTGTAAAAAAACTCTCTGGGGAAACATACCTCCAAACCCCCCTAGAAATGCTTTTTGACACTGTATAATTTAAGTACAGACTACACAGACTGTATAGTGATTACACAGAGAAAGAAATTCACATATTAAGACCCACACCATCCAAAACGCCAGCTACATCTCCGATTTAAGTTTTGAATAATGTTCATGGCCCCCCTCCTGAAACCTCATGTCACGCTTTTTAAATAATCAATGGAAACATCTTTATTTGCCATAGCACTTCATAGCTCTCAAAATGGTTCTTATACCTACCAAGCCTATCCATGTCTCCTCAATGATTCTAGACCTCACCTTTTTAGCAGCAATCCGAGTTTTGATTGATTCTGATGAGGAGAGGAGCTAAAAGGCAGGACTGTCTCACATACGCACTCTCTCCTTTCTCAAACACACACACACACACACACACACACACACACACACACACACATACACACATATAAACACAAATGTGCGCACACACACACACACACACACACACACACACACACACACACGCGCATGCACACACACACACACATCCACACGCACAGACACAAACAAACACACACATACAAGCCTACACGTTGCAAGAGTAGGAGACAAATTGACAAAAATTATTTATTTTCGCGGAGGGGATGTACAGGACTGAGCGGCGGTCATACAGTTTTGAAATACATAACGTTTTAAAATTGTTAACTCAACTAAAGCATTTTGTTTATCTACTTCTTTTGTGGGGGGGGCTGACGTCACGTAATAGAAGCCGCAAAACCTACAGCTGCCAGCCTCTTTCTCATCATATGCCCAAACGTTTCAGGATATTTTCAAAAGTATCTTGTCAAAACTAGTGAAATTCACTGAATACCCTAGTTTAGTATAGTTACAAGTGAATATGCAATGGGTTTGTCAAAACACGTATATACCAAAAAAAAAATTTTGTTTACAATGACAAAAGACGATTTGCGAATGACAAGGCTGAATTTTCGCCGCGACTGCACTGAACATAACCTCCTAATGGCTAATTGGATCATAAATTTGAGTTAGATGGACAGTGGTGCCTTGTGTGTGCGCTACTGCGAACTAGAACAGTGCCGTGCTGTCCCATTCCTGGCTTAGACTGATCCCCTATCCACTTAAATCTCTCTCTCTCTCTCTGATAAGTCAAGTCAAGTCAGTTTTATTTGTATAGCGCATTTAACATGCACAGAGTGCAACCCAAAGCGCTCCACATATAAGACATTGTCATTGACACATAACAAAAGACAATAGATACCGGACGGAGCGACAATAACAAACATGGCCCCAGCAGTGGCGCGACTGGCTGGGGCACCTGCACCGTACGCTGGCGACCCGGGTTCGATTCCCACCCCGTGGTCCTTTCCGGATCCCACCCCGACTCTCTCTCCCACTCACTTCCTGTCAATCTCCACTATCCTATCTAATTAAAGGCATAAAAAGCCCAAAAAATATACTTAAAAAAAATACAATAACAACATATATAAATACAATAACAACAAACACAAAAGATGACGGACAGAGCGGCGTAGTCGCCAGCGTACCCGTGACCCCAAGACATACATACAAGACAGACAACAAACAAATTAATAAGTAAAAAAAAGAAAATAAAATGAAAAAGAAAAATCATGTTAAATTAGTCCAATTTCCAACCGGCTGAAAATGTCCAAGGGCAATAATGACCCACGTGAAACTGCGCACAGCTGTATCTTAACAACCAATGCAATGCCAACAAAGTTCTTTAACGTTACAACTGACCAACGTGGAGATTTCACTGGCAGTCTGGAGAGCAACAGAACAGTCCGAAGTCATGTTGGGAGATCTTCTTGCTGATCAGCAGCTTGGTGGCTTTAGACAGCGACAGTTTGTTGCTTAATGATTCCTGACGTGGCCATCAGAGCTCCCCACTTCAGCACTCAATCGCACACACACATGCACGCACACACACACAACTCCACCATCACCACCAAGCACACACTCTCTGTCCATCTAATATTTTGTTGTTGTTGTTAATACTGTCACAAAGAGTAGGCCAGTGAATTACAATAGTCCAGCTTGGAGATAACCATGGCCTGTACAAGAAGTTGTGTGGAATCTTGTGTCAGATAAGGTCTGATCTTCCTGATATTGTAAAGGATAAACCGACATGACTTTGCAATTGAGGCTACACTCATTCAGAGAAGTTAAGTCGGTCATCAATTACAACGCCCAAGTTACGTGCCGATCTAGTTGGGGTCAGTGAAGTCAAGTTGGATGTTAATCTGTTGGGGAATAGCTGAATTCTGTATTATAGGTGTATTGGGGAATAGCTGTTCTATAGAGGGAAAATATTGTTTTAATTGCGATTAATCACAATTAATTCATTTCAAAATATGAGATTATTATTATTTTTTTAAATAATTTGACAGCCTTAATGTGTGAATCCTGTGAAATATGTAATATGTAAATTGTGTGGAAGTTGGCATTAATTTAATCTAGAGAAATGCTGCCAGTTTCTGTAATAAATATAGAACACTCTGGACCTCCAATTCCAGCGTAAGAATGAATGTGTGTTGCTAAATGTGGCAGCTGAAAACAAGCGTAATTTAGATATCACACCCCAATATATACATGAAGGTGCATAATGCGTCCAAAAGACGTGAAAAAGTGACGTTGCAAGTCCAGCTGAACCTTGTTACCTTGTTTTCTTAGTTTGACAACTAGAAAAGTGTCATCAAGAAAGCCGGGAAACAATAGTGTTTTAAGTGTAGGCTTAACATGCTTTATTTTCGCAGAGAGAATGCATCATACTACAAATACATTCATTACAAAACCATACAACACCTGCCATTTACCCATTGAATTTTTTTTTTCATGATTGTTACACTTTCCAAAGCAGAAGTGATTCTTTCTACATATGGCTATCCTAAGCTAGCACATATGTCAACATAACAGGTTACATTTGAGAAAGTAGGCTACAAATGTGTAGGAAAAGTCTTAGGTCCAAAATATTCCAACTCCATTCCAAATTTCAACTCTTCAACTTTCCAATCCTCCGCCAATTTACTGCTGCGCTGTACTTGCACAAGTTGAGACTTTGAACAGTTTGAACAGTTTTGATTGAACATATTAAGCTATTATATATAGCCTACCAATCTGAACTCCATGGGGTGTAGGCCAAATATTTTGTATAGTACACCGTGAACACAAACTGTGAGTACACAGTGAACGGCATATATGAAAAGCTGATATGTTACTTTAGCTCATTTGGTTAAACACTGCTTGTGGGTTCTGCTAATGTGGGTTCTGCTAATGTGGTATTGTGTATCTTTAGGAAGGAAGAAAGAGCTTGATGATGCCCTCCTAAATAGGAAAGCAGCTCCGGTCTATTAGTCAACACGAATCTACAAGGAGAATGGATAAAAATAACTCGTAAACAAATAAACCATGGAAGGTCTACATGAGTAACTAAATGGTCTTGATTAACTCTTGTTTTATCTCCCCATTCAATATTGCTAATAGTAAATGCCCTAAGTTAGGCTACAATAATTAAAAGTTTAACACGGAGCCTGACTTAAAACTTAACCTAATTACTTTGTTGGATAAAGTCTCTTTAGGCTACTTTTATTCTTAAATAGGCCTACTTGGTTGACCAACCCTCTGACACTGACAATGTTTAATGTTTGCCTACAAGAAATATTAGTGTGCAGAGTGAGGAGCGAACTACAGGAGTTAACTGGGAGAAAATGTTTTGGTCAAAAAGTTTAAGGGAAGTTTTAGCCTACCGTGAACGTAGCCTATTAAGAGGAATGGAAAGAGAACTTAGCGTTCATCTTACCCGGTTTCACAAATGCAAAGCCTGTGTACCTGATGTGCTGTTGGCGTTGGATATGCAACGGTGTCGCTGTTTGAAAAGAATATCAGACGGCATTAGCCTACCAGACGGAGCGGCAGGGGCGATTCTAGACCTAGAGCTTTGCTGGGGCACAGGCCCCCAACTCCCAATACATTAAACCAACCTACGCATGGTGTGAGTGTGTGTGTGAGGGAGAGAGCACAAGCTGGTAAACTGTTGCTAAATTTAAGCTACAATGACACTAAGCATTGAAAAACAGATGCTAGTTAGGTGGGTAACACTCTCTAACAGCGATCAACTTGTCATTTTTTCTGTCAAACAAGTTGTGAATTTGTTGTAACATTAAACAGGGGACGACTTACTCTATTTACTCTAGATCCTATTGCGTTCTAGGGTCCTTTCCATATTTGTTTAAGCACCCGCGGGCTGATTGGCGAATAGGCTATTTGCAAATCGATATTGTAAAATAAAATTATTTAAAAAAAAAAAAAATCGGACTACCAGAATAATCTGGCGGGCCAAATAATATGGCTGGCGGGCCAGCTTTGGCCCGTGGGCCGCCTGTTGCCGACCCATGCTCTAAAGGCAATGATGAGTGAGAAATATGCAGTGGAGTGTCTGTCTAACTGCTGATATGTGGACATCTCTCACTATGTACTTTTTTCTGGGAGTCACCTGCCATTACACAGATGCCATTACAAATCTGGGTTCAGTTCTTCTAGGAGTAGCAAAATTTCCAAAAGCCCACACCTCTGACTACATCAAAGAGTGAGAGCTTTGTCACACCTCATTACTCACTGGGGCCTCACTGGATTAGTGACTACTATTGTGACTGACAATGCGGCCAACATGGTATCAGCCACTGAAAAGCAGGGGCTACGCTAGGGTTGCCACCTGTGTCTGACAAAAATCCTGGACATTTTGACCATCCAATCAACCTTTTTGTTTGTAAGCAACGGCGCCTTTCGCACATCTAACCTAAGATAAAAACCATCATTCTAAGCAACAATTGTATAGCTAAAATTAGTAAGAATGACAATTTCTAGTTATTTGTTTAGTTAATTGCTTTATTTAATAGCAGACCTTTATTATTTTGTTATATTTTCAACAGTTTTTAGTTGTGGACACCTGGGGGCAGTATTGAGAAAAAAGGGGGAATACATAATTAGGTTCTGCTTTTTTGCTTATGTTGAATAAACTTTCCTTTCTCTGTCTGTCCTTGTCCCACACACTCTCCGTCTCCACCTTACCATTTCTAATGAACCTCCACGGTGCGTGCCCCCACCACCACCACCCATGTTATGGCACGTCATTTTTGTAGAGCCAATAAGGCTGTGCATACGTTTATGGACGTAGGCACGCTTCAATTAAACTGAAATACACATTTTGCGCATCATGTACAAAAATCCGGGACATTCAGTGTCCAGGATTTTTATTTTTATTTTCCTGGACAGACCATGAAAATCCTGGACAGGTGGCAACCCTAGGCTACGCCATCTTTTCTTTGCCCATACTCTCAACCTTATTGTCAAGAAGGCAGTTGAGGAACATGAGGTATTGACAGATATTCCTATCAGAGCAAGGAGAGTGGTGACATATTTTAGAAGTAGTGCAAAGGCCAGTGATAAACTTATCCTTGCACAAGAAAGCATGGGTAGGCAGCCCCTGAAGCTTGTGCAGGAAGTTGAAACCCCATGAAATGCTGCAACGACTCATCAACCTCCGAGAGCCTGTTGGTGCTGCCTTGGCCAACCTGTCTAGTGACATCATGCCACTTACAAGTGTTAAATTTGAGATCATCTTGCAAAGCCTGGAAGAGCTGGCACACTTTAAATATGCCACAGCAGAGCTCTCTGAGGAAAAGAGGGTGTGAGCTTCAAAGATTATTCCAATGATCAGGATGATTCAGCACAAATTGGCTGAAAAAACAGGCCTGGCAACCAACCCAGCTGCTGAATTCTAAGGCAGTGTTTTTCAACTATTTTTGTGCCACGGCACACTTTTGACACTTAAAATGTCCCACGGCACACTAACATCCTGTGTGAAGAAAAAATAAACATACCATAGCCTACAATTTCAAATAATACACAGATATGGCCCAGCTTCAAGACCCTTGTGTTTTGCAATCAATGCCCGTGAAGCTGAACGGCTATTGACGGGTGACTGTCCGGTCAACCAGTCTATATACATATTAGTCTACATCTCAAGCAGAGCCATCAACATCTCAGGGAAGCCAGAATCCAGCTTCTTCAGGGAACCTTTGGGAGCTCTTGGACAGCCGGGTCAGTGAGACCCAGAATACCCAGAGTTGCAATGTAAATGACACTACAGAGGTATCTCAATAATGCTTACCTCCTTCGAACAGAGGACCCTCTAAAATACTGGCAAGCCCATGAAGCTGTGTATCCACAGCTTTATGCTCTGGCCAGTAAATATCTGGCTCTTACTGGCACATCTGTTCCATATGAACGCATTTTTTTCCAAAGTTGGGGATGTGATCAGTAAAAAAAAGAAGCCGGTTAAGCCCCAGCACAGCAGAGCAAATAAAAAAATATGACATAAAACATGTATATTTGAGTATTTGTGAATTTCTGCTTCTAAACAATTTATGTATATAATGTTGCATAGTCAGGAACACTTTAATTCATTTGCATTATTTTTTTCACTTAGTATATTTTATCCATAAGGTGCAGACCTAATTGAATAAAATTAGAAATTAAGAATAGCCAAGCAAACAATGCAATGAAAACTCGACAAATTTATGTCAATAAAATGACATAATGCTGCTATGTATCTTGAAATTATACAGCCATACAAAACATCGGGATGATGCTGATGTAGGATTTTTTACTGACCACCAGATGGAGATCTGCAGTAGAGTGTTAAATGCTCTGAAGCATTAAACCAGTTTGGCTGTAAGAATCGTCACTGTTTCAAAAGCCTCGCTTGGCACATCCCTACTGTATAGCAACTCACACCATCATTAAGTTTGCTGATGACACCACCATAATTGGCTGCATCACGAGTGATGATGAGTCTGCTTATAGAGCAGAGGTGGCAACCCTGACATCTTGGTGCCAGGACAGCCTGCTGCTTAACGTCAGCAAAACCAATGAGCTGATAGTGGACTACAGGAGACTGCAGGAAGAGAAGCACACACCCATCTACGTTCCAGAGTATTCCGGTTAAATTAAAAATGTAATTTGCAGCAAGGTCTACATTCATGTCTCCAACTTTGGTCTTTAGGTTTCAAAATGTGTTTAAATCGTTCTACATGACTTCATAACAGGCCAAATACAAAATAAATGTTACAAAGATTGCCAAGATCTAGGTAAATATTAAAATCGGAGGATATACAGCTGAGTAAGAGTTTGTGAAAGGAGCCTTAATGATCAAAAAAAGCTAAGCATGCATCTAGGCTATTTGAGTTTCTTAAAGCTGAGCTGTGCTTAAATTGTTCAATACATAATTCCATAACAGGCCAAATATAAAATAAATATAAATATTAAATATAGCCTAGACATCTAAATATTAGATGATCAGATGATTTACAGTTCTATGTAATGTTTCATGTTTTTGTAATGTTTCGTACAGTCATGCAGGTCTACTGCTGTGAATAGGCCAAATACAACTTTGATTATTTTTATAGCCTATAGCCCTTAACTTTGGCCTTGGTGCCCTGACATGTGGCCTTTGTGCCCCACTACCCAACTGAAGGCCAAGTGGCCTTGCCCCTAAAATGGTAAAATTCCAAGCCTGGGCCTAACTGTCGATTATTAACTGGGATGATATTAAATCATGAATATGAAAACTGACATGTTTTTATGGTCTTGGTCTCGACTCGGACTCGACTGTATTTAAAAAACCAACGGACTGTCTCGACCCTTCAAAGACTCGGTCTTGTTTTGGACTCGGCATAGGCAGTCTCGTCCCCATCACTACACAATACCATCATTGAAAAACCACTTGGTCATAGCCCAATATATATAAATATCTAAATGCAAACACACCTACCTAGCTATATTTTGCTGGAATTGCACCAGAATGCCAACAGAAGCAGAGAATGTGTGCTGCAAGGAGACTTCTCCGGCAATGAGAACTATGGCTTTGATAGCCTGCATTGGCAAAGGTTAGCCTACTCAAGTTGTTTTCCGTGTATGACCCTTAGGAAAAAGTACTATAGGAATCTTATAGTATTTTGGGACATACTATAGAGGTACTATAAGACTACTATAGAAAAACTATAGCGGCTATAGGATATTATAGAGTTATTACTTTTATAGTACGTCCCAAAATCAGTGGTGGAATGTAACAAAGTACAAATACTTCGTTACTGTAGGCTACTTAAGTGACTTTTCCAAACATTGACGAGCACATAAGAACCTGTATTAGCCTACTAGAAAAATACTTCTAGAAACTAACTAGCACAACAGAAATTGAAATAAAAGTTAGATCACAAACCTTTGCTTCTAACGTGATGACCTAATGTAGGCTAGAAAGCTGTGTAGCCCGACATGAAGATGTGCTCTGGAAGACATACAAAACACTAAGTAAACAGCAAGTAATCAAACAAAACATCATTGTAGGCCTACGGCCAATGTAATAATGACAAGACGACATAAATTAGACTGAAGTATAAATACCTGAGCTCTAGTGATAGGGGATTTGGTTTTCCCTGTTTAGACTAGAACAATACCCATACTTAGTTGAGCATAAGATATTGTTGCCAATATTATTTGTGGTTTAACGCTTAGGTTAGAAGATTATAGGTCCAACAAGCTAAATCTCTGGGTAGTGTGTTCATACAGATTCTTATGAGTGTAGGGCTAAGCTACACCAGGCACGTAACTAAAGCATTCCGTTTTGCGTTGCGTCTTCTGCAACAATTACAGTAGCTTCCAATAGGCCTAATCAATGGAAGTAGCTACACCTGGCGTGTTAGTGGCCTGTAGGATACGTTTGAAAAAATAGACCATTCTTCTAATGGATTTTACATGAAAAAAGGCAACAGAAATGGAGTTTATAAATTGAAGCATTAAGTATAGTAAAGCTGAAGTGAAATCAATCAAAAGGAAAGATAAAGGAGAAGTGGCAAGTATTGTGGAATAATGGTCAGACTGGTAGGAAACTATATAGGCCTAATATCCAAGAAAGAGTGGGGGTGAGTAGAAGTACTTGCAGAAATACACAGGAGGAGAACATCATTTCAAGAATGATGAAGGTGTAGTGTATGTAACACACAGGATACCATAGATCATGCTATTGAAGAATGTAGCCTACTTGATATAATAATGAGAGACAGCAGTTAATCCGTCAGCTAGAAGATGAAGAGAAACCTTTGATTGTAAGAGATATTTTGCAAAGGAATTCTGGAGATTTTTGTTTTGGGTTTTTCTTTTCTTTTCTTAGAAGAACTGGTTTAACTAGACTGCATTTCCGGCGGGAACTGCGAAAGTGTGCTTGCCCTGGTCCGGTCACCAACGTGAGCAGACAGTGACATACGCTATGCTGAACCTGGCTTGATCCAAGCATTCTAACAGTGTCTTTCAGTGTTGGAGCAGTGGCAATACCTCAAAAGCTCTATTCAACTATTATATATAGGAGCTACTTTTAGCCTTAAAATTCTTTGTGAATACGGCCCCTGAATAAAAAGGCCTAGCCTAAATGAATCAAGGCAAAACAAATAGCCTAGTAGCCTAATGAAACATAGGCTACTACATCAATCCGTAGCCTATCTTTGTAATATTATTAAATTATTCTGTTACTATGCCTACGTTTGCAAAAGAGAACATTTTAATTTGATTCACAATAATTTACATTTAATTTACATGTTGACAATGATTAGCCTAGTTTTGGTTGTTGTTGGCGGCGTTATTGCATGTTAGTTATACCTACAATGCAAAATTGCTCATGTAGCTGCATAGGATTTCAAAACACGGCAAAATGCCGCAGGTTTGTGAATAGGTCTGTGAGTAAGGAGTCCTCTTGACTTCTTTTAAGCTGTCAGAGGTGGGAAGGTGTGATTTGTTGGGGGCAGGGACGGATTAACTGGGCACAAATGTCTGATGCCCCCCCTTCCCCCCAGCCAATGTGAATCGGGTGGCCTATCGTGAAGATTTTTCCTGCCATCTAAGGCACGAGCGCATCTGTGAGGCCAAGCCTCACCAAGTAGCTCGTTTGTTTACAACTAACATTCCATTTAATTAAACTGCTTTATAGGCTATGCCGAAATAGTTTTCAACATTTTGAATATTAGTGTCGGGTGAATTGAAATGTTCTCAAAGTAGCCGTATGGCTGAAAGCTGCTTGGGATCCCCCCCGTCAAGCAATTAACCATACAAACGCGCTTCCTGCACTCATTGTTTCAAAAGGAGTAATTTTGGCTTTGTCAGAACTGAAGAGCTGTGGACGGCACGGCACAGTATGCCCAATGAAAATAAATTAACGCAACGCAACACAACACGGACCCCGCTTCTCTCGCGTCAGTCACTGACATGAACGAAACACAGAACCCGCTTCTCTCACGGGGCAGTCACTGACAGTAACCTAGAATAAATGCATGGGGAAAAACACTTCCCCATGACAAAGACATCGTAAAACACTGAAAGTTAATATTTTGTCACTAGCAACATACATCTGTCCTTTGTCAAATGTATTGTTCCAAGTAGCCTATGCGTAATTCTGCTTCATAAAGTTGAACAAATACATTTGAAGAGTTCAGATGCAAAACCCTCTAAATCCGTCTGACCACTTTTCTTTTAAATGAGCATTTAAATTCAGGCTCCTATAGGTTTTTGCCTATAAATCGATATTTCAGACCAGGAAGAGAGTGGTATTTAGTGGGTTTAGAATTTAAATTATTTGATTAGCGTATGTGTGGAGAGCATCCCCTCACCATCTTTATCTCATTTTTGACATAGGTGGCATTTAGAGGCTTTTGCATCTGAACCCTTCATTTGCTTATTTCACAGAAAAATATAAATAGCCAGTTAGGGTCTACAGTGCAGAGTTGGTAAGTTATAGTAGGCCAACTTGCAGTGAACATACAAACAGGGGAAATTTTTTCTCTTGTAGCTAAGTAGCCTCAGGTGCGCACGTAGACATAAGGCCGAACATGCAAGTGCCAATGAAGCGTGCTCTCACGACAATCACGCCGTTAAACTTAAATAGGTTAACATCACTCTAAGTTCGCCTTCAAGCAAGGAAAACGATGATTTGAAGACATCTGTTTCGTTGTAAGGGCAAGGGGTAGCAACAGGGCAACACAGAGACAGGCCCGATGGCAGGGCTGTTATGAGAGTATTAAAATATGGGATATTCTACGGGAAAACATTAAAACGGCAAGACAGAGGGGGAAAGTTAAAATACGTGATAAACACGGAAAAAGTTGGCATGCATTGTTTCGGTCCCCGTGCACAGGGATTATTTGTCATATTATTAATCACATATGATTATTTGTGAAATTGTGCAAACAGGCGCAACACATTTGAAAAGGAAGGACTGGTAGCATGCAAGCTCACGGGAAAGATTGATTTAAGAACGTTATCACAGTGTGTGGCTGTGGCGCAATTGAACAATTTCTAGCAGGAAAGAGAGGGTCATGCAACTTGCAACTGAAGCACTCAAAATTCCTCCGGTGGCCCCTTCAATAAATAACGAACAGTCCCTAGATTGCTGCTGGGCTATATGTCTTGGTTCATGTCTGTTAACCACTCATTGCTGTCAAACGCATAGCCTATCTCGCGGTTGCATCCATTACAAACAAACATGCAATGTGAACGTCTGGGATTGGGGAGAGCACTAAATGTTCTACTGAATAAGCACGAAGTCAAACCTTTAAATGAAAAACACTCTTTAATAATCAAAATAATAATGAAGTAAACTTGTGACCATCAAAAATCGTTTATCGCCTGTAACTCCGTGATAACAGGACGTAACAGGAAGGCATTTGGCTGAGCAACGGAGGTTAATATGCTCTATATTTTGTCCAAATGATGCCTGTCTATCATCGTTGCACTCGGAGAAAACCAGAATGTTTAATTTGTCCTGCGTTTCTTTTACAGCTGCAAACGGGATTCACTCGCAGTTAACCAAATATTTCTTTATTAGGGCAGGGCAGGCATATTTCTGGCTATTCAATTATTTCTAAACCAGTCTGCTAAAGTCTGTAGTGAAGTCTGTGTAGGGTTTTCCAGGCTCCATTTCTTTTTACGAGACACCCTTCTCACTTGAGCCATCTACCGGTTGTTTGGGTTGTTGCAGCGTCTCACTGGAAAAATACAAATTAAAGTCGCGTGATACCGAGTGATCCCACGCGCGGACCGCGAGTGAAGCTGGCCAAGTCGAGGCACTGCCCACTGTAGCTGGATATTCATGAACACATGTCTCTAATAGCCACAATAGGAGTAATTTTAGCAACACCGTATTTTGTGTGGCCCATAACGATCCAGTGGATCATGAAAATGTGCCAAAATTCACATTCCTTGCTTGTTGTTGGTACATTAATCCCATTCAGATTGCCACTTATCTGAGATGTAAGAGTTCAGTATAGGTTTAAGGTCCGGGGCAGGGATTTGACATTCTGTGACTTCTTCATTTAGGGGGCTTGCTTAGCAGCACTGTCCGCTTTCTCATTTCCCCTCAGACCAACATGGCCTGGGACCCAGCAAAAAACTACACTCAAGTTCTTTAGACGTTCTAGTTGATCAAGCTCAGCTTTGGTTGTACTTTTTGCGTGACATTAAAGCCTACTGGAAAGATTTTTAATTGCAATTTAATTGAATGCAATTTACTTTTACAATTAAATAAAATTAATTTATCCCTCTCACCCATAATTTTCTATTTATTTACAAATGTACATAGGCCTACTGTAATTACATTTATACATAGTTATTCCACTGATCTTTATACTATTCATCCTGCACATAAACTTATTCTTACTACTCTTATAATGTTGTTTCTGCACTACAATGACACTGTTTCCACACTGCACATAGCTGTATGTTATGTACATATCTGTTATATATTTGTCATATTGAATATCCATATTCATTCTGTTTTATTATATTCTGTTAATACACTGCATATATCTATATTATTATTTCTACTATTATAATGTTACTACTACATACATTATTCTACTTATTGTATGAGATAACTGCTAATACACTGCACATATTTATATTTAATTCATATTACTCTAAACCACCTTCTGTAAATCAACTGTATACTACTGTCTAGATTGCACTATATTTCTTGACCTGTCTCTGTATATTTCATCACCTTTCTATACTTTGCATCACATTGTATGCATACTGTAGCTACATGAATCACAGCTAAGATCCTTGGTTGCTATGAAGGCCAGTCGTTCTAAATGGATGGTTGAATGCTATAGAGTGTCCCAGTGACGCCACTTCCATTTGCCTCCATGGAACCTATCTTTCAAAAAATTTTGAACGCCAGTCTATGGCGAAAAATAAATTATTTTCTGGTCCTGGTTGACTTGTGCCTTGAATTACCCATATGATGTTTGTCAATTTTAAAGACAAATTTTCATGTAAAGACATTTGCAGTTTGTTTCGTAACTACTGAATTACAACATTGTGAAAGATCGTAATTCCCACGACTACAAACCCATCAGTCGCGCTAGTGACGTTAGCTCATTCACAGCCACACTAGATTGTACAAGCATACCAGCAACAGGTCTTAATTGGGCTTTCCTTGCCGATGAAAATACCATGAGTCAGAGGATTAAACACATCAGGTAAGTTGTATTCGTCCATAGACTGTACATTAGATACTGTTAAGTGATATTGTAGGCAGCAAGATGCAACCGTTAACTAGCATATAACAGCTAATCTTATCGTTAATCTATCGAACAACAGTACTTTCTTGACGTGAAAAATTATCTTTTAAATTCACACACATCATATGTGAAATTCGTGGCACAATTCAATTTGGACCAAAAAATAATTGTTATCTCTCCATTAACTCCCGTTCATATTTTTTTGAAAGATAGGTCCATTGTAGCGGAAGTAAAACGGAAGTCACTGGGACACTCTATGGCCAAAGGCCAGTTATCTCTGCTGTTGTCAAGCGGGCATATCCTAACTTTATCTTATTTACTTAGCCTACTTCCATACAGTGACTCCCAGAGCCATATAAAGGTAGAGTTGCGACAATGGGTGTTCAAAATTCGGAAAGGTCAAAAAGGTCACGTGGTTCATGTAAACTTCAAATAGTGATTGACAATGGATTAGAATGCATTAAATAGGCTACTGTTCAATGATAGACAGAGCCACGATTTTGGGTAATTGACAGTCAATAAATGCATTGATATACAATATACAATATACAAAACACAGTGTAATTATTGTGTAAACTATGTAGTTATCCTACCATTACAACAATATTAAATTAAATTCCAGACCTTATATCTTAGCCTGCTATATAAGGTGACCTTTTTTCCGTCCTTTTACGTATGTGTCACTTAATATTAATTTTTTGTACAAAATCAAGACAGGAGATTCTTTAGAAAACGCAATTGCACCCACCCCATAAGTGTATCTAAATTATCGCTATACAAAATAAATGACCTCGTACAGTGACTCGAAAAGCTGTAAACAGTGTTTTTGAGACTGCGTGTAGCCTACAAAAGCGCATGGAGCTCCTGTGAAATTTTGATTTTGCAACGAGAAACTGTAACACAGCTAGTCTAACATTAGTTGTTTGAGTTTTCTACCCCGCGTTTCCTCTGGTAGTCACTGATCTGAGCTAATGAGTGAATTACCTAGCCAAGCCTAGCCTATCGTCACAGGAGAATAAAAAAAGTTTAAACATTTTTAAACATCTCCAGTGTAATGGTGGGCATTCTAAGTTAACCGTAGCATTAGGCCTTTAGTAACCCCATGGTAATGCGAGTGATCATAATAAAATATAAAACGTGACATGTAAGTCCTTCGATAAGTAACCAGGCTATGAACTCACAAACATGAACAGCATTTTGTCATCGTTTGTCATTCACCGTGCTGTGAACAGCATTAAGATGCTAGGCTAAAGAGCTTGAGATTCAGACTGTGGCCTGGGGATGGGGATTTTACACGATCCTTCATCACTGGGCTAGTGTGCCCTGCTGTGTTAATATGACCGTGCTGATGCTAACAGCTGCAGCTCCCTCAAATCTAGGTTAGGTAGCATTCTGACGTTGGGCCAACGTTGGCCCAAGGTCAGTGGTTGTGTTGGCCCAACGTTGGCTGCTGACGGTGGCCCAACGTCATTTTGTCCGGTGGCCCAACGTTGGCCCAACCATTTAATTAGACCATCAGCAGACCTTTGGCCAACCCTAACCCAACCATATGCCAACTTAAAAAGCCTACCCAGCCAACCCAAAATACACCTTACCAACGCTATGCCAACCCGAAACCTACCTTTCTAACGTTGGGCCAACCATTTCATAGACCAACTGCCAACCTTTTGCCAACCCCAACTCAACCATATGCCAACTTAAATAGCATACATACCCCAAAAATTACACCTTACCAACACTATGTCAACGTTCTAACTTTAAGATGACTGCTTATTTCAGCAGAACACTCATCTTGATATTTTGGCCGCCTTTATGGTTAGTACAGATATTACTTACTTGATCACAATGATTTTACCAATCTGCCCTGAACTTGTCATCTTAATAGTGATATAATACCAACACGAGATTAAGGGTTAAAATAAATACATTTAATAATACATATTGATTTAATAATAAACATTTATGTGGTGAGATCCTCAAGGGTTGATGGGTCATCAATCAGTTCTGCTCCTATAAAATAACAGAAATTACTTTTAGTTACTTTTAGAAATTATTTTGTTTTGCTTGCTCAAATAAGACTTCACTGCATTAGGAAGATTATACAGATAATTTGTCTAACAAGAGATTACGAAATGTGTAATATTATAATGTTGTCTCCCAAGTGTAATCAAGCAATCATCTTATTAACTGGTGCCAATGTACAATTTATGGAGGCCTATTTTATAACATTCTCTTAATTATGTACAAATGATGTTAATGCCTTCAGGTCACTTATTTCCAAGTGCTTGAAGTTATTCATTTCGAGCATTAGATAAAAAGATGAGACAAAAAGGTAAAACAACTTAGGACTATGCACTAATGACTAAAAAACTTACAATGTCAGATATTTCAGACACCTCGGATTCACTGCTGATGTCAGATGGAGGATGTGATGGGGGATGCGTCTGCCTCTCTAAATTGAGGAAAGAAATTCAAGTTAACTACTTACTATTTCACAACTGTGATGATAAAAGTCAGCAATACAGACATACAGGCAATTAGAAATATTTTTTGATTGGTTGTTGAAATCTGTACCCTTTTCTGATCTCCTTTTTCTTCCTCCATTTCGGTCACCGCTGTATTTCAGCCATGTTTTTATCTTTTCTTCTGCCTCCATTAAGGTGGCACCTTGTTTTTTGGCAGCATCTGCGTGGGGAATTTGGGGGAATTGAATGGAGAGTGAAGGATAATATTTTACTCTTAAAATCAGTTTAAAAACCACTGATTTAGAACATGACGTGAAGTTTTGTTGTGTAGGGTAGATAACATACTGGATGTGTACAGCAGGCTACCCAATCAGAATGTGTGTAGAATAAACATTGAATGAAATTGTAAAAGAGCTGTAGGCCTACCTATGATGACCTTTGCCAGGTTCAACACAGAGAAAGGACTTTTCTGCCCCCTGCCCATCCAGTTAAACTTTTTCTCTAAATCATTGCTGATTGTTTCACGCATGATCCTGTATATTATATCTTTTGTTGTTGTCCCACCCAAACTCATGAGATGTTTTACCTATAAAATAAAATGGTTGTGCATACATGATTAAGCTTGTCAAAAGGTGGAACATAACTACAAGCACTACACAGTGCTATGGGCTACCATACACTCCCATAACAGAAGAAAAGTGGCATAGCAAGAAAGCTCACAATTAGTGCCTCCAAAGCTTCACTACTAGGACCCTAAGGCATTAGTGATTCTGTAGTAGAGTTGAGTTCAAGAGGTGATTTCAAGAAGTATTTAGGATAACTCAGACAGTTGAGTTTATTGAAAGAATTGAAATAAGAGTGAAGGAGGAAGATCAAACTATCGGTATCCAAGAAACGGATGAATCACTCACATACAATCCTTTTAACAACACTAGTTAAAAACTATTTATTCTATTTATGTATGTATTCCTATTTATTCATGGATTTATTGGCTTATTTATGATATTTATTGATTATGAGAACTACTAATAACTAGAGTAGGTTTACATACACAACATAAACAGAACTTAGCAGAGAGCGTCGTGTTTCCTTGTCAGAAAGCCGGTCCTCCATTTTTTTTATATCATTAATATTTTGTAAAGGAAACTCAAAATCTGGAAAACTGCTGACTTCAGTGACACTCTCTCTTCTCAAAATTGCCTGAAGCAGAAGAGAATTTTGTCTGACTTGGCCTTTTATCTCCTCTAGCATCTGAAAGAGTCGGAGTTCTCTTTCTGAAACAGACAAAGTATATAACTTTATATAACATGTGTCTACTGTTTTGCATACTCAATTTGAATTATTACATTCTGTTTTTATTTTGCATTTTACATGATGTCCCAAGTTCTTTTTTTTATGATCTTAATTGTGGTTGTAAATCAAAGCACATTAGATATTAAGGCTAATTGTTAAGAAGTTGTTGAAGAGTTTCTAATCCCTTTTATAGACTAAAAAGGTCATTACTAAAAGCTCCAAGTAAACTATTATAAAATATTTGGAATAGTTCTATGTACCATCTTGTCTTAGATCTGGGACTGTCTCTGGTGTTGATGGTGGAAATGGAAATGGTGGTATGGCTGGCAAGGTCTGGCTTTTGGCTCCATTATTGCAGAATTTCTTTTTTGGTCTTTCCTGTCTCTGCATATGGAACAGTGAGAAACAGAATCAGTACACAATATTCCAAAGTCTTGACCACTGTATGTTTTCTTTACATGTCATGTTTTCATCTGTGCTGTTTACCTGTGTGGAGCCTACTTGTTGAGGCCTGAACTGGAGGTCTTCCTGAGGCTGCAGATGGAGGGGCTGATGTAGACCTGAATCCAACATATTTTGATGAAGATTAAGTGTAATCAATTGTTTAAAGGTGCAGTGAACACTAGTTGCAAATAAGCCTAACACAGTCAGGCTATAAAAGGAGAACTGAGAACAGAGAAAACATACACTCTTTTCCGCACACTGTCCTCGTCTGTTGACTCCAAACCATTGCCTTTGCAGAACTTCACGAGCTTCCTTCGGGCTTTTTCATAGGAATCTAAATATAGAAACAAACAACATTGTTAAGCCTATTATCTGAACATTTGAAAATAACTGCTTATAGGTATGACTCACAAGGAGCATGTTTAATTTTGAGCAATAGATTTGAATAGTTATTTCTCTATATTTCTTCACATTGTGGAACTTCCTCAATAACTTACCATACTCAGCCACCCATTCAGTTATATATTCTTCCCATTCTTCATCGATGCTCAGCCAGTCACTTGGTATAACCTCTGTCTCATTTTTTTCTGTGAAAACAACAATTGAATACATCTACAGTATAAAACAAACAAACAAACAAACATAGCTAGTGTTACAAACTATATACAATAATAAATAATAAACATACTTAAGCAGTATGCAGTAAAGGATATGCCACAAACCCATCCTTATATTGTAAAAGAATGACTTTTGTAACAGTCTGAAGAGGGACAATAGTCAATGACTGCCCGGGTTGTTTCACAAAGGATATATTAAGACTTGATGAATCAATGGGGTAGGTAAAAAAAGATGATTTGTTTTGGAATTTAAGACAGACTAAATGTGATACTTCCTTGTCTTTTAAAATATTTTTAACTATATGAATGTCTCCATTGAACAGAATGTAGTTGTCTCCCTCTGATAAACTAATCAAAGTTCCACCATTAATATATTGCTTATATTGTGTAAATTGCGTCACATTGTATGGAAGAGGCCCATTCTTATGTTCCTGGTAAAAACCATCCTTGAAAACTTGCTTTTTCTGACAATCTCCTGATGATCTGTTGAAGGGGCTGGGTAGGGGTCCTAATCATTTTTTTTAATTGTGTAGAGGAAGTTCTCAAATGGGAAAGCTGAGAAATTATGCAGCGCACCAAACTGCCTTGCATCATTGGCAAGATGTGTCAGCCCGTGTATGTTATACACAACGTAATTACCATAAACAGATTGAAAATGCTCAACAAATGTGATCAGTAACTTTTCAGCAAAATCACAGTACTGGAGGCACAGTGAGGGGCAGCATAAAATTCTAATGGCTACATGCAGAAGCATAAAATTGTGGTATAGAACATTCGGCAGATGGTCTTTCAGTGCCACTGGACCAGTGTACAGGAGAAAAGTTCTGAACTCTGTCGTTTTCCACCTATCTACCTCAACAAGTGATCGCCCTTTCCGTGCAAACTCTGGGGAGTGTCATTGCAAAGGACACAAGAGCTGCAGAAATGAGGCCTATCTGATGAGCACCTAAACGAGTAGGAAGCGGTCCCCTCATCCAAAACTCAATCAACTTTCTCATAACCCCAAGACAAACAAGGTGCAAAAATCTAATGGAAATTGGGAGACCATACCAATTCCAACCTCTGTCAACACACTGGTCCCTTTATGGTGAAACTCATCATCTTTATTAATAAAAGACGCATCTGTCCGTAAAGGTGAATCAACTTCAGGAAAAGTCATGCGATTTTTGGCCCACGTTCCCTCCTGTGTGCATTTTTCACAGCCATGGTATGCATTGTGGGCTTTAATGTTTTTCACAAAAGCCCGTGCACTTGCATCACAAACAAAATTAGAAATTTTAATATCTACACATTTGCCAATAACATCCACACCCTCTAATTTAAGCTTTCCATATTCATTCACAAATGTTTCCAGGAACAGATTGACATTCGCTGGTTTTTTAGACCCAAGATATAAAGCAATGACGAATGGTTGCTTTGTTTTGTCTTCCTCTACCAAGCCTAGAATGGGCCAGAACTGCTGATTGCTGCTTTTGAACAAAGGCAGTCCATCAATATTTACTTGTAAATTAATGGCCTTTGGGAGAGGGTCTATTTGGTGTAATATATGCCTAATGCCTTTCTCAACTCCAAAATAATGCATGGTGCCACCAGCAATCTGCTGGACCTCATAATTAGTTGGAGTGCCTAAAAGAGTGCGGGAATCCTTTGGGAGATAGGAATGATATTTTCTCAGGATGCCCAAGAGCCCATTTAGATGGCATTGTGGTACTTGGCTGTCTATAGAGTGGTGAAGTCCCGCCCCTTCCGTTTGCCTCCATGGGACCTATCTTTCAAAAAAATTTGAACGGCAGTCTATGGCGAAAAATCAATTATTTTCTGGTCCCGGTTGACTTGTGCCTTGAATTACCCATATGATGTTTGTCAATTTTAAAGACAATTTTTCATGTAAAGACATTTGCAGTTTGTTTCGTAACTATTGAATTACAACATTGTGAAAGATCGTAATTCCAACGACTACAAACCCATCAGTCGCGCTAGTGACGTTAGCTCATTCACAGCCACACTAGATTGTATCAGCATACCAGCAACAGGTCTTAATTGGGCTTTCCTTGCCGAAGAAAATACCATGAGTTAAACGGACCTGCTGCTGGGAGAGGTTTAGATGACTTGTTATACAACTATTATTACAATGATTGTCAATGAGATGTTTCTGGAATGTATTAGTTGTATGAAACACGAAGTAAGCTAAAACAGACCACAGACACACATGAACAAAGTTCAAGAAAAAGACTTATATGCAGTAGTTGCTAGCAGTTGAAAACATTTAGCCATGGGCTAAATGTTAGTCTAGGTTCTCATTTCAACTTAGCCTGCTCTTGCATTTGAGGACCTACTTGCTATCTGCTGCATAAGCTATACATCAGTGGTCTCAAACTACCAGCCCGCGACCTAATGTCAAAATAATAATGTAATTCGGCCCTTGAGGGTATTTTTTTTAAATTGTGACAAACAACAACATTGATTAAAATAGACGATAGATCCAAGTACAGTGACGAATCCCATTCTCATCCACTGCTAGACATCCAGAGCTCCGATTCAAGCCCAAATTCGCTGTACAAAGTGTTCAGGAAATACTTATTACACGCGAGAAAGACAAGACGTGCATTTGTTTGTAATGACGCCGAAGCGATGCAGGTCATAGTTTTGCATAAATTGAAGCAGAAATAGGCCTAGACCAAATGTTGAAAAAAACGTTCACGTTTGATAAAGTCTTGGGTAGGCTATGTTATTCACCTATTCATTCTGATTCTGAAGGAGAATATCTGCATTTTGGAGATAATGAGCGATCGTCTATTGACAGTGGTCGTCACGGTGCGTAAGTGATGGAGATGCGTCTTTACGTGTATACGACGGTGTCCAGGCATAGGCTACCATGCTTATTTCGACCCTCTGCCCAATATACCTGGAGTTGGCAGTGGTAATCGTGATGATAATGTCCGTAATGGACGTGGTACAGACAGCAGGGGTAGTAAAAATAGGCTCTGAAGAACTACGAAGTCACCCACGATAGGAACTGATTTGACCAGGCTACTTTATTGTAGGCCTATAATAGCGGTTTGTGGTTATACTAATAGTTTACTATTGTTGGTTTACATCTTAGGCCTACTGTTTTCCTGTTAAATAGTTATGTGGGTACCTAATATGACAAACAAGAAAGTAAACCTGCTCAAATATGTGCAACATCCAGTATACTGAAAGGTGTATCATTTGAGGTGCTTGCCATCCAGTGGCAAATTAGATGGGTACATTTTCCTCCTTCATAAACTTTTGTTTATACTCAAAGATTTTTACATTTACAGTAGGACTTTATCTCTGACCACTTTCAAGCCTTTTGAAATGTTGATGTCAAAATCCAATGGTGTTGTTTTCTTAACCCTGCCACCTAAAGTTTGTTTAAATAAGTTATGAGAGGAAAATATTTTTTATCTGGTGTACACACACATACCTGTTTTTATGCTTTTTGTTTGTTTTTATCATTTGTATTATTTTATCATTATTTTATCTAGGTTTCTAGCACAGGTGTCTAAAAAGATTTAAAAAAAAGTTTTGTGTAGGCTACTATTAGAAATAGCCATTCTTTTTTTGTATTAATCTTTAACACTGACGTAGCCCTCCAATCAGATGACGTTGGCAGAAGTGGCCCCCCAGCTCATTTGAGTTTGAGACCCCTGCTTTACATAGTATAACAATTGTATTTGTGTTGACATTGTTCATTAAGCATGCACATAGACCAACATTACATATGCAAATTTAAACTTGAATAGGCTTTACCAACCTTACCCCACATTTTAAGATTTTGATATGGTCTATTGTTAAATTGCATTTAGATACAACACAACAGACAAACTGAATCTTCCGGTCGTTGTGTTCCTTAAACGTCTGTATATAAATTCATGTAATCACAACAAATACTAAGAACATACTAAGGCTGATGCTTAGAGTCCACATCAAGACCTAAGCATTTGTTAGCAAAGCCTATACTGTATCACAAGTCATATGTGTTTCTGATATGTTGCTGATTGGATTATAAACAGCCACAGAAATGAAGAGGAATGGCTCAAGGACGAAGGAAATTGTATTTTTATTATTATTCTTATTTAATTATTTATATAATTGTGTTAAATGTTCCAAATGTAAAGCACTTTGAGCTGCATTCTGTGTATGAAAGGTGCTATACAAATAAAACTAATCATTATTATTATTATTATTATATAGTATTGTACGTTGGGCATACGTTGTATGGGTCAGCCAAAAATAGCCAACTGTATCAACATTGGCCCAACGTTGGGCACACGTTGTATAGGTCAGCCAAACACAGCCAACTCCACCAACGTTGGCCCAACGTTGGGCATACGTTGCATAGGTCAGCCAAACACAGCCAACTCCACCAACATTGGCCCAACGTTAGGCATATGTTGCATAGGTCAGCCCAACCTAGCCAACCAAATTTAACGTTGGGCCAACGTCAGAATGCTACCTGGGTATTAAGCTAGCTTTTGCCAATGAAAATTAATGCAAAAAAAAAACAGCCCTGCTCCTAACTGAGGAAAAGTTTACATTACCAACAATGTTAACAACAAACTCAGTTTCACTGCTGCAAGTACAAAGTTGGCTGTAAATATGCTTCGCCATATTTAACCAAACCAGCTAGCTTTGTGATAACAAAATCTTACCTTTTATGTGTTTAGTCCACTGAAAGTTATCCACATATCAAACGATTAAATCCACAGTTATGGAGGAATTGTTTTGGGGAAGCAGTTGCACTTTATCCCACTTTTGCTGCCCTTTTTAAAATTAAACCACTTAAATCCATAGCCTAGATGAGCATTGCGCATAACGTTACAACTATGTTGACATGATGGTAAAGCTAAATGCCCAAGACACGTCACGTCATAGAAGTTGTAGGCTACAAACGCAAAAACTTAATGACAGCTCGTTCGTGGTGTTGCCTAGTGCTGCCTAATTGACATGGTATAGGCAAGGTTTATCTTATATTAGGTTATTATGTGTGGCACATTTATTGGGCTTTAGCCTCTTTTAATTTATTTGATAAGGAACTGATAAAAACTGAGCAGCAGAAAAGCTGTCATAGTTTATTATTATAATTAGGTTATTAATACTATTACTTTACTACTATTAGCCTACTGTTGTTACTGTTATTATTATTATTATTATTCGGATGAGCCAATAATGTAAATCTGAGTCTGAAATGTTGGCTACAAACAGTCTGTAACTGCACTGCTGCTATTATAAATTGTTAACTTTTGGGAAATATTTGAGGCTTCCATTAGCCGCCATTGTTGAAAAAAAAATGGAACATTAGCGTCAATGGAGTTGTCGCAACTCTACCTTTATATGGCTCTGGTGACTCCTATTAAGAAGTGGCCACTTCATTCGCGCTTACCGTGATTCACGCAGCAACATTATTAAATTAATCTGTCACCATATGCCTATGCCAACGTTTGCAAAGAGGAGAATCTTTTAATTTGATTCACAATGAAACGTTACATTTAATGTACATGTAAACAATGAGTAGGCTAGTTTTGGTTGTTGTTGGTGGTGTTACTGTATCCCTTAGTTATGCCTACAATGCAAAATTGTTCCCTCGTGATTGTTAGACGCATTTCAAAACATCGCGACGTGAAATGCCACCACAAAACATTGTTTGTGTGAATTAGGCCTGTCAAACTCGATTCCTTTTAAGGATCCGGGTTATTCTGAGTCACTCACTAAACTGATCCGGGTTGAACGAGTCACTTGAGTACTAAATCGCAAAGAAATTCAGTCCTACGTTCAAGCAGTGCCGTGGGGTGCTTCATTTCGTTAAGTGCCTTCTCATGTTGGATGTGGATCCTCCATGATTTGAAACCAGGTTTTTGCAGCACTTGCATTTAGCCTTTAGAGTTTTGCTCTCCTGGTCAAAGTGCATCCACACATTGTTCATCTTTTTGGTGCTCATGTTCAGAAACTGTGATCTTATTGACAGAGAGGGTAGCCTATATTATAATAATTAATTATTTGTTGTTGTTTTGTTAACAATAGAAAAGTTTGCCTAGGTCTAATACTACTCTGCTACAATGTTTATTACCACTACTACTAATAGTAGGCTACTAGGAATTTATTCTAATAAGTATTATAGGCTGCTAATACTAGGCAACTAATATTACTATTAATCATAGCTATACTGTTAGGTAGCCTAATATAATATCATATAATATAATATAATATAAAATAGCCTAATAGCATCAAAACCTCCACCCACTCACGGGAAAGAAAGCAGTTTGAGCCAGACTGTTGATTTATTGTCTTAACCTAGCCTAAGCAATTGACTTTCAATGTAGACATAGAAACAGGAACGTAGAAATGCCCTGCAGTGAATAAATTATTATTATTGTTATTATTATTATTATTATTATTATTATTATTACTACTACTACTATTATTCTCATTAGGCCTATTATTATTATCACCTTGACGCGAGTAGAAACTAGGCTACTCGCTCGTCTACAGATCCACTCATGGAGCCGGCTGATTCGACTGACTCGCACTCATAACAACATAACGTAACCGGTCCGCCCGGCTGATCCAAATGACCCAGGTAGGCTAGCCTACTCAAGCAACTCCATACAGAGCTTGCAATGTTTCGGACTGTCTTCGCGACCTAATTGCATTTTATAGTAGGCTATGCGTGCAGAACATATGTTATTTCAGAAGTGAAAGCATGGCTTTTGTTGTGGATTTGTTTTTCACCTTGACGAGGAGTTACTAGCTGCTCTAAAGATCCACTCATGACAACGTAGCCGGCTGATTCGACTGACCCAGGTAGATACTCAAGCAGCTCCATGAGCGTGCAGTTCGGACTGTCTGCACGACCTAATTGCATTTTAATATGCTACATCTATACACCAAATCTAATTATGTCTAGGCTACATGCAGAACATTGAATGTTATTTCAGAAGTGGAAAAATGGCTTTTGTTGTGGAATTGCTTTTCACCTCGAGGAGGAGCTACTCGCTCTCGCAGATCCACTCATGACAACGTAGCCGGCTGATTCGACTGACTCGTACTCAACGTAGCCTAACCGGCCGGCTGATCCAACTAACCCGGATTGCTAGCCGCTCCAATCTGAGTCACATGGTCTGTGAGTCTGCAATGTTTCCGGCTCTGCGGGAAGTTAACCAGTTATCTCGGACTGCCTGCTCACTCAGTCGCTTGAGTTGATTTGTGGAGTTGTGGTTGCCTACGAAATTGTTACATTTTTGGCAGCTACGATGGCTAGGGCTAGGAGGCTAGCTACAAGAGGTTTGTGTGTGGCGCTGTTTATCGTTTTAGATTGAATTGTAGTAGGACTCAACTGATCCGAGTTAATGATACTAGAGACTCGCGACTCATGGGTTAATTTAAAGACACGGGTGAAAGATCCGAGTGAATCACGACTTAAACACCTTTAGTGTGAATCGGTCTTATTAGGAGTCCTCGCTTAAAGGCCGTGTTGCAGGGTTCATTTCCCAACGAATTTGCACAATTTGCTTGTTGGTAATAAACATTTAAACTGTTATCCATTGTATTTGATGTTGTTGGGTATCACAAAACGGAATATAATACGAAAAAGCAGGTTTCACAGCATTTGAAGTGATTCTCCTTTCCCCCACAATGCATTGCATTACGTCACCTTGGGGAGGCTACAGACCAAAGCCCACCTTGAGACCCTTGAGAGTAACGAGAGAGGAGTAAAGAGAGACGAGTAAGGGATTGTTCAGCAGTAGATATCGCAGATTATAGATAAATAGATAGGCTATAGATAGCCTAGATATGTATATAGACAGGTAGATAGATAGCTAGATAGATCATGTCATATGCTGATCACGGGGGAGCTCCTCGACCAGCGGCCAAAATGCACTCGCTTCCCTAGTTACTGCAGCTCTCCACCACAGTTTCCATCGGGACGGCACAGCCCACACAAGCACCTGCAAAACTGCGACTTGCCTATATTATCTCCCTCTTTGGTAAGCCGTACCCTGACGATGTCAATGGCAATCAATCACGAGCAGTAGTTATCGAAAATATTCATGCTGAAGACACGACCAGCCTAATCGGCGGCGGCTAGAAGCTAAGTTTGCAACAACTGGGGTGGCTCACAGGTGGGACTAAAAAGTTAGCCCATAGCTAGCTATCATGATGCTTTACATTCTGATCTTCTGACTAAGTTTGCCTGGTAGCCTACTTATCTGAACTAACGACATGACCACTATCACTAGATATAAAGAAAATGTTGACTTTCACTCGGTGCTGTTCACTGACAGTAACAAAAAAAGTGTCGTAACGTTATAAGCATAATGCATTGAACTGAATAGGTGCATTATGTAGCCTCATAACGAGGCCTCTCAAATTCAGAAATTTGCATTAAACTAAAATCGGAAGACATTGTTATCTTTGTTAGACCATAGGGTCGTTGTCATATAAATGCTGTAACGAAATTCGAAGTGTAAATATACAAACTTTATGTTGAAAGTGTAACCGCGAACGTTTCCCATAGGAATGAATGTAAAACATACCCTCCAAAACGAGACCTCCTGAAATTCAGAAAAAAAGAATAAATTGATATCAAGCACCGTTATTACCATTGGTAGACCATAGGGTAGCTGTGATATAAATGCTGTGACGAAATTCGAAGTGTAAACATACAAACTTTATGTTGAAAGTGTAACTGCGATGTCCATTGAAATGCATTGAAATGAATGAAGCGCAGATCATTTAGTCCCCAAAGTGACGTCATCACCGAATTGCGTAAAAAAAAACCCGCTAATGCTAAAAACAACAAAAACTGGCATTTAACACCATTTGGAGACATTTTTAAAAATGATATACATATATTGAGTGCTTTATGTACCCATTAATCAACAGTGGTGGTTAACCTGCAACACAGGCTTTAAGCGGTCACAGACTCAGGCGCTACTTTTAGGGCTAAAATGCTTCCTGAATTACTCTTAGTAAAAAAAAAATAGGAGTCCTAAAGTTACGAGTGACGAAGTTACGAGTACAAGCATCTCATATCAAATGACCATGGCATTACGCTAAGCAACATAAATCTCATAACGTTACAGCAACATCTCCTCCCTATGACCTAGCTAGCTAGAAGCTAGCTTCTAGCCACACAAGAAATGAAGGATGTTAAAATCTCCGCTTAGCATTCTAATAACAGAAGGGGCACATTTATGTGGACCACTACAACATGACTCATTATGTCTGTAACGTTAACTGTATAAAACACTTTCATAAAGGAAGCACACCATCCAGCACATACACATGGAAACTGATATTTTAGGTAGCCTACTTGGCCACGAACTCAAAACGTGTCTCTCTGAAGCTCTGTTCTAGAATCTTTGCTCTGAAGTCTGTCCCCGTTGCTAAGCAACATCAAATAAACGAATAGACAGTCTTCCAGTATTAAATGTGTACGTGTGATTACCAATGGATGTGTGTGGTTTGCAATTAGAATAAACAAGAAATAACATTTCCAATAATTTCCCATGGTAAATTACATAATATTTGCACCTTCCTTCCTTGTGAAGCTCACACTAATTCCACCGCATTTAGTGAAATGTAATACAACGTTGCCACCTAGCGTTCAGTAGGCTAGATAAACGTGGCATTTCCTGCTTATTCTTTTGTCAACACCATGCTTTTAGGAAAACAATCTTTTTATCATAGTTCCCTCTTCAGTGAGCGATTACCAGCTGGTTTTTGTAACAGAGATAGCCGTTTATAGTCCCTAGGTTTACAGAAACACCTATTCATATTAATACGTAGCCTATGGAGTGCTGCCGACCACTGTTCATTACGGCCCAGAATGCCTTGCATGTCTTTACAACAAAACAACCCAGTAAAACCTAATTTCCCGTAAACATATGAATTTGCATACTTGTAACATTTTTAATAATACTCTCCCATCATGATATTTAACAATAATGCAAAATTTAATTTGAATACCGTCAATGTGAAAACAAGTCTATTATGTAAGTTATATATAGCTACTGTTCTCCTTGCTATTTCAGTTCGTAAGTCCATACTATCCCATGGCAGAGCAAGGATTTCATGAGTGGGCAAGGTTGCCCGGAGACATTGTGGCTGCCCAGAGGCATTGAGCATACTTGGAAGGCATTGTGATAGAAGGTGAATGGTGCAAAGGTGATTGGTGAGAGTTACCAAATACCTGTGGGTGGTTTGCCAAATGATGGAAACTTTTGGAATATTTTTTTTTTTTAGCTTATGCACCCTCACATTGGAGTCCCCAGTTCATATACAAAATTTGGTATCGATATGTGACAGTGTTCCTGAGATATGGACGACTTCCTGTTTCGGAGCTTCGCCGCCGATTTCGTTTGGCTATGCCGGGCAAACGCTTTCGAAAATCAAAAATCCTTCCGGTAACTTTTGTGAGGCTTGGTCCAAGGATAATGTACGTCAAGTTTCGTGGCGTTCGGACCAAATTTGTGACCTGTGGAAATTTAGTTTCGCTTTCTGTTCAATCCAATATGGCGGACGAACGACACGCCCACCTGACGTCATCTTCGCGACCAACTTACACTGGTACTGACCTGACGTTTTAAAGTTGGAACGGTGTCTCTGTCTCAAAGGGCCTAGGCGCTAGAGCTGACAAAAAATTAGGGAGACGGGAATAATAATAATAACTAGACTGCATTTCCGGCGGGAACTGCGAAAGTGTGCTTGCCCTGGTCCGGTCAGCAACGTGAGCGGACAGTGGCATACGCTATGCTGAACCTGGCTTGATCCAGGCATTTTAACAGTGCCTTTCAATGTTGGAGCAGTGGCAATATCTCAAAAGCTCTAGGAGAGGGCTATTCAACTATTGGCTTGCGGGTTGAATGCGATTTGTTGGATTTTACCTTTGGCCTGCCTTCGAATTTAGCTTCTATGACTGAGATCAAATCAATAAAATAAAATGACAGCAGTGATTGAAATGACAGCAGTGAAATGATGCGTCTTGCGCCTCTCAAACTGGGCTATCAGGTAACCTACAGTACAACAGAAATTATGAAATATGACCAAGGCATTAAAAAGCTGCTTGTTTGTCAGGATACTTTTTCACTGATTTATTTAAAAAAAAATATGAGCTATGAGTGTGAATGTTATATATTCCATCCCACAAATTATGTTTTACTGGTTTATTTCACAAATAATCTATATAGATTTGCTCTATAAAGACCTTATGTCTGTTTGGGATTGTTTTGTGAGCCTGGGGTTGTTTTGAGAGCCTATTGATGTAGCCTATCTCAGAATAAAGGAATACTTCATATTACTCTAAACCACCGTCTGTAAATCAACTGTATACTACTGTCTACATTGCACTATATTTCTTGACCTGTCTCTGTATGTTTCATCACCTTTCTATACTTTGCCTCACATTGCAACACAGCTCAGATCTTTGGTTGCTATGAAGGCCAGTCGTTCTAAATGGATGGTTGCTATGGCCAAAGGCCAGTTCTATCTCTGCCGTTGTCAAGCGGGCATATCGTAGAATTCTGATTAACCTTATCTTAAAACATCTCTATTTTACTTAGCCCACTTCCATACAGTGGGTCCCATTAAGAAGTGGCCACTTCATTCACGCTTACCGTGATACACACAGCAGCATTAAATTAATCTGTCACCATACGCCTATGCCTACGTTTGCAAAGAAAACATTTTAATTTGATTCACATGAAACGTTACATTTCATGTACATGTTGACAATGAGTAGGCTAGTTTTGGTTGTTGGTGGTGTTGCATCCCTTAGTTATGCCTACAATGCAAGTTCCCTCGCGATTGGAAGCTCCTGTAGACAATAGTAGACGCATTTCAAAACATCGCGTTAGGAGTCCTTGCCACTTCTTTTAAGCTGTCACAGACGTAGGTGCTACTTTTAGGGCTAAAGTGCTTCGTGAATTACTGTTAGTAAAAAAAAAATAGCAGTCCTAAAGTTACACGTGACGAAGTTACGAGTGCAAGTATCTCATATCAAATGACCATGGCATCATAAACAACATAATCGAAAATCAAAAATCCTTCCGCTAACATTTGTGAGGCTTGGTCCAAGGATAATGTACGTCAAGTTTCGTGGCGTTCGGACCAAATTTGTGACCTGTGAAAATTTAGTTTCGCTTTCTGTTCAATCCAATATGGCGGACGAACGGCACGCCCACCTGACGTCATCTTCGCGACCAACTTACACCGGTACTGACCGGACGTTTTAAAGTTGGAACGGTGTCTCTGTCTCAAAGGGCCTAGGCGCTAGGGCTGACAAAAAATTAGGGAGACGGGAAAAATAATAATAATAAAATTTAAGAAGAACAATAAGTGTGCTGCTTTGCAAGCACACTTAATAATAATAAAACTTAAGAAGAACAATAAGTGTGCTGCTTTGCAAGCACACTTAATAATAATAATAATAATAATAAAACTTAAGAAGAACAATAAGTGTGCTGCTTTGCAAGCACACTTAATTAATAATAAAACTTAAGAAGAACAATAAGTGTGCTTGCAAGCACACTTAATAAAGATAATTTAAGTGTAGGGAAATATTATAATTCAGACCCACACTCCATTTCAGAAGGTGGCAGTAATGCAACCAGACGTTTGCCAACCGCCATAAAAACAAGAAGGATTTTACACGTCGCCAGAGAATGTCTAGTAAGTAAACGGCTCCAACGTCGCGAACGGAACGCTTCAGTTACGTGCCTGGTGTAGCTTTCATATAGGCTAGCCTAGCTTGTGCCCTTTTCATGCATGCTAACGTGAAGAATATTAACATGCTATTTTGTAACAAAGTCGTTAGGTGGAAAAGTTTATTTGTACTTACAGCCTGTGAGCTGGTGATCGATCGTCGTGACGGTACAGATCCAGGTTTTTCAGAATATCTATGCAAAACCACTTTCTAACTGTAGGCAGTGAGTCACTGTGTGGTCGAAATGATTGGAACTAACTTTGCACTATACTTCGGTGGTGGTGTTGCAACAATAAATTCCAACCATTTCTTCCTCAACTCTTCTTTCTAAGGCAAGACATGCAACGTTGTTGTGTTATTGCCACAAATAACACAGGCACAAATTTGTTCCGCCATGTTAGCAACTTGCTGTTAGCTCCTACTAGCTGATGAATAATTGTTTTCACTGCGACATCACACAGAAGGGCTTTTTCTGATTTGCTTGTTTTTCCGTGTATTTTCTTTCATTGGCTAATGGGGGTAGAAAATCATTTTCATGTGCAGCATGCATATGCAACTTGGAGTGAGCTATAGTATTTCAAAAGGAACTATTAAACGGTTTCTTGGGGAACGAGACCTTTAAACTCGCCTAACATGACATTTACTGAGGGTAGAAAAAAAAAAATTCTTATAAACCTTATCTTATAGCCTAAACACTTTTACGGTTGGATTACTGTAACTCACTCTACCTGGGACTCCATCAAGCATTGATCTCTCGCCTCCAGCTGATCCAGAATGTGGCAGCAAGACTAAAAAGTGGGAGCATATTAGCCCCGTTCTAGCCTCTCTCCACAGGTTGCCCATCCAGCATAGAATTAATTAAGAATTCAACAAGATTTTATTGATGGTTTTTAAAGCCCTAAATGGCCTGGCCCCATCCTACATTGCAGATCTCATTCACCCCCACTGAGCTCCCAGGCCCCTTAGATCCTGTAGCATGGGTCTCCTGGATGTTCCACACACATGATCGCTTTTACTGTGGCTGCACCACACCTATGGAATCAGCTGCCACCTTCCATCAGAGATGCTCCCTCCATCACTAGTTTTAAATCTAGGCTCAAAACACACCTCTTCTCCCTGGCGTTCCCTGCCTTTTATGATTGTTATACATGTATTCATGTATTGTCTTTTAATTGCAATATGTACAGCACTTTGGTATGTGTAAACTGTATTTTAAATATTACTTATATATTTTAAGTATTAAAAATAAAAGTAGTAAAATTACTTTTACTACTTTTACTTGTTTATTGGTAGCCTGGATGCCAGCCGAACTTAGCCCCATCCACAACATATGAGGTCGGGAAGTTCAATCTGGACTTCTCTGTTGTGGAGCAATTATACCCAAACCAGAGCTGTTTGGACCAATCAAATTGGGCTTTATATGATGATAGACAGATGAGCAACAGTGCCTTGTCGATCACGATCAACGCAGAACTTATGAGCAACCTCTTTATTAGCTCTTCAATCCAACGAAATAACGTTAACATTACCGTTACAGACACGTAACTTTATCGGCCACCACAGGTAATATTATTAAGACTAAGACAAACAGTATCACATATAACACGGTGAATAAGTTTAACTAGACAAACAAATACAAAACTAAAACAAAACATTGCATAAAATGAAACAAAAAAATAAACAAACAAACGTAAGTAGGGAGAAAAAACTTTTGGAAATGTAACCTTCTTTATATTTAGTACTGATGCATTAGTCTGTCTTTATCCCTTCAAAACACATTTACAGTATATTTCACATTTAAACATACATATACACATTTAAAGTATAGGAGACTTCCACTTCACATAAATAAATAAAAATGGTCAACGTACTGAGACTACATTACATATATTTCTCATTCATAGATACATTTGTGTTCTTTAAGATTCCTCAGGTAAGAAAAGTTTTTTCCACATCTATCACACATATATGGCTTCTCCATTGTGTGCACCTGGAGGTGAGCCTTCAGGCTGTTTGTCTGATTAAAACTTTTCCCACATATACTGCAGCTGAATGGCTTCTCTCCTGTATGAATGCGCTTGTGTCGGTTAAGGTTGCCCAGATTACCAAAGCTCTTCCCACACACATCACAGCTGAAAGGTTTTTCCCCAGTGTGAACACTCTGGTGTGTCTTCAGACTGCTTTGTTGAGTGAATGTCTTTCTACATATCTCACAGCTGAAAGGCTTCTCTCCTGTGTGGATCCTCTTGTGGGTTTTCAGTTTGCGGGATGATTTAAAATTCTTTCCACAGACATCACAGTTGTGCAGTTCGTCACCGTCATGAAGCTGCTGGTGTGTCCACAGAGCACTAACAGAACTCAGTTGTTGTCCACAGATGGAGCACTCACAGGGCATACTCCCAGCATGCATTTTTACATGCCCTTTTAAGGACTCTACACAGCTCTCTTCACTATCCAAATGAATGTGCATATGACTTTTGAGCCCACTCCTCTTGACAAATTTTTTCCCACATGTCTTACAGCTATGTGGTCTCTCTCCTGTGTGTATACGCTGATGGGTCTTCAGAGTGTCCAACTGATTGAAGCTCTTTCCACAGGTGTGGCAGCAGAATGGCTTCTCGCCAGTATGTATGCGAAGGTGACGTGACAGGTTTCCAGCATTGTTGAAGGCCTTGCCACAGGTGCCACAGCAGTACGCCTTCTCTCCTGTATGAACCACCTGGTGTTTCTTCAGGGTGTACAAACTGCTGAAGGATTTAGAGCACAAACTACAGCATAAGCTTTTTTGATTACAATGAGATTTCATATGCTTTTTAAGACATAATTTCTCTGTAAATGTTGTGCTATACACACTGCAAGACTGTAATTGGTCTGCAGTGTGAATGAGCTGATGCTTTTTCAAACTGCACTTCTGTATGAAGCCTTTTCCACAACACGTGCAGGAAAATGGCAGATCAATCTTATGCACTGCTTCATGCGCTCTAAGATACACCAAGTTAGTGAAACTCTGCCCACAGTGTTTGCAGTACTGTTTTCCTGCTTTACAAGAGATCGTGGTATCTGTGCTCTTTGAGGGTTTCAGCTGCTTTGATGTCTTCTTTGCTTGCTCACCAGTGACTACATTTGGTCTCTCTGAGGATATGACTGGTGACAAGATGGAGAGCAGTTTTTCATGTGCTCCATCAGTATCAGCCTCTTCTGGATTGTCCTTAAACCCTTCTTCCTTTATCACAACCTCAGTCAGTTGCTCTACCTAGTAAAAGATGTAAGAAAAATGTAGAGGTCAGTACATTTTAGTGAATGTTTTATTTAGTCTAAAACTGTAATGCATACAACTCATAAATGGTTTAATATGTTTCATTTGCAGCAATGTCTTCAATGCATCCACTACAATTTCAGTCTTTCATCCTCGCAAATACCATCCTGTGCCACATTTGAAGAAACCAGACCCAAGCTGTAGTTAGTTGCAACTCTGTTTTATTATTATGGTACCCTTACACCAGAAGACTTTGAAAAGATGGCCTACACATGGGCATTTTTAGGTCCTTTTTGGACATGTCCAATTTGTATTAAAGACATTTTTATCTTACGGAGTGCCTTGGTCGGAGCGATCATTTGTTTTTCTCTTTTTTCTCATATGAGACTTTGAAAAGATTTGGAAAATATTTTTGAAAGATTACAGTCTCAGTAGTGATGGACAAATGAAGTTTTGGTGAACCACTGAACCACAGCAGTGTGAACCTAGCGACACTAGGTGAAAAGCAAAAAGATGGCTGCCACACTGTCATTTTTCAACATAAAAGTCCTTAGCAAACCAATATTTTTGGCTACATATACTGGTTTGGGTAAGGACTTTTATGTTGAAAAGTTGAGTTTTCGATCGTCATATATTTCATTTTCATTCATCGCAGAGTTCCCAAAATCACATATAAGGTGTGTTAGAGTGTCTAGTTTCGTAATAAAAAAAAAGAAGCTAAAAACGTAATATTACGTTTTTGGCACTCAACGCATGGGAAGGAAAAACGTAATATTACGTTTTTGGCACTCAATGAGTTAAAGGGAAACTTGGCAGGATTTCCCCCTCTGCTGGAGAAATTGTGCATTATGCTATTTCAAACTGTGGGAAAAGGTAACGATAAAGCACATGGATTTGTTTACAAACTAGCGAACGGTTAGCATAAGTTTGGCAGAACTATGTGTATGTTACAAGGTAAGAAACACGATTTAAAACGAGTTTCTTGTTTCTCACTTCTCTTTCCGGGACGGTAGTCTCAATGTTGCAAGGTTGGTTTTCCGCCTGGGGACGCTAGGCGCAGCGGGGAAAGTCACCATTTTCACCGGAACAGGTCATTTAACAATCCAAATGATTTCTAAACGGGTTTATTACGTTGAAATAGTTGCCAAGTTCCTCTTTAAACCTTTTTCCCCCAAACACTTTCACCTTAAAAAAAAAATTCTCCAGACTCAATGTATGCGTAGGTTTAGTCTGAGCTTTGGTGGGGACACTACCCCCCCCCCCCCCCCCAAAAAAAGGCATTGAACTCTTTCACCAGCCACTACAGATACGTGTGATATCACGATTATAGTAACCTAAATGGCCCCGGTTATCGGCATTATTGGGATACAAAATGTGCTGAATTTTTCTACCACCTACCTACCACCAATGTTGGAGAGAAAATTGGCCTGTCCTCCATGCACAGTAGCAACAAAACTAAAGGTCAACAGAACAGCATTCATAAGGCATAGTGTCAAAAAAGTGGTGTGGCTCCTTTAAGACAATTATTTGACGTGAGTGAGCTGTCCAACTTGATCTAACTGTAGGCTATGGTGTAGCTTACACAATCTGATTTTAAATTACAGATATCTAGGCTATATTTAACATTTATTTTCTATTTGGTCTGTTATGAAATGCATTGACCAATTTAAGCACAGCTCAGTTTAAAAAAAAACTTAAATGCATGCATGCTTAGCATTTTGTGGAAATAAATAATTAAGATTACATTGATAAACTCTTAACCATGAGCTGTATATTCTCATGCTAACATGTATATTCTCATGCTAGCTAACACCGTTTAAAAGCTGAGAAAAGGCTCTTTCATGTGACATCTGTGTGATGAGTAGGCTACTTCTTGAGGAGTTCAACAGAGAAGAATGAGTGAATTTGGACGCACTTTGTGTGCCTATTGTAGTGTCAAAAAGTGAAGCGCTGCACCATGCTGCAGGGAGACTGCGGCTCACTGGTAGTTATTATAGGCAACTTCAAATCAGCACGATTTACCCTTATAGGCTACTGCACATTACATAATCCGTACGAGACACTTTCTTATTTTTAACCATCAGGGCAAATGAAAACTCCACCGTATGTGATTGTATGTTTGGGGTAGCCTATGCTAGCTCCATCTTACCCGCCACAGTGGCTGGTAAAGTTGACAAAATTCACCCACCATACAGTGCACAAATTCACCCGTATTTGGCTGGTGGCAGGTGCTAATTTCCATCCCTGGGTTATAGGCCTACACATAGCACTGTCAACTAAATTTGTACCAAAAAACAAAATTTCTGGAATTTCTATGCTTCAACAAGCACATCTTATTATGACTTACACTTTGTTTCTTATAGCTTCTGATGTCTGATGTGATGTCTTTCTTTTCTTGCCCGACATCCTCAAATCGACAGCCAAGCAAAGATTATAGAGCTAAGAGCCAAGTGTGCCAAAAACTTTGAATGACAGCATACAGGAAGCTAAGCCAATCAAAAAACAGACCTGTTTCCTATTTTGGGAGGCAGCACTGAAGTGGGAAATTATTTAACACTTGTGTACCGCATGTGAACGCTTTTTGTCCGTTTCAACCTGAATAGGAAAACGCCCCACCGACATTCTGCCTTCATCCTGCCTTCCTCAGCCTTCTTAACCAACTTGGTTGAGATTATTTTGTCTAATATTTTTTTCAAATATAGTGGAAATTTCTATCTCCAACTTCAAGGAACTGCGATGGGTAGCACATTTGCCCCCTCATATGCCCGTTTAGTTATGGGCTTAAGGGAAGAAAAATACATACATAATTCCAATCAGAATTACAGTTGAGGAACTCAATGCCTTTTTGGCATAGCCTATGCCAATTCCACCACCGACTACCTTTCTTTCACAATGGAATTTGACCTTCATTCGATCAATTTCTTAGATCTCTCCATCTTTAAAGATGAAAATTACAGTCTGCAATCCACTATCTACATTGTAAATCTTTAAGTAGGAATACACTGCTCTAATCTGATAGTCATCAGTTACTCATAGTAATCAGACTACTCATACAGTGGGCTATAATCTGCAATATTCCTATCGGCCAATTCATGCGAGTGCGATGAAATTGCAGTTCCTCTTCAGAGTTTAGCAAAAAAGCGGCCCAGCTATCAGATCGCTTTGAACAACGAGGCTATGCCAAATCCGACATTGACCAAGCCTAGGAAAGGGCATTAGAAACAAATCGCTCTGCACTTTTAACAAAAAGGACAAAAAAACCTTCAAAACCTAGGATCTGTTACTCCCCTGCTGCTGGTAAGATCAAAAGCATACTGTAGTCCGTAAGCACTGGCATGTGCTCCAAAGGGACCAAACATTAAGAGAGTTCTGCTCAGAATTCTTGCAGTACTCGCGACCGTCTGGTACACTCAGACATGAAAATTCTGCCATCAACTAAGCCCACCCCAATGTTTTTAATTTAAAATTGCATTTCTAGTTCTTATTATTCTGTTACGGAAACTGCGCACAATGTTCCAACTCTACAAACGGTAAACATTTCTCGCACAGGGAAAAAGTACCCAATTTCGTTGTTTATTAATTGCACCACCACACCTGTAATCTACCTATTGGGCTGGCATATACAGGCCAAACTAAACGACAATTGAAACATAGAATAGCAGAACATAAAACCATAAGAACAAAAAATTAAAAGTATGCCATTGCAAGACACTACATGCAGGTCAATCACGGATCTCCAGAGTCACTTAAATTTTGGGGCATAGAGAAGATCACTGCTCCACCTAGAGGTGGAGATATAATCAAGAAATTACTATGCAAAGAGGCTTACTGGATCTTTACACTGGCTAAAACACCGCCACTAGCTCCCCTCCCCCATCTTATTTCCATGACAGTAGCCAGGAGAGACAAGTCAGCAAAATTCCCGACATTTATTCAACAATGAAATTCTTCACAGTGTACCAACAATCTCCCTCGGAGTGCAGTGCCCATAATTTGCATCGAACAGTCCAGGGGTAATAAAATACTTTAAACAAAAATGTGCATTTCTAGGAGAGAGGGAGATAGAGAGTGCGCGCGTAAGTGACGATTATTTCTGGTGGTAGCAGAGTAAGTATAAGTAAGTATAAGTATAAGTATATATACACTCTTTTGATCCCGTGAGGGAAATTTTGTCTCTGCATTTATCCCAATCCGTGAATTAGTGAAACACACACAGCACACAGGTAAAGCACACACTAATCCCGGCGCAGTGAGCTGCCTGCATCAACAGCGGCGCTCGGGGAGCAGTGAGGGGTTAGGTGCCTTGCTCAAGGGCACTTCAGCCGCGGCCCACTGGTCGGGGCTCGAACCGGCAACCCTCCGGTTACAGGTCCGAAGTGCTAACCAGTAAGCCACGGCTGCCCCAATGTAATGGATTCCCTCAAGAACTGTTTCGAATAAGACAAAAAAAAGATGTAGGTAACGAACGAATTAAATGGTGTCGGCGCGATGTAGGTATCGGCACACAGGGGGTTTGGACAGCGGGTTAAGTGGAATAGATCAACCTATTCTGTTCATGCTGTTTGTCTCACAATAAAGCCGTACTGAAACTATAGAAAGCCCGCGGCCGCACCCCCACCCCCGATGCGCACTAAGACACTTCATTTTCCTTGTACAGACCCATGGCTACACTAGACAGGCAACTGTTCTGTTCCCAGAGCATGCTTTCTCTGTCCATTATCTGCAGGCTTAGGGCCTCCTCGACAAGGAGATTGCTAGTCTGTGGACAATTTGTGGCACAATTGAATGGTAGCCTATTATGGAACCACGGACTGAAAGAAAAAGAAACTAAACATTTTCCTGATTAGAAAATATTTCTTAATTTAGTGTTATCAAATAAACTGACATGCAATTAGGGGGTAGCGGTGTCAGCGCGCATTTTTAACAACGTAGGTTAAGTAAAGTCAGTATAAATGATAGGTTGGGAAATAAAAGTGTATGCGATATGAGAATTGAGGTGTCGTGCGTAAAGAACCAAATAGCCAAAATGGTGCGGGAGAGGAGGATAAGCGGCGGCCTCCACAACCAGGTCTGGCGAGATCTTAAAGCCCAAGATCCAGGAAGTAATCACAAAGCGTCGCGCCACACCTGTGCCACACCTGTGCTTGGCCCACCTGTAGAGGAGACGCAAGACAGGAAAAAAGAGCAACAAGGAGGAGGAGCCCGGCAGGTCTGTGACAACTCCCCCCTTAAGACAGAGGCCTCTAGAAGGCCTCTGTTAAAGCCGTCAAAAAAAAACCCACACCCAAAAATGACATTTTTTTTTTCTTTTTAAATAATTTCCAATAATTCTAAAAGTGAGCACTTAACTTTGGTCTAGGGGTGTTGACAGCCCATATACATGAGCTGGATGGAAAAACTCTTGTCCACAGGCCCCAGCCCCTCTACCAGCTCCAGCCACCCTCCTTCACCCCAGCCCCAAAGGCCCCAGCAAATCCCGGTACCTGGAAAGCTATGATTAAGGAGACCAGGCAGAAGAAGAGAGTGGAGAAACAGGAGTAGAGAAAAACAGGACCAGACAAACACACTCACTCCAACCCACCCGGGACGCAGGACAAAGCGTCAGCCATGACATTGTCCACACCCCGAATGTGTCGTTTCTGCAAATTGTATGGCTGTAAAAATAAAGCCCAGCACATAAGGCGCTGACTAGGACTCTTTAAAGAGTGGAGGAATGTAAGCGGATTGTGATCCGAGTAAACAGTAATAGGAACAGCGCCCCCAGCTAAATACACCTCAAAGTGTTGTAGACCCCATACTAGCGCCAATGTTTCCTTCTCGATAGTTGAGTAATTCAACTGATGACAATTACATTTTCTAGAGAAGAAACACATCGGCCTGTCCACACCCTGCTCATCGCACTGCATGAGCACAGCACCAGCGCCCACATGGCTAGCGTCAACCTGCATCTGGAAAGGCTGGTCTAAACGGAGTGCCATCAGAACTGGGGCAGAAACAACAACCTAACATTGTCAAAAGCAGTCTGGGAGGCCACAGTCCATTCAAACTTAATCTTAGCCTTTAACAGGTCAGTCAAAGGGGCTACTACAGTGAAGAAGTTGAGGCAAAAGCTACGATAATACCCTACCATCCCCAAGAAGCGCCGCAACTCGGGTTTGGTAGTTGGAACAGGGAAATTATCAATAGCCACCACCTTAGCATGGACCGGTTTCACTTGGCCCTGCCCTACGACCTTCCCCAAGTATACAACTGTGGCCTGGGCAAACTCGCACTTGGCGAGATTTACAGTAAGGCGAGCATCCACAAGCCTGATAAAGAGAGCCCGAATACGGTCCAGATGTTCAGACCACTCGTCGCTATACACCACCACATCAAGGTACACAGCGCACCCCTGCAAACCGGAAACAACGCGGTTCATTAAGCGTTGAAATGTGACGGGCGCGTTGCGTAACCCGAAACTCATAACAGAGTACACTCTGGGTTATTTTCTCAACCCAAACGCTGAGTTGAAACTGTTGGGTCATTGTGTGGGGTTGTTTTTACTCATGTTGGGTTATTTTCTGTAACCCAGATTGTTGGGTTGATAGTTTAGGACAGCGCCCCTCCTCTCCCCCACCTGACGTGAGCACACTACCCAGCACCAGGGTAACTTTAACACAGCTGCATAGTTATTTGAGAGTTCGGGGAAATCGTTATTCTCTCAACCGTCCATGCAGTCCAGCAGCTGTCAACATGCAGTGGAAATCAGGCGATTTCGGAAGGTATGTATCTGCTTATAACTTTTTATTATTATTATTATTATTATTATTATTATTATTATTCAGACGCATTTTAAAAGTCCACCCAGAGATACCCTTCGTGATATGAATGGATTCTGCTTGCCAATTTCGTTCAGCCTAAGCAGGTTAAGAATTGTGTCATTCAAGCCAGCTAACGTTAGCTAACATTAACTTACAATTACTGCTCATGTTAATGTTAAATCTACACAAAGACAGACTCTTAAAAACATAGTTCTTTGTTCACTGGGTATGAACTGCTGAACAGAAACAAAACAAACTTTTACAACGAACTAAAATTAGCATACCAACAGCTGGCTAGGTTAACGTTAGCAGACGGTTGGTATGCTAACGTTAATTAAATGGTAATGTAAAGCTAATGTATACAGTCGAAGTAGTCTCTTCACACGTACGGTAATCATCATGCCAAACAACAATATTAATTAATTCAGGGTAGCTTCATATTATAGCCATGTAACTTACTGGGTGGTTTTTGGTGGTAACATTAACGTTACAGCCAACTTGGATTTAACTAACTGAATGTGTTAACATTGAGCTAGCTTGCTAACGGTAGAACTATCACTGCCACTAACGTTAACGTTTGTGAGTCTGCTGTTAAACAACTCCATGAGGTGGTCATGGTTTCTGAGTGTGTTGCGCTAATATTTTCTCTCCGGATTTTTAATGTTTGTCAACATCATTCACTGATAATGGTTTGTGAAAGTCTTGAAATAAAGTTTTGTCAATAGCAGTGATTAATTCACTCTTTTTCTTTCTTTCATTGACAGGGCTGACACCCAAATAGACCGTGGAATCTAGCTGTCTTCATGGAAGTAACTTATCATGCTGATGCTGCTTTTAGAGTAGGCTATCCATTCAAAAATAAAGTAAACTGTCAAATAAATAATTATGTCGAACTGTTTTATTTCATTGCATGGCTATTTGTTGTCCATTTTCTCTCAATGCAACCCAAATACTGGGTTTAGAAAACCCGACAACTGGTAATTTTAACTAGCAGTTCTGTTGATATAACCCAGTGGTTTGGGTTAAATTTATACCCAATATACTGTGTAAATTTTACTCAACATTTATATAGTTATAACCCAGCACATTGGCTACCTTTACCCAGTCTATTGGGCCAATTTAACATTGTGTTGTTATAACCCAGCGTTTTGGGTTAGAATCATACCCACCTGCTGGGTTTAATAATGTACCCAGACCATTGGGTTAGGATAACTCAATGTGGTGTTGGTCCAATAGTTAACCAGCGGCTGGGTTATATTTAGGGTTATTTTTAACCCAACATTTTTTAGAGTGTAGGAATACAAGCCAGATGTTGTTATAAAGGCTGAAACCTCCTGAGCCCAAGATGACAAAGGGACTTGGTAATAGCCTTTGAGCAAATCAAATTTACTCACAAACCTGGCTGATCCCCTACCCTGTCTACACAATCTTCAACCCTTGGGAGTGGAAAAGAATCTGGTTTCGTTATGTTATTCATTTTACGGTAATCCGTACAGAATCTATATGTCCCATCAGGTTTACTGACCAATATACAGGGTGAAGCCCAACTCGAATAGGAGGGCTTTGCTAGCCCATTATCTAATAGGTATTTCACCTCTGCCTCTAGATGTCACTGTTTGTCTGGTGACACCCGATAAAACCGCTGTCTTATTGGCTCCGCATCACCGACCTCAATATCATGTTCAATTAGATGAGTACATGATGGCGTATCTGCAAACAAGGAGAGAAAAGCAGGCAACAAAGATGTAATTTCTGATACCCGTTCATCGGGCAAATGCCCAAGCAAAGTATACAACTCCGCCAGTTTCTCAGAGTTCCGCAAACGAGGCTGCAGCACAGTCATCTGGACCTACCACATCCTCTCCACTACTTGCTGCCACCATGTAGGGAGAGGCACTAGGAGTCTCGACAGCTGCGGCTAAAGAAACTGGCGCAATCAGGTCATCAGTCTCTGCTGCCCCAGAGACTGAAGACCTGCTGTAATAGGGCTTTAAAAGATTTATATGACATAGCTGGGTGGCACGCCTACGATTAGGTGTAGAAAGCAAATAATTCAGGTCTGACGCCTGCCGAATCACCGTATAGGGCCCTGTATATTTTGCAAGGAAAGGGGAATTAGCTATCGGCAGTAATGCCAGAACCTGATCACCCGGACTGAACACCCTTGGCTCAGCCCGATGGTCATACCAGCTCTTCATTTTCTGTTGAGCTCTAGTCAGGTTGTCGGACGCCATCTCACAGGCCAGAAACAACCTACGACGAAAACCATTAACATAGTCCAACAAGTTAACAGGAGACTCAGGACACTTCAACTCCCCCTGCAAAACTGCTAGAAGCCCACAAACTCTATGGCCAAAGACCAAATCATTAGGCGAGAATCCTGTGCTCTCTTGGGTTACTTCTCGTGCCGCCAACATTAGCCACGGAAGCCCTTCCTCCCAGTCTCTATTAAGCTCAACACAATAACCCCTGAGAAGCGACTTCAATGTTTGATGAAAACGCTCCAGAGCACCTTGGCTCTGGGCGTGATAAGCACTGCTACGCTGATGTACATGCAACTGCTCAAGCACCTCTTGGAACATGCGGGATGTAAAGTTAGAGCCTCCATCATTCTGTATGGTTTGAGGGATGCCAAAGATGGAAATAAACTGGGAAAGGGCTTTCACTTTCACGACCTAGTGGAGATGGTACGCAATGCATAGGCAGCAGGGTATCGGGTAGACTGACACATCACCGTCAGAATGTAACCACACCCTGACTTAGATGGTGGAAATGATCCCACACAGTCAATTAACAAATGCTCAAATGGTTTCCCTATAGCTGGAATAGGATAAAGCGGAGCTGGCTTTAACACCTGATTAGGTTTCCTCGTTAACTGGCATACATGACACGTCTTAATGAAGCCTGCCACATCCTTCTTTAGGCGAGGCCAATAGAAGTACTTCATAAGACGGTGATAGGTCTTTCTTACACCCAAGTGCCCAGCTACATCCCCATGAGCTGTCTGTAGAACCAATTCTCTAAACTTAACTGGCACTACCACTTGAAACACTGGGTCCTCAACCCCCTCGTCAGTGTGGGAAGACCACTTCCGGATCAACAACCCCTCCTGAACAAAATATCCCCTTGCTGCACTGCGCAACTCCTCAGGTGGCAAAACCCCAACAAACAGATCTTTTAATGTCGCATCGTCCTTCTGAGCTGAAACAAAATCATTGAGACAGAGAGAGAGGTAGATTAGGCAAAACAACAGATTTTAACTCACCAGTCTGAGAAACATCATTAGAGGCACGGCTCATAGCCTGTGTCACTGCACAAGCTGTAAAGACATCAGACAAATTCTGATGGTTAACATCACTGTCAGCTGAAATAGAGGGTGAATTATTAACAACTACAGGGGGCGGTATATCACGCCAGACACGCTCTCCGGCTAGGTTGTTGCCCAAAAGAAGATGAACACCCTCTACAGGCAAAGAAGGGCGGACTGCTATGGTTACTTCCCCCTGCACCAAATCAGACTGCAGATTGATCCTGTGCAATGGAACAGAGACAACCTGCAATCCAATCCCCCGCACCAAGACATTGTTCCCCGTGCTAGAGTTAGTAGAGAAAGGCAAGACAGACTCCAGGATAAAGGACTCAGAAGCCCCCGTGTCCCTAAGTATTTTAATGGGCACCTGGACAGAACTCCCCACCAGTGAAACTAAACCATCTGTGATAAAAGGAAAGTAGCCATTACCACAGGCTTCACCTGAATCTGTTACTGTTGCTCTCACTAGGCCCAGCAGAGCTCAAGCCTGATAGCTGAGATGAAGTCACAAGCACCACAGGTTTAGCCTCCTCAGCCACCACAACTTTAGTTACTCCTGGCTCAGATACAGCAAGTGTGACCCCCCTAACAGTATCTGCACTATTTCTCTGACTTTTCCCCTTTAAAACAGGACAGTCTTTCTTCCAATGCCCCTTGTCCAGACAGTAGTGACAAACATTAGCGTCCTTCTTACCCTGACTAGCAGAAACAGAAAATCCAGAATCTCGGCGAAAACCCACAGTGCCCTTGTGTGACTGATTAGCGTGTGAATCTATTTTGCTCTGAGTAGGTGACCAAAATGAACCTGACGAAGACCCCAAAACTCTATTGAAACGTCCAAAACGTAGTTCCCCAAAGCGCTGTTCCCGATAAACCTTACCTGTATTGTGTTCTTTTGAACTACTTATGTGTCAAATCAGCCACAACGGCGGCTTCCGCTGCTGTTTTCATCTTACGCGCAGATATATAAGTAGCGATACGCTCAGGGAGGATGTTTTTAAACTGTTCTAAAACAATCAAATTAGACAACTCTTCAAAAGTAGCGACTCCCACTGCAGAGCACCAACGATTAAAGTGGCTGTTCAGCTCTCTCGCTACCTCTGTGTATGTCTGTTTCTCTCCCTTTCTCCAGCTGCGAAACCGCAAAAGATAGGCTTCAGGAACTAACTTGTAAACTTTAAGCACTGCATCTTTTACCGTCATATAATTTTTCCTGTCTGCCACCGGCAATGCAATAAAAGCTTCTGGTGCTCTCCCTACAAGAACGCTTTGGAGTAGCAACGTTCTCTCCGAGTCAGACCAGCCACGGTCATCAGCCACACTCTCAAATAAAGAAAATATCTGGAATGAACTTGTATCGGATCTTTGCAGGATCGGTATACAGCGCTTTCCAAATCAGACGCAACTAAACAACATGGATCTAATATATTTAAAGTGTTTTAACAATTTCCAACGCCTAGGCTATACAAAACGCAGTAATAAGCATTAAAGAGAAAATGCATATTTACCGATGTCGTTTCATATCCCGGACAAGAGCACCCAATCTGTTACATTCTGCCTACTAGGCTATGTAACCAGAGAGGGAAGACCACGTGGATTTTGTCGTATAAAAATATGTATTTATTTAAGTAAAGAATTAACAACGTAGGTTAAGTAAAGTCAGTATAAATGATGGTTAGCTGCAGCTCTAATGGCAGCAGTCAACGTTAAATCAGGGGTGTCAAACATAAGGCTCGGGGGCCAGATCAGGCCCGCCAGCAGGTTTTATACGGCCCCCCAGATATTTTGAGTAGGAAGGGAAAATAAGAAAAAAAAGATATTCACATCCAGTTGTCTTCAACGATGTGTAATAAGCAATATATCTATGATAATTGATAAATTGATTAAACCTAGCACTACAAACCATCCTCAGGAAGAAAGAAGCAGAAAAAGTAACATGGAAGTAGGACATTTCAATAGTGAAAGAGCAGTATATGACAGCAGTACATTATTTGTACTTGTTTGCTCATAAGTGATATCATCAAATAACACTTTGATACCCATGCAGAAAAATGATAATGACCATGACAATGCTGAAAAGGTGAATAGATTGTAGAATAGCCAAAGAAGATGTAGCATTGTTATAAAACCTTTAAAATCTCTAAACAATCACAAGTAGGGCAGTTCATCACAGTTCATCCATTGCAACTGGATTGATGAAAGGTCACTTACACCTGTATACTACATTGTATTTGTGAAAAGCAAACGGTATCAGCATAATTTTATTTATTATTTATTTTATTTATTTATTTATTAATAAACAAAAACATCTGTCAGTTCCATGCAGTTTTCAACAGCTATCAAAAACAAAGGTCATTTTTGGATGGATGGATTTTTTGTGAATGTTTCTTCTTCTACATAAGATTTTAGTCATCTTTAGTTCATGTGATACTTTATTGTCAATGCACAAATTAAGTAACAGTAGTCTGAAACGTTATTGTTAATGCACAAATTAAGTAACAGTAGTCTGAAACGAAATGCTGTTTTACATCGAAACCAGTGGTGCAAATAACTGACATGTCCAAATGGGCCTTGATGAAATGCGTCGCTAGACTGTTCATACACATTTTAACGGGCCAAAGTTGAAGAGCTGTTGTTCGTTATTGTTCGTGCAAATACAGTATAGGCTGATTCATGTTCCCTTGCATTGTGTAACTGAGGTCCATGGCTAGTCTGGCTTTCACCAGACCAAGCTCAATCTTTTAAGAAATCAAAAAATAAATAGCGGGCAGATCAGGCTGGGTTCACCCAGCCTAGTCCATAGGCACCAGATATTGTTTAATTTTCCGATTGAGATATCCACGCTCTGGCTATTCTAAATGCAAAAATGCATCAGGGAGTTATGACAAAACTGTAACTAACAAACTAGATCCTAATAGAAAGCTGTTAGCTTCCCTAAGCTACAGGTAGGCTTATAAAGTAGGCCTATTTACAACATAAATTGTCAATAGGCTATGCTGGCGACACAAATAAAATCTCCTTTGGAAACCAATGGCTTATGCCTTACAGTATCAAGCGGACTTAAACTGCCATATCGTGGCGAAAAGTTGGAATAAAATTCATGCAGCTCCATGAGTCAAGGAAAGCGCGAATGAAGTAGCCACTTCTAAATGGGACCCACTACACAGTAGCTTAAGGTGTGTTGCTAAAGCAGCCATAATGAAATGAAGGTGTCATTGTTTGGATACTTCACACACACATGCTTTTTAATTTCACAGACTAAAACTACCAAGCTGGAATCAAAGCACATCGATTCCCCTCTCACACCCTGCACGCACTTAAAACAAATAAACAGGCGTCTCCGTCTCACGCATGTATAGGCAAAACTGTATCAGACCAGTGTAACGTTGGTAAATCTTCCATTGCACAGAATGATTTTTGTAGCACGTGCAACAAATGACAGTCGAAAGATACAATTACAGTGCTGCTATCAATTTGCTTGGTATAACCGCATTTATAGTTTTCTACAAATGCAATCAATCAAATTGGCCTCCATCACTCAACCAATGCTAACGGTAACATTACCTCAGGGCTGCCAACTTTTCAAAAAACCTTGGATTTGGTGGGGCCAACCAAAATATTCCTGCGGAAATTTTTGTTTGGCTCATTCAGCATTATACCGTACAGTAAAAAAAAAAACGTACATCAGTGGTTCTCAGGTGTAGGGACCAGGCATGGACGGATTATGAACTTTTGGGCCCCTGGGCCCACATGTATCAAGGGCTCCCCACTAATTGTCGCATATGTGGAAGCGGGGTTTGGGGGTCTTCCCCCAGAATTTTTGTTTGATGTGATTTCCTGTATTCTGGTGCATTTTGGTAGCTTAGAAATCTAGACACACCCTAGCAGCAGCAAATTACATTTGCTTCCAGGGCTAGTCTAGCAACTCTCCGTTGGCTTGTGAGCTCGAAAAATTAAACTTCTATCAGGCCAATCAAATCGTCTATAGAGTCGTTAAGGGGGCATAACATAATGATTGATGGCAGAGTTGCAACGGTTTGGCTTGAATTCCCTGCTACTTGAAAACAAAGAAGATGGATATTGCTGTTGGCCAACAGTGTGATACGAGTTAAGCTTGTTTTGAGATGGCAAAAGTTAGAACTAGCCAACTAGCTCCGCTGGTGGGAAAACGCATGGGACTCAGTGCTGTCCTATTGCGTGCAGAGGGAATTTGAAAGACAACCGATTATCCCGCCCCTCGGACTGAGCACTGCGAACGGTGAGTGCCCATACCCTACATTTTAATGTGGGTCTGGCTCATCAGGCTAGCATTTTGGGGATGGCAATACTAAATTCAATAAGATTCATAGCCTACATCCTGATGTGTTGATATTGAGGCAATGATTCCATGCAAAGGCTTGGGCTTCAGGACCCCCTGACACATTGGGTCCCTGGGTCTGGGCCCGGAAGGCCCATGCAGTAATCCATCCCTGGGACCAGGGTCCCAGAGTTAAATAAACATTGGTATCAAAGGGATCTAGCCTACTACTAGGACCATGGGCGTCGGAGGCATTGTGAAAGTGGGTGGGACATTTAAGAGGGGGGGTATGGGGGTCCTCCCCCAGAAATTTTTTTTTGGACGGACTAGATGCAATTTCCTGAATTCTGGTACATTTTAACAGGTTATTTAGATACTTCTATATAACAAAATAAAGCCAGCCTACGAAATTAATAAAAAGTAAATCATGCATAATTTAAAAATAACTCAATAGGCTACACAATAAGGTTTCCATTACAGTACCGCAGACGTTCAATGAACGCATGAAAGCAGATGGTTTGTTTGAAATCTGACACTCTTTCAACTACATGGAACGTAATAGTGATCAAATACCTCCCCAGATTTCAGTGCCCATCAGTCCCAACATTTAACAATATAATCAAACAGTCCAAAAGTAAATTAAATATCAAACTAAACCGTGAATCCAATGAAAATGACAATGAAGCACTAAACAGATGCTGAAAACAGCACTGGTATTTCGCACGGCAAAAGTGAGGGGGTCCAAACTAACAATTTAAAAAAGTGGGTGGGTGTTTTGTAAGAATTTAAGAAATGTTTGTATATTTTAACTTTTAAATGCATCAATCAGGTGCACCTTCAAAATAAATTCAGAGGTCAGACTTGCTTATTTTTATGGAAATATGTGTGCTGTAGCCTAAGCTATTTTGCACTTCAGAATTATAATCATGCGCACAGAGATGGAATAGTTATGGTGATATTGCAATAAGTTCACAACCACAAAAACATATGCTACATTTCACAGTTCAGAAATGTTCAAAAATGTGTGTACATTTCAGCACTCCATGAAATTATGCAGAAGTGGTCACATAAGATAATATATTGGTCATTGTAATGGCCATAGCCTATAGCCTACATGCTATTCATTTTTCAGGATGTACCCATATCTGCATGATGTGAATGTTTGCATATGGCTTTATATCAATATTTGTGTCTCGTTATTTGATTTTTTTTCATATTTTTTGCATTAATGTCACTAGGAAGCATGCCAATATATATATATTCATTTATCTGTAATGGGATTGGCTGGAACCAGACAATATAAGAACCATGATAGTAGGATAATCTATGGCTGAGCAATTTACAAAAATGTATGTAGGCCTACTGACAAATAGTTTACATTAGAATACATTATAATTTCGCCCCAATGAGGCCATGTAGAAATGTGTTACAATTTTTAAAAACCGGATTACTTAGGAACCACTTATTGCACAGAGGCATGCTTTATATCCTCGTATTCGGTACGGTTTGCTGTTTATTGTGATATTGGGTTTGCCACGTGTTGTGTGAAGGGTTAGTGAAATATTAAACCGAGAGTAATGGGTGTGCACTGTGTGCAAAATGCTAATATGATTAGCCTAAATTGCACGTTGGTTCAATGTTAATTTTCTCGCGAACCATTTATCACAGCAACTTGGCGCTAATATCATTGGAAAGCTTAAATTCCGCACGTTCACTGATGTGTGATCATATGATCATATGTATAGGTTTAGTTTAGTTGAACCTCATCTGCCAGGTATTTGACCTACCAGGTTGACACTTCAGCGTGAAAAATACTCAATAATACTCAAAGCATACCTGAAGCCGGGGAAATGCGGGGGGAATGCGCCTGGGACGGCTTCTGAAGTAGCATCGCAAATGAGAGAAAATTTAGAAAATTCCACAGACAGGGGGTGCTCTTGAACCCTCTCACCGTCTCTGAAAGCATAACCGTGGCTCAACAGGTAGATCTATAGATAGGCTAAACTCATTTTTCAGGCATCTGACCGACCGGTTTGACACTTCAGCATGAGAAATCGGGGGTGTGGCGTGTGAGACTAATCAGATGCGTTTGTCTCACGGCCAATGCGTGAGAGTTGGCACCTATGTTACCTAGGTCCTTATTGATATTATAAGATTAACGTACCTGCAGTAAAAACCAAGCATGTCCGATAAACATCCTCAGATTTATTTCGGCTTCAAGAAGAAACGGGAATTACATTTCATGTGAACATCGTCCTATCCTTATTAGACGTTCTGCGGTAAACTACATTCCTTGTAGGAAGCGTCCATTGTTTTTCCAACCCACTTTTAACTTCCAACAAAATTATGTCTCGCTGCAACGATGCGCCATCTAGTGGACAAACGACTACTTATCGCCAATACTGGAAATGCAGCCATGATTATGATGATGAATATTTGGCTTTCTTTTAATCCTACTGAATTTGTAATTATGTATCGGCCGTTCTAATACCGATAGTATGTGGGTGCCTGTGTGTGTGTGCATGTGTATATGTGTGCACCGCCATCTACAGGCCAATGAGTGTACAGTCACTAAATGTACACAACCTAATTTTTTCATGGATGAAATTCTACGAAACTTGGCATACTCCCAGAGAATGCCAGGTCAATCATACACATAAAATTTGGTGCAGTTCTGAACATCTTAACTGAAGATAGGGGCGATTAAAGCAGAATAATTTTCATTTTTTACCGGGGGGGTGCAAATCACAAATGAGTGATTATGGGCCAGGTTGATGTGCGCCCTTGAGACCAACATACCATAAAATATTCTTCATCCTCAGTGCCACGGTTCAGGTAGTTAGGTATTTAGGAAAAACTGCTTTTTTTGCGGTTGGATATAAAATTATCCAATAAAGACACATAGGCTATGATATGATTAATGGAGGATGTATTTTATTTCGTAAAAATTCAGTTCCAGCCAGATGCCACTACATTTATACTCAGAGACTCAATGGTGGTCATATGTATTCAGAGACTCAATGGTGGTAATATGCATACTCTTATCGTCAATGTTCCTAGCTCCAGTAAACAGCATGTAGTTTTCTTAGCATTGAGAAGCATAAATAAGAACAAAGTGAAAGTTCAACTTGTCATTAAAAATCTGCAATTGAGTGAGGAATACATTACAAAAAAGGGTCATCATTATAAAGGTGGACTGAACATTCAAAAATAGATATTATTAATAAACAGGGTTTAAGTCAAGCACTTGATGTATGGGTGTCACGAGATCAATATTTCAGAATACGATTATCATGACAAAATATATCACAATAACGATATTATCGTGATATCAATAGCAATCATTATAAAAGAAATTAATCACTTAAAGTAGGCCTAGACTATAAATGACAAAATACAATGTTATATTAATAATGCAAATGAACGGCAAACTCTGAAATATAGTCTTAACTTATAGGTTAAGTTTAAAACGTTGTGGACGGCCACCAAGTGTCTTCTGGCCCATGGCTGCACGCACATCTAGTTTTGTTGGTAAGCGGGAAACCCGTCTATTGCAGGTAGGCTATCTGAAATTGCATTTTCAGGGGACTTGCCATAACTTATGATGTTAGCTATTGCATGTTAAAATGGCATGTCATGGTTGCACAGCACACTGCCAGTTCATGGACAAACGCAAGTAGCCGGTGTTACCTCCTGTCAGAGCAGCTTAATTAGCGATAACATGTGCGGTGATGCTTCTGTTGCCTCTTTGACAGCTCAGAAATATCATTATGCAGAGGTATGTTTTTAAGCCTACTTATTTTTTTACAAGAAAACTTTTAGCATGATCTTCAAATTCATTGTTATGCTATAGGCTATGTGCATCATGTGAATGAAAGATGGAAAACTTGTCAGTAGTTCAGAACGCATGGCAAGACAAAAGAAAAGTTCACATTAAGCCTACAACTTTGCATAACTTTTCGAATAGTCCAGTTAGCATGTTAGCCAGCTTTTTGTGTAAACTGGGCTGTTTGTTGTTTCACAGCCTTTTGCTTGTGGGTAGGCTAGTTAGTTCGCTATAATTAATTAGATTGATAGACACAGTCTCCTGATATTGCTTTTTGTTGCACAGTCAAAGGAATTCCCCCATGCTTTTCTAGCTGCGGGGAAGAGCAGTAAAGACTGATAAAGGTTATTCTATCCATTGCATTCTCCATCAGGTCCGGCATCTTTTCAAGTTAGCCTACAAAATCAAAAGTTTGGCGTTGCTATGACATCATGTTTGAGTGTGTGACTTTGAAGGGAGCAAGTAAGGAGGAGAGAGACATCACGAGAGAGTAGCCTAACAAGCACGTTCATTTAAAAATGCCATTGTTGTGCTACACGATAATACAGTGGGTGCATTATTTCCACGATATTCATATTCTCATGTTTTAATAATCACAATCATCACAAAACCGGTATATCGCGACACCCCTAACTTGATGCATGATAAATATTAATGTTTTAACCATTTCTTAGTGTATCAGCACGAACAGAGTGTATGATTTTTTTGCGGTAGAACAGTGGTTCTCAACCTTTTTTCAGTGATGTACCCCCTGTGAAATATTTGTTCAGCCAAGTACCCCCTAACCAGCGCAAAGCATTTTTAAGTTGAGAAAAAAAGACTTTAAACAGAGCACTGTGTCATCAGTGTCTAATTTATTAAACTTTGGAACTCTGGGTTTTTAGGATAATGATATTGAATAGCCTACTGAAATATAAAATTCATTTTATGAACTTATATTTTCCTGAAATATTTATTAAATAATTGTTTTTAAAGTATTTTTGCATGGATTCTACTTTTTAAATATATGTATATTTTTTTGAGAACCACTGCGGTAGAAAATGTAGGCTAGAGACTTTGGTTATCTCTAGAAGAAATAACATTAGCACTTGACATGCACATTTAAGCAGGCTTGTCTCCAGTATTGAATTAAAGCTAACTCTTATTTCACATGCTAGAAATGTTCAGGAACACAATTTCAAATCAGCACAAAGAAAGGAACAAAGTAAACTAGTTTACAAAACAGTCACTAGGCTACTTTATAAATGTAAAATGTAAATCAGGTTTCTAGGCCAAGTATACTTGCGTATATAAGGAATTTGGTCTCTGCATTTATCCCATCCGTGAATTAGTGAACACACAGCGCACACAGTGAACACACAGTGAGGTGAAGCACACACTAACCCAGAGCAGTGCCTTGCTACAGCGGCGCTCGGGGAGCAGTGAGGGGTTAGGTGCCTTGCTCAAAGGCATTTCAGCCATTCTTACTGGCCGGGGATCGAACCAGCAACCCTTCGGTTTCAAGCCCGAATCTCTAACCAGTAGGCCACGACTGCCCTCACAATTTTTTTCTCCTTTGGTGATTTTACTCACTTTGCTTCCAACCCAGGATCATCATGGTTGCAATTAAAATCTATTTTCTAAATCAGCAATTTATGCAATGGAAAGAATGCCTACTCAAATAGTGATTACATTAACACTTTCTGTCTCATTATAGTCAATCATGAAGTTCAGGGAATGTTCCCTAAAGGTTTGCTGAAGGTCACACAAAATAAACCTTTACAAGACGTTCCAAGGACATCCTCTAAATGTATAGCCTAGAAATCTAGACGCACCCTAGCGGCAGCAAATTACAAATTACATTTGCTGCCAGGGCTAGTCTAGCAACTCTCCGTTGGCTTGTGAGCTCGAAAAATTAAACTTCTATCAGGCCAATCAAATCGTGTATAGAGTCGTTAGGCGGGCTTAACATAATGATTGATGGCAGAGTTGCAACGGTTTGGCTTGCCCTGCTATTTGAAAACATATAAAATAGATGTTGCTGTTGGTGAACAGTGTGACACGAGTTAAGCTTTTATTAAGTTGCCGAAAGTTTGAAACTTTCCTGAATGATCGTGAGGGAACGTTAGCAGTGAACGTTCCCACATCCTTCAGAGGGTGTCCGGGGAACGTTCCCCGAACTGAAAATTGTTTGCTGGGTCCACTGCACAGACCATTATAAGAGGTATCGAAACTTACACCGTATCGAAAATCTTTGAACGATACCCAGCCCTACAGACAACTAACCTCTTCATGCCTGATCCAATCTTTTTCTTCTGCACTTTTTCCAGCACCTGGTTCTTCCATGGCAGAACATCCTCCTACATCTGATTCATGTAAATCAAAGGCATCCTCTTCTGTGATGACAATACAGAATTTGGATAAACACATTATCTGATGAATATATCCATTATTGACAGCAGCACAAAATGTTCATGTCCATACACTTTATATGTGTCTTACTTCTTTGTTGGCCAGTGGAGTGAATTTGTCTGCAGCTCTCTGAACTCTGTTGATATGCTTCATGCCTGTTACTTTTTATGAGTTCCATCCAAAGCCTTTGACCCATTTGTTCAACATTTCCCTTCAAGGTCTCACTCTCCACCGGACTGCAACACAGGCCTTCACTTACAAGTCTACAAATTTTGTCCACTGCTTCCTTTGCCAGCAATTCCAAGATAGAGGTCAGCTGAGTCTGAAAAGACAAAGATAGGAGATTTGGATGAATGCAACGAAACAATCCAAATAAACCAATATGACCACACAGTATATTCACAAATATTCCAAAATTACAAATTTAGCACGAAAACTAGACTGCATTTCTGTGAGGAAAGATAAGCGATAATATGAACTTTATATGAAATTAATGCCACAAAATCCAAATGTTATAGCAGGAGACAATTAATGAGAAACAGACAGCATTTAACCACTGAACAAAAACACAGTACACACTACACAGTACAGTACATGACCTGAGATGTAAAATGCAGATGTAAAATTGCAGCACTTTCTCAGGAGACACACGCAACAAACAAATTCTCGAAGTTCATTGCAAAAAAAAAAAAAACACTCTTGCAACAGTAGATACATTTTCAAAAAAACTCCCCCACTGAAGGGTTAAAAGGGAAAATAGTTGTACGTTAGAATAGCTACTTAAAAAGCAAGTAGGCCTCTAGCTTCTGTAATGTGAACTGTCAACTTCAACAATTCTTCAACGTCCACCCATGTTAGTCTAGGAGCCTTGGTTTGAACCAGGTTTTGTCGTTAAGGTAGCTCTTTAAGATTTAGGATGGTGATATCCCTTGGGAAATTTCATATATTAACAACCTTATTGCCCTATGGGCCCACATCATAAAAACATAGGAAATACTTCATATATACACTACCGGTCAAAAGTTTGAGGTCACTAAGTAGGGGTGGCACAGTTCATAAAAAAAAGCTGAACCGTTCGATTCGCTTCGACACTGCATTTCGGTCGTCGCTTTTACCTTACCATTACCTTACACATGCCAATTATGTATCCACCAGCTGCCTGCCTGCAGTCTACTTCCAAAACTCCAAAGCTGCTTGCTGTCAGATTTGGTTCCGAGGGCACAAGTTCAGTGTATCAACAACACTCAATAACAGTTTGTGTGATGTGTTAATCAATTAAATTCCCAACAATTTCACAACAGCTAGTTCTGGAGTAGGCCATTCAACTAGCCTGCTTGCTTACAACGAGACTCAGGCTGCGCAGTCGGCACCCGCTTCCTTATATGGGTTTTGGGTTGCCAGGTTTTAGCCTATGACAAAACGGTTGAAATTGAAACTTGATTGTGTATGTGTACATGTGTATTTCATACACAATCTGGCAACCTGGGAGATGTCAGACTAATAGAAAAAATTCATGGATCAATGATTTTAAAATGAAGTTTGATGGCCATGCAAATTACGGTTTTTACGAGTTTTCCGGAAGAAATAACAAAATGGGAGGGTGCTGGGAGATGACCTTGAAATACGGGAGAACCCGGGAAAAACGGGAGTGTTGACAGGTATGGCGTAATGTAGCCATACCTCAGACAGTTTTTTCATTTTCGCGTGAAAGTGGATGTGTGGAGTGGACGTGTAGAAATGGCAAGTGGGAGAGATAACATAGGCAGCCCGGAGTTGGTGGATGTGCCAGCATCGCATAAGTCTGGTGTGTGGTACCTATGATGACGGCAGAAAGAAAATGGTAGATAGAACTGCGACTGTGTGCAAGCATTGTGCAACATTCCTTATGCTAGTGCAGGCTCGGAGTGGCTTATCAGGAGCTTCGGAAGGATGGGCCGGTCTGAATATTGTGAGCTTAAATATATTGTTTCTGAAGTTTATTTGCTGTGGCCTCACGGCACTTCAGTAGCTTAGGCTGTGTGGTCGCAGCCCCATACTCACAGTTTCCCAAATATTAACAAAGTAGCACTCACAAAAACTAGCCTGGATGCCAGCCGAACTCAGCCCCACCCACAACATCGGGAAGGTCGGGAAGTTTGGTCTGGACTTGTTCTATTGTGGAGCAATTGTCCGAGTTGTTCGGAGTCATGGTTCGGACCAGAACTCTTGAACGGTTTTGTTCAGAGCTGAAAATCTGTGTTTGACAGAGGACAGATGTAGGTTTCTAGTGAAAAAATATTAGCTTTCAGTATGGTACGATGTATTTCTAAGTAGGGATGGTCATAATTAATCGACGATCGATAGTTGATCATTAAGAATTTCGTCGATCACGTTAATTTGTTGTCGATTAAACTAATACAGGTTGTGTTACATAGTGTGTCTTGAAGCAATGAAATGAATTTCAGCAATTAAACGTTATAGGCTACCACCCGGGGACAATATTTGACGCTATAGCCTAGGCTACTCAGTTACCGACGAGATTCCGTTTTGATTTATGAAGAGTTCACGGTGAGGTGTGGCGTGGGACCATTTTATTGTTTATAAAACGATAGCGTTAGTTCACTGCGATGTAATAATTGCCAACCAGAAGGGCTATCAGTGCACGAGCAATAGAAGACATTGTTTAACTCAATGAAATAAGAGCTCTTCTTAATATTTTATATTGTTGGTTGGTTAAATACCTTGTTGTCAACGAAAAGTCGTTGTCCTACACCATGGGTCTCCAACACGTCGCTCTCAAGCTCAGTCGCTTGCCGTCCCCTTCTGAGCTTGTCAGAGGCTGAAGCAGTAGCCTAGGCCTAGGCTACTGGTAGGCTAGGCTACTACATTTGAACACAATTGTTGCCGCGACTGGAGGCATTCAAGCCTATGAATTGAATAAAGTAGGCCTGAGTCATGCAATTCAAACTCAATTTAGGCTACTTGGCTATGCAATAAGATTTCCATTACAGCACAGCGCACGTTTTGAATGAATGAAAGCGGCTGCCTTGCTCTCGCAATAAACAGCGGGTGAAAATCCCGACTCTTTCAACTACATGAAATGTAGGCTAATAGTGAGCCATCATGCCCCCCAGATTTCAATGTTCATCAGTCCCAACATTGAGCAAAATAATCACTGTTCAAAAGTAAATTAAATCCCAAACCAAACGGAAAATCTTCTGCATGCTTTTGATAGTGGTATGCGCTCCAAACGAAACTTAGAAATAAAGGCCTGCCGATACACCTGCCCCAAATAAAGCCCTGTGCTTTGCGCAGTCTAAGTATTAACATGATTCTTTTGGAACAAACAAGGGTTTCTGTTTAATCTGAACGCCAGCTCGCATTCCGCTGCTTTAGAGCACCGCAGCGCTTTCTTCAAGTTTAGCCTAACTGAACGTCCAGTTTAACTACCACAAGTTATTCTTCTTGTGATAAAGATCTCATCGAGGAAAAACACGCTGTATTTTCATTGTATTTTCATTGCATTAATCGACTATCGATTAATATTAATGATTAATCGATAGTCGATCGTTAATTCTCCCGACGATCGACTAAGAAAATTTAATCGAATGCCCATCCCTATTTCTAAGAGACATTTAAATAACATGCGTTTCATTCTTCAAGTATATACCGCAGTCACGTGACACCTACCATGGGTCTGAGCTCATCACAGTCATCACCGCAAAAAATTTTTTAAAAATCTGTGAAACATTTGGGGGCTTCGACTTCATGTAGCCACCTGCAGAGGTCTTAAGATGACTGCATAACGTGATTATTTCTGAGATTCTGATACATTTTCAACCATGACATATGCACAATTCCGGGTTGAAAACATATCAGAATCTCAGAAATAATCAAGTTACATGAAGTCAAATCCCCCTGCACGTGTGCACGTAGTGTGTAATGTCGTGATGTGTAATGTGATGAACCATCTTATGACATCAAGGTTTTCAAAACAAAACTTCAAAACTTATCAAAAGATGAAGCAAACCCAACCTTTCACGTTTGTGTTGGGGAGCATAATGTTCCAACATTCCATTTGTTTACTATGCGAGAGTAGGGGAGAACTGGCACAAATGTAACACTTTTCTATTCTCTCCGTTCAAACTCGAGACGTTAACTAAGACGTTAGACTTCAAAGCTGTGAAAAATTTGGCCAGAAAGGAGTCAAACATGTATGTTTACTCCATAAAAGTTGAAACAGAATTAAAAAATATGTTCTAGCTTGTTAAGAATTGAACTTAAAGGGAAACTTGGCAGGATTTCCCCCTCTGCTGGAGAAATTGTGCATTATGCCATTTCAAACTGTGGGAAAAGGTAACGATAACATGGATTTGTTTACAAGCTAGCGAACGGTTAGCATAAGTTTGGCAGAACTATGTGAATTTTACAAGGTAAGAAACACGATTTAAAACGAGTTTCTTGTTTCTCTTTCCGGGACTGTGTACTCAATGTTGCAAGGTTGGTTTTCCGCCTGGGGACGCTAGCATAGACAGGCACAGTCTATGGGCGCAGCGGGGAAAGTCACCATTTTCACCGGAACACGTCATTTAACCATCCTAATTATTTCTAAACGGGTTTATTACGTTGAAATAGTTGCCAAGTTCCCCTTTAAAAGCAACATGTAGCCTAGGTCCTACATTTGTTACAACCTGATGCAGACATTGAAACGTGCTGTAGCCTACCGTTGTAACAGTATCATTAACTGCCATGAATGTAGCCCAACAGTTATAAAATCGTGATAGCCTTGTTGATAAACTGCTTATTTCTTTCATGTCTGAAGCATTTGATCCAGTGATTTTTGAAGTTGCTGCGGCTGTCTAAAGTTTAATTGGCTGTGATGGCAGCACAAAATGCATAATCCATAATAATCCATAATAACTCGCCTAGGTCCTACATTTGTTACAACCTGATGCAGCCATGAAAACGTGCCGTAGCCTACCGTTGTAACAGTATCATTAAGTGCCACGAATGTAGCCCAACAGTTATAAAATCGTGATAAACTGCTTATTTCTTTCATGTCTGAAGCATTTGGTCCAGTGATCTTTGAAGTTGCTGTGGCTGTCTAAAGTTTTATTGGCTGTGATGAGCACAAAATGCATAATCCATAATAACTCTCAATCAGATTTATTTTTTTTTGTTTGGGGGGGGGGGGGGGTTTAAAGCGGTATACCGTGAAATGTTGCTAAATCTTGCAATTTCTTGCTTTCCAAGGTTCTGCGGTAACAGTGTTTCCTCTACGTTCATTTTAGCATGGCGGCCCGCCACGACAAAATGAATACCACCACAATATCAGAATCAGGGTAGACACACAAAGTTGTGATTGCTTTTTAAATAATCCTGCCGACATGTCCTCCCCCGCTGGCGTAGATTCTACGCTGGCGTAGAAATGTAGCCTATTTAAAACATAAACTTTCTTCTCAATGTTTCCTCTTCATTTAGTGGTGCCTCTGCTTCAGAATTAGGGCAGACGCATAATATTGTCCGAACGCATAGTAGGCCAAATGTCCTCTGCTGGCTATAGAAAACTGCAGTTTAACAATAAACAGCAATGTTAATCCAAGGTACCTGTCTAGTTATATTCCATAAATATATTGGTTTTTTAGACGTTAGTGGCATGCGCTATCAAGAGCATCAAGAGTTTGTCAACATCGCAAAAACTATCATTTTCGCACAACTTGGTGGAAAGGTGTAGCACAGGCTAAGGAAAACCCATTAATTTCTGGAGCTGATCGTATTGAAAGTATGTCCCATATCGTAGCCTATTAGCTTGCTCGCAACAGCAAAAATGAAACATGGAGAGTGGATGTCTCCGCGGAGACATCGTTACATTAGATGCGCACTCAATCGCGATTCGACATAGGAAAAAAGCAACGACTGGTAACGAAGGTAAATGGGATTAAAGCAATTTTGCAAATGTGGGGACGGCACAAAAAATGGCCAAAAACATTTTGTATGCACTTGCGGTGATAGCCTAGTAATGTGAATCGCGGACTATGGCCAAAGAAAGTAAAGGAGATTTGCACCAAATAAAGTAGGGCCCTATGATTTCCGCGATGCGATCCATTGATTGGCATGACATTTAAGCCTTTTCCTAATATAAGCCTTGGTATGTTATAGCCTAGGTTAGGTTGGATTAGGTTTACTGATTAAGAGTAGACCTATAACTTTCATTCATTCAGAAGGCCTATGTTGGTGGTTGCTTATAATCAAATGTCTATGTGTTGACTTTTATGCATACCAGAGCTGTGGTGTCAAATAAAATATATTTGTCTTCTTTTACATGATGCCATCTTATAAGACTTTGAATGCTGACACAAAACAGTAAACTACTTTATTGTTTGGCCCAAATATCCCATTGTAAAAGGAAATAGGCACTTCACTTCCCTAGTTTGATTTTCCTCTTGGTCTCCTAGCAGACAAAATAATCTTCGAGACCTCTTACACTCCCTTAACCATATTCTTATCAATATAACACTGATATATATATTTTTTCACGACACCAAGCAAAAAGTATCTGTAGTGTCACATTATGACCAATAGATGTCACCGTGGTTTAAGCTTTGAAGCTGTATGTACGAAGAACACTAGAACAGCCAGCCTGTCAGCCACGGATGTACTTGCAGTGAATAAACCAATGGCAGAGAGAACACACTATAAGTAGATATTTATAGGAACAATATGTAAGATTGTGGCCAAAACTGGCACTGCAATTACTTTCAAATTACTGTAAAGCGGTGTATCCCCTCCCCCCTGACTCGAGGTTGCCAACCCGGATGCCGAAACACTTGTAAGCGCCTGTAAAAGCTGACGATTTAATAATCTTTTCTGTACTCCATGTACCAGAATGCTTTGTAATTTACTTGCTTCTGTGATTTACGACATTCTGTATGGGAACCAATCAAATGTTTTTATTTGTTTTGCTTTTATTTGAATTGTATAAGCAGGCAATGATTATTTGTTATTTGTTTATGCCCGCGAAATCACGGGGAATGTGAACATTCCATCTCCTCAGAAAGGAGAAGGCTCGTGTGTCCGTGCTTAGAGTGTACAGAGAGAAGGTGCTGTCGGTGTTAGCTGGTTTTGGGGAGTCCATTGAACGGTTGTTCATAGGCCCTCAACGCCTTAGGTGATCTCCTGTGGTGGAGAGGGAATCTATATTTTATTCCGGTGCTGAGCCCACCGGCGGACCGACCCTTTGAGAGGGACGCGATTGTTTTGCCTCCACTGCTGGACCCAGCGGAGCCACCCAACGCCTGTTATCTCCTGCTGCTCTTCGTCGACGACAGACTCGATTGTGTTCCGGTGCTGGGCCCACCGGAGCAATTCAGAGGACAACGAGTTTGCACTCCGGTGCTGAGCCCACAGGAGGACCCACCGCGCTGCTGCCGCAGTTGGCAGGCTGACCATCAACGTTCGTCACCGGCGTTCTAGCTACTTCGCTAGCCGCAAGGCACAGGCTTGTCTGCCATTTTCTGGCCTGCACGGAGTCTGTGTGACCGATCGGTTCTGAGTAGAGTGAACTTACACTTACACTGACACACACACACACACTGGGTTTTCGCCTCGAGCGACCGGGGAATCGGACGTTCATCACAGTGGTTGCTGCCCTGCCTTCTGCTCAAGGAGCTGGCATTCTGTGCACCAACGAGCTCCAACGGCAAGCGCTTGGGGGTTATTTTATTATATATGATTAATTTGAGTTGTGTATTCTATTGTCTTTCATACCGGTAACTGTTTAGCTTAAGCTAACTGTGTTGGCTAACCATTAGCATTGTGGGGCAGCCGTGGCCTACTGGTTAGCGCTTCGGACTTGTAACCGGAGGGTTGCCGGTTCGAACCCCGACCAGTAGGCCATGGCTGAAGTGCCCTTGAGCAAGATACCTAACCCCTCACTGCTCCCCGAGCGCCGCTGTTGTTGCAGGCAGCTCACTGCGCCAGGATTAGTATGTGCTTCACCTCATTGTGTGCAGTGTGTTTCACTAATTCACGGATTGGGATAAATGCCGAGACCAAATTTCCCTCACGGGATCAAAAGAGTGTGTAATATATATATATATATATATACACACATACACACACTATACTATACTAGCTAACTTCTGTTAACCTTAACGTTAGGTTTTACCCTGTTCCCCTTGAGTGAATTGTTCGCTCGCTGACATTTTGTCAGCTTTTGGTTTGTCACTTTACGTGGCTATTATTATTAAATAAATGTAGTATTGTTATATTTCATTATACTTCGGGTGTATTGACAATTCCTTTTTGTAACTGCATTCACCACTAGTGCAATTACCCATTCATTGTTCTGTAGGAATACATTATACACGAACTATAAGTGTTGTATTTTTACAGTGGAGGCACCGCACTGTTTTTATTGTCTTTAATTATTAGCCTACTGTGGTATTCAGGAATTGTCAGCCAACTCGCCATTCAACCGCTGAGACCTCAGGATCCTCCTTGTTTGCGCCATTGTTTTATGTATTGTAACTAGTGCCTGTGCACACCCGTTAAGAAGGGGTTATACACTACTGACTTCGTGATTAGTACATAGGTGGAGGGTGGCGCATCAGGCCAAAACACAACATCAACATCAGTTGAGGGCTACAACTTCACTTTTTAAATGACAATATCCTGGCCGTTCTGCTGTTGTCAGTGATATAAGTATTTGAAATGAACATGATTTCTTAATGTCTATTGAAATAGATTTCTTACATACGGTTCCATTAAATATTTAGACTATTATGTAGATCAGGGGTCCCAACCTTATATGTACCATGGACTGGACCGGTTTGATTCCCATTTTTTTTCACGGACCGGCGGGGGGGGGGGGGTCCATGTTCCATATGTGTTGTGCATGCATTACTTGAAAAGAACTAGCTCCTTTATGTATAAACAGTGAAGGTAACATACTCTTAAAAATGTGAAAAACTTGAACTTGAAGAAGTGAAAATTGAACAATATGAACTATGAAAATTGAACAACTTGAAGCTACATCTATCAAGTGTGAACATACACAACAAAATATGGGAACAAAACATCGGAACTAAACGTGCATTACGAATATAATCAGTGGGAGCCCTGTGCTTGTTTCCCTGCAACAAGAAGGTTCCATCTGGGGGTGATGGAAGACAGTGACACCCTCAGTGTGTTTGAAATGTCCAGTCGATTGCACAATTTGGTCTTAGTTGCAGTCATTGCCGAAAACCCGGCTTTCCTCAAACACACTCTTAAGACCACAGTCATTTGCAATTTCGATCAACTGCTCTTCCTCCTGCGCTGACAAGTTAGGACTATTCGGGATATTGACAAATGGGTTGCGGACCCACTCATTGGTTTGCCGTGAATCTTTGGAGGATGGGAAGTAACGCTCAAACTCATTTGAAAGCGCAAGAAACAAGGTGATCGCGCACCAGCTGCAAGAGAAAGGGCCCTGCCTCAGTCTCTCCCACTACTGTTTGGAAAATCTCAAATACACCCCGGTCCACTCGTCGTCCCCACAAATCAAGCTTGGCTTTAAATGCAGCGACTTTATCTGCAAGTTAAGTGACAGGTTGAGGTCATTAAGCAACCCGAATATGTCACACAGGTAAGCAAGTTGACACCCAGGCCTAATCACTAAAATGTGCAGCTAACGGTGACTTTTTTTCTGTAAGAAATCTCTGCAGCGGCTCTCTCAACTCAAAGACTCTGGCCAGTGACCTGCCCCTTGACAGCCATCTGACCTCTGTGTGCAAGAGAAGGCATTTGTGCTCTGCATCCATTTCTTCACAGAGCTGCTCAAATAAGCGAGAGTTGAGTATGTGTGCTTTAATTTGGTTGATTTTGTTTAACTACATCATTTAATACCCCATTCAACTCAGGCGACTGTTTTCGGCTAGCCAGCATTTCCCTATGAATGACACAGTGTGTGGGCTCGCAGTCAGGTGCAACGTCTCTAACCCTTGCAGTGAAACCGGACAGCCGTCCGGTCATGGCTGCAGCCCCATCAGTGCATACGCCAATACAAAAAGACCAGTCTAATTTTCCAGACACATAACCATCCAAAGCCCGGAATAGTTCTGCAGCAATAGTAAAGGGCTTCTTAGATTTAGCAATCCAACTAGTCACTAAGTATGAGGCTTTTAGCGCAGCCACGTTCACCGATGTGGTTGCTTTAAGGACTATTTTTTGTCCTTCTTGCTCGCGTTTCTTACGCTCAAAGAACTCAAGGGGTTTGTCTTTAAGTGTAGGACGCTTGGACTCTAGATGTCGAATTAGCTTTGATGGTTTCATTGCTTCGTTTGACAACTTATCGCCACACATAAAGGATTTGGTGCATGCGAGTCACCGGTCTCTGCGAAACCATATTTTAAATATGACGTCATATTTCCTATTGAATGACCCCTTCTTTTTCTTTGAGGTATCTGGCTCACTACCATCGTCAGTGGGTCTTTCCCCCCCCCTACCCCTTCCAAAGAAATGCTCTAAAGATGCTTGTTTTTTGTTGCTCATTCTAGCAGTTTAGCTAACTTCGTGTGACACTACCGTTCGCCAAGAACTGATCAAGTGAAGTGAGCTGACCTGAGGCTGCGCAGCGCTGAAGGGAATATGTAAAGTGTTGAAGGCGGGACAGACAGACATAAAAAAATAGACCTTGCAAAATGCAAACATGCGTGCAATCAAACAACTGCATATAGGCCTATGCCATGTAAAAACGTGACATTATTGTGAATTAAATTGAGTTTATTTAGTTTGCATGCATTTTTTTTCAACTCATGTGGTAGGCTACAGCCCGGTTAGGAATGTCCCGCGGCCCGGTGGTTGGGGACCGCTGGCCTAGACTGTGCTGAAAATATATAGCATGTGTAAATGGCACTTACCATGACCAGGATAAATGCTTACTAAAGGTAGTGAGAATGGCCAAAAATAGAGTAGGGCTCCTAGGGCTAAATAAAAATTATTTATTTCCGTAAGGCACACACCACATATTTTTCACATTTGCTCAGCCACAGAGAAACCCTCCACCATGGCAATGATAAGTCATATTACGATAAGTCGACGAGTATGAATGAACAGGTATGATAAGCGACGAGTACGAATGAACAGGTATGATAAGGGATCAGATTCCAAAAATAATTCCGTGGAAATGCATCCATGCGCCAGATTTCGGAGTGCAGGGGACAAGCCGAGATGAGCTATGAGACAAAAGTTCCCACTCTGTGTCATGTTTCAACACACTTTAAGTAAATATCACACCGAACTTCTCCTTTAAAATAAGGGAGCGATGCCGTGGTCGTGTCTGCAGCATAGACTGTAAAAAGTATGGACAAAGTGTCCATCAGCAAGAAAAGAAAAATGGTATGTATTGAAGCATCTTAAAAACTATTTTTTCGAATAAAAAGTTGTAGATGCAAAAATAGTTTTAGGTGAGAAAAGTGACACGGAAAGTTGGCTACTTGGCCATTGAAATACATGGGGATGGGAGGAGTTAGGCATTGTACTGCAGCCAGCCACCAGGGGGCTCACTGTCCAGTTCTATACAGTCTATGATTTAGACCCTTTGTTATGACACTTGCAATTCAGCTCTGATGCACCCTACTTCTATCAATGGTCCTTGAGATGCTTCTACAACTTAATTAGAAGGACAAACATCAGTGCAGCACTCCACTAATCAGGCCTTTATGGTAGAGTGGACAGATGGAAGCCATGGAAGCTTCTTGCCAGGAGTTTGCCAAAAAGCACCTGAACGACTCATACCATGAGAAGTAAAATCATCTAGTCTGATGAAACAAAGACTGAACTATTTGGCCACAATTCCCAACACTGTGTGGAACAAACCAGGCACTAAGCTGCACTGATGTTTATCCTTCTTTATGCTTCTCTCATCCTCTCAAAGGAACTACCAAAACCGTGTGACTACCAAAAAATTGTGTGATTAAAAGTTTGAAGAGCTCCAGGGTTGGCTGTATTTGTCCAAAGTGTTCACAAAAGGACTTGAATGGAAGCTCAGATTGTCCTCTTTAAAATTATACCAATCAAATATGCCTTAACCAAAGGCCAATAGCAAGATAGGCACCTACGTCAAAAAATTGTTTTTTTCAATGGGGGAGGGTAACTTTAACAGCTGATAACACTCATTTAGCTGTGACTCCAGAAGGGTTATCATACAAAAATGTTAACTACAGACATGTATCCAGAGCTGGACAGTAACGGAGTACATTTACTTGAGTACAGTACTTGAGTACAATTTTTTACTTTACTTTACTGTACTTTACTCGAGTATAATTTTTGGGGAGTACTCATGACTTTACTCAAGTACATTTGAGAGGCAAATATTGTACTCTTTACTCCACTACATTTCTATCTATAACCGTGAGTACCCGTTACTTCTTCTAAAAAAAAGAAAAATCTCGGAAACCCTCAATTTGTTGTTTCCCTCTCAAACGGGATTGGACTGTGCAGGTGCCACTGATTGGGACAGCCCATCAGCAATCACCTTCAGCTTTCCGCCAATGGCCGCCATGGTCAGATTTAGATAAGAGATGAAACCATGGACGAAACAATGGATGAAGACGCAGCAGGTCCATCCCGGGAATGTGCCAACCTGTGGCCACACCTCGCCAGACTACAAGTTAATGATAGTTTTAGCTTCAAGTGTTTCAATTACAAAATAGTATTTTGTATTTGAAATACGTATTTTAAATACATGTATTAGAAATACTGCCTATCCCTGGCAACATGGTAAAAAGATGAAAATGACTTGATTAGGGCCCGAGCACCGACTGCACCGAGAGGTGCGAAGCCCTATTGTTTTTGAAAGGATTATTATTATTATTATTAGTTCACCTTTTTGCTATTTTTGAGGTGGTTAGCATGGATGAAAAGTCTTGGAATTTGGCACACACATCTGGTATCACAATGGCTACACAGGCATAAAGGCTTGGCCCCGGGACTCAGTAGCACCCCCTTAGGTGATTGATCCAGTGGTTGGCACATACTTTCAGCTAGACACACCAAATTTGGTAGGTGTGTGTATCTCCAAGATGAACAACTTTCGTATGTACAATGCATTAGCCATGCCCAACAGGAAGTGAGGTATTTGGGATTTTGTGCGGACTAAAATGTGATTGTGATTTGTGAGGGTGAATTGTGATGCCAAAAGAGGTGCTTCCCATCGGTGAAAAAGCATGAAATTTGGCACACATGTCAAGAGGTACCATGAACACACAGGGGAAAAGCCTTGGCACTGGGCGTTGCCCAGGAACTCCATAGCGCCCCCTTATGTCACTGTGACTTGTGGTTGGCATATAGTTTTAGATACATACACCAAATTTGGTGGGTGTATGTAACTCCCAAAAACAAACAACTTTTGTATTAACATGCCATTAGCCACGCCCACAGGAAGTGAGGTAATTGAGATTTTGTGCGTTGTGGACATGATCAATTTTAACGTACTCCTCCTAGACGCCCATACAGAAAAATAATATATTCACAAATATAAATATATTTATATCTATGTGAAATACATATATTTCCATGTATGCATCAATATATTTCAAAATATAAGTAAATATTCAATATTGGCCACTTTCTTATATTTTATGCATATAATTAAATATATTTAAATATATGGCAGTAAGAAGCATGATCACATGACCCTTGATGAAGATTCTGATCACATGATCTATATATTTCAGACATATATTTATCTAATATGGTTTGATATTTTCCACATTGATCATTAAATATTTCACTTGTGTTTACTTAAAATTAACCATAGTATCAGTATAAAGAGGAAGAAACACACAACACTTCTGTTATCTTTTATTCTATTTTATTGAAAATCTTGTTGTTTTTGTTATGGAACCTCAGTTCTGTCACTTTGGCATTTATTGCCTGGCCCAGCAATCTGGAGTGAGTGTCTAGCCTGGGAACTGCTTCAGGGTGGCCTCTGAATAAGACAGAACATATACAAATAGAACATGCAAAATATTAGTGACACAAATACAGATGCTAAAGTGCAGAAACACTGTTGTGTCATCACGATAATTGGAGATTACAAAGTGAGTTGGAGAGAAAGACATACAAATAAAATAAACTCACCAATTATCGTCTTAGTCCTCTCAGGGTCCAGGCATTCCCTCTAAGTGCCTCCTAAAAAATAGCACAATCAATTAGGACCTCAAATAGTTACAGTTTACTAACACAGAAAAGATCTATGAAGGTGAGGCGAAAATGGGAAGCAGTCCACACAGACAGCCTAACACTTTTAAATGAGACAACACAACTAATATATCATATAAACAGAAGAGAGAAGCACACAGATATACACTGAAAGGAAGAGTTAGTTTCATCCTCAAATTTTTACTAAACTTGTACAACCAAGAAGCTGCTATTTCATTAAAGTTAAACATGTACATTTTAATGTAAAAGTTCACATCTGTATGAAAACACTCTACAAACCTTGTTGAATAAAAGCCTTCAGACTCACAACCTCCTCTTGGAGAGCCATTATCGCCACCTCTTCTGTAGGTGGTTGTCAGTTCTTGGTTATCTCCCACAGCTCACACTCAGAGAGCTCTACCAGCCTTCTCTGAAACCTGCAAGTGAACAGAATATACAGCATGAAAGAGTGGCGTTGGTAAAGGGTATACTCGCGTAATATGTAATGTCCTGGGATATTCCCACTCATGAAGTGTCTCCCATCCGAGACTGCTATCTGAGACTGTAGGGAAGCTGTACCAACCATCATAGAAAGATATGGTTGGAAAGGTATATTTTCAGTTCACTTTGTGTCCCCAGTAGCTTGAAGCTAATTTCTTGTCATTCAAAAGATCAAAACTACTCAAACAAATGTATAAATTCTCAGAAACAAAAGGTTATGTTCTGCATTCGAAAAATAGACCTTTAACAAAAAAGTTATATTCATAAATAAACATTAATTTTTGATTACCTTTGGTCTATGTGATGATGAAGCATCAACATTTGTCAGTGAAGCATACTATGGGTTGGGCTTGGGTCGTCTTGGTCTCAGGTCTTCGGGTCCATCCTCCGGTGTCCTTGATGTAGCTTTCGAGTGTTGCCTCTCTAAAATGTAAAAAAAAGGGGTGTCAGTGCTCTAATGCACTACATGACCATACATGGTCCTTTTCAATACAATTCAACTTTTACATTTTCATAATTTAGCATGGGTGTGAATGGTTTTGCAAGAATGTCAGTGCACAAAGCATGACAAAGTAGTTTGATAGTGCACAAAAAAAAACCACATTACTTGCAATACCATTTCCATGAAATTAAGCACAGTACTTGTGTCTTCAATTTCTACACGTCCACTCTAATACTCTCCAGCACATAACATTACCACATTACATCCTATCTAAAAAAAAAAAAGCTAATGTTAGCTCTAAGTGTTGTCCATGATGCAACAATAGCAGCTAGCTAGCTAAACCACAGTGCATAGAATGTCTACACCTTAGGCTAGTAATGTTAACCGTTACATTTTCTGTCTTGCATGACAAATCATAAGATAGCTTCTATCTATGCCTATCAATCTACATGCCAGAGGCAAATATACTACCAAATATGGCAGGGAGACAGGTTAAATTGGTCATTACAAGTCGTTTTCATTAATTGTCCAAACGTTTCTCAGCGAATTTATTTTTCAAACCCCTTTCAGGTGTAAAAAAATAAAGCTAGCGCTGGCTAATTTATGCTAACGTTAATGTTACAGAAAGTAGCAAAGGTTAGCTTCCAGCTTCCACCAATAATACCATTTTTAATTCGGACATTAACTTCTGCAAATGTTATATGAAAGCAATTTAGCATACAATGAAGATCTACTTACCAGCAATTTTGACCACCATGGCCTCGAAAACCGGCCAACTACCTCTTGGCTGCCTTCCTCCCCTCCACCACATAGTTGATAGTAAGATGTTGTCCCATAACTTTATGAGCCGTTGAAAAAGTCTTCCTCATTAACGTTAGGTTTACTAATGCAGTCAGTCGGCAAAATGCTGGTTTTGCCCTCATACTCCCCGCCAATCCACTTAACCAGAGCAAACGTTTTACATTTGGACTAGTAGTAGCTGTTAGTTATGCTTATGTAGAACTAGTGAAAAAGCTGCAAACATTTTAACAGTTATTCCAACGACCTTAGAGTACGTTGGTAGTGACGTATTTTGAAGTTAGCCTTTTTTGTAAACCCCACCAGAGAATGTCTAATAAGGGACGGGCTCTGACCCCACCCATCACTGCCTGAGTGCAAATAAGTTAATTGAATATATTCACCATATATGTTCATGTAAAATATCCACATATATGTTACATTGCTGGGTCCCACATATACTTGCATATATACATTTTTGTACTATATATGTATTAAATATATTGTAGCCATCTGTTTAAATACAAGCTGGATGTAGCTGCATATATATGTGAATATATTTTTTCCCTTGATTTTTCTGTATGGGCGGTTGATCCGATTCATGTCAAAGTTGGTATACATGATGCCGAGATGTTCCTGATTATAAATTGTGAAGTTTTGTTGTAATTTGACGAAATGGCGAAATTATTAATTTTAATACCCTTCCACATAAACAATAAATGTGTCATAACTCACCATGCAAGGCTTGAAATGTTTTATATTTCACAGGTCATTGAAGACCATGTTAATGATAATATTCACATGCCGATAATGCATGTTTGGCATAGCGCCACCAACTGGCAACAGAAAGAATGACAATTACATTGATATCACATGATCAATTTTAACATACTGCTCCTAGACAGTTTGTCAGATTCATATGAAATTTGGCAAACATTATGCCAAGATGTCGCTGATGTTAAATTGTGAAGGGATTTTTGATATGTTATATATTTTATATGATTTTAATATCTCACTACATAAAGAGGAAATGTGTCATAAATCACAGTGCATTGAATGAATGGTCTGAAACTTCTCAGGTTAATAGATATCATGATTATGATGATGTCCAGACACCCAATGGGCCCGCCTGGCATAGCGCCACCACCTGGCCAAGCAGGAAATGTGCCAGAAATGGACAATGCCTTAAGTGATTGATCTGAAACTTTATAAAATATTGGATATCATTATTGTGATGATATTCACATGCATAATTCACAGGCCTAGCATAGCGCCACCATCTGGCCAAGCCGGAAATGTGCCAGAAATGCTCTATGCTTTGAATAAATGGTCTGAAACTTCTCAGGTTAATAGATATTATGATTATGATGATATCCAGACACCCAATGGGCCTGCCTGGCATAGCGCCACCACCTGGTCAAGCAGGAAATGTGCCAGAAATGGACAATGTGATTGATCTGAAAGTTTACACAAATTTTGGATATCATTATTGTGATGATATTCACATGTCTAATTTCCATGTCTAACATAGCGCCACCATCTGGCCAACCAAAAAGTGTATCAGAAATGTTCTTTGCTTAAAATGAATGGGCTGACATTTCTCAGGTTAATATATATTATGATTATGATGACACCCAATGGGCCTGCCTTGCATTGCGCCCCCACCTGGCCAAGCAGGTACATGTGGCAGAAAATAAAATACAAAAACAAATAGCACACGCAACAAATATGTACATTTCACAAATGCACCACGTCAGTGCTTTGTTGGATTCCGACATGTCACGGGTTGCGGCCTGCAGGTGCTCGGGCCCGCCATTGCCGCTTGCGGCTATATTTTTACTTTCAATTTCTTTTACATTCTCCAAGGTATTAACATTAACATCTTTCATAACTCCATGTAGGTTGTTTCCGTAAATGTAAGCACTGTGGCAATATTTAGAAAATGTAGGCTACTCTTGTACTCTTGATACTCAAGTACTTTTAAAAACAAGTACTTTTACTTAAGTAGACATCTGACTGTTGTACTTTTACTTGTATTTGAGTAAAATTTAGCAAAGGGTATCTGTACTTTTACTCAAGTAATGAAGCCGTGTACTCTGTCCGCCTCTGCATGTATCTTTTCAAAAAGTATAATAAGCAACCTTTGCCACCGGAGTGATACCGACATCTCATCTGGCCCATGGACTACATCACTAGCATAGGCCTAGTCATAATCGTGGTTACCGCAGTTACCGTGGCTGAAACGCCCCCATGGGTAAAGGTGTTCGTTTCGATTGCATGTAGCAGGGCTCTACACTAACATTTTTTTTCAGGAGCACTTGTACGCCCAAGTTAAAAAAATTAGGAGCACAGACAAAAATTTGGGCGCACAGTCAGTTCTGTACTTAACTTACACATAATCTAACATTATACTGCAGCTAACAGTTAAAACATGCCAGTGCACCAATTGCGAATATTAAGAATGACTGACAACATTTAGGCTACAGGAAACAGGATTTTAAAGATCAGTGCCTACTTTATTTTCAGTCTGTTCTATTATCCTACATTTTGTTAATGTAAAATAATATAATACCATATTTGCATTTAGCCTGTATATCAAGTATCCTGCCAAATGTAGGCTAATTTATTTATTTGTGAATCCATCTATAGCTAAATCAAATATGCCCATGGTGACCTATCTGACTGCATACTGCCTAATACTACTACTAAAACAGTACATTTTCTCTTCAACAAAACCCCAACATAGGCTAATCAAGGATATATGTTTTATACTTTTAGTTTTTATTTGAAATATCTGCATTGATGGGGAAAGTAGGCAAACGTTAGGCCTACTTTCGTTTTGCACTTCAGCTTGTATTCGGTGTAAACAAACAAGCATGCGTGGAAGCCTGGAGTTGTAGCGTTCTACCTTTGAATAAAATTGGAGTATTATGGGAGGCTACTTTTGTGCCGGTTCGCTACAGCTATATTTTGCATATTGCAGCCAATACGTCAACTGGGCTAAAAGGCATGTTAGGTTACCTTTCCTTCTCTCACTGCATTCTCAGAATCTCATCCTGTTCCTCCTATATCCAATGAATTCGGTGGATAGAATAACTAATTTCTTCAATCTTTGCATCTTGGCTGGCTAGTCTAACTTTCCGCTTTTTCCTCGCGCTCTTGGATTTGATAGAAGCGACTACTAGCGAGTCACAACGCGAAACTGCTAACGTTGATGGGAGGTGTAGTTTTTATGCTGAATTCGCGGCGTGATTCTATGGTTTGCACCAGTAATGTTTCTCGATGTTGCGGTGTATTTTGTAGACAAACATTGACATGGTTAGAAGTCATTCGCACCTAAATATTTTTTTGCACTCGCACGGCATCATTTTTACTCGCATGTGCGAGTGAAATGGGCGCACTGTAGAGCCCTGTGTAGTCTAATGGAGGTGCACCAGCGTGAGTACAGAGAACACTTTTTAAATATTAAATCTTTTAGCAAACATCAATAAACGGCACAAAAAAGTGTGGACGTTAAATCACTCCTATGATGTATTGCTGCGGAAGAACCACCTAGCATGTTGGGGTGCCCTTATTTCTAGCGACGCCCTGACCTCGTATTTGAACAATCGTGGCTACGGCCTTGAAGTGTTTTCAATGGCCGGACTGTGTAGCGCGCCTTATGCCATAACATACTCATAAGTGTATATATCTATGGTCAAGTATTTATTCAATTTATTCTCACATATATGTGTTTCCTACAATGTCCGTGGGAATAGTAAAAGGGAGGAGTTGAATCCAACACTTAAGTTGGTCACAATTATGTGGCATAAGTTACTAGCCAACTGCAAGAAAAAGGATAACTGTTGATGAAAAAGGATGCCGTTCTTCCAAATGGCTATGACATTGGCTTTTATGGACAAATCGCTATTTAAGTCATCTTTAGGGAATTGCCCGATTAGTGCTAAGGGATATCTCAGCGTAGGATACCCTCCCTAGCAAACCCCTAGGCAACAAGAAACAGCAAATAAAACAACTTTAACCGACAAAACCAAGATTCCCCCAAAGATTCTGGCCTTTGGCTCCTGGGCTATGTTGAGGCGACAGGCGAATCACCGTGACGTTATGAGCCTCGTGAAAAAGTCTCGTGTCACTTACCAAAATAAGGTTATTCGGTGATTTCGCCTTAACATTAACGTTACACGTTTCAGTTTCTGGCGCCTGTAGGGTTCCATTCGAGTGCTCGATTATTTTCTTCATCTCGCTTAACGTGGTCGTGACAACGATTTCCATAATGCATTTGATACCGGAATATAGGTGCAACATATTCCGAAATGTTATCGACTCGATTTGGATGTGGTAACGTTAGTCGTAAATAGTCAACAACAGCCTACTTTTACTTCTGTTCTTCTTCTTCCTCCAGTTGTATAGGCGACGCACGTAGACATAATAGAGTCAAAGATTGTTAAGGCGGAGCAAGATACTTCGTCGTAGTTCATGTCTATGGGCGCGAAATGGGGATCGAATCCTGTCTGCATAAAGAGGCGTGTCGATGACGTATTGACGAGCGTACGTTGCAACCGGCCAACAGCAGCTGCATAAATAACCGGCGCACACCTGATATAAGGTTGATTTTCTCCAGACTGGAATGCTCAAAAATGCTAAAAATGTACCTGAAATGTTCAGAAGGGTTTGAGGATCATGAAAACGTGCCCGAAATTCACATTCCTAACTCTATAGAACCAAGACCTTAGCATATGTGGTGAAATTCTGAGCTATGCCCATAGACTTCAATGGAGCAGTCGCTGCCTCTGCTCTGCATAAAGGGGGATTTTGACCCCCCCCTCGTGCGATCCGGGTTCCCGGAAGTGGCTCCTGATGAAACATCTTGCTCCGCCTTAACAATCTTTGATAGAGTGTCCCAGTGACTTCCGTTTTACTTCCGCTACAAGGGACCCATCTTTCAAAAAAATATGAACGGGAGTTAATGGAGAGATAACAATAGGGAGGGAAAGTAATCTCATCGCCATCTAGTGGTTGCGTTCCTAGAGTTTAGCGGAGTGGATTTTTTTTTTTAGAAAAAATATATCTCGGTGCACATTGGGATCTTAATTTAATGCCTTCCATATATGTTAGGCACTGGGGTCACCTCTATTGTTTCAAGTGGTCATACCTTATTTTTAGGATTAGTTGAATTGTTTTGAGTTTTTGTCGTAACACGGTGATAAGGAACTACAGCTGCATGTGACGTCACATGTTTGGGCGCTTAATCTCTAACTGATCAATACGCAATTTGCTTAACTGGCTTAACATATTTTTGTAATAACGGAACGTGATGTAAACCGCGTGGTGATAACCTTTATGTCAGGATAACTGGTGTTGCGCATGAAGAGCTAGCTGTAAGTGTTAAGTGTCAATGCTAACCAGGCTAATAAACAAACCATGCTACCGGGAGTAACATAGAAGGGTAAAGTCACGTGACTTCTTTTGTAGTTCGTTTATGAAACAAATAGGAGCAATTTCGATTTTCTTAAATAAGGCAAAATAGGGTCTGACATTTTTACAGTTCGAATATTACTGTATAGACACTGAAAATATTTTTGATGGATAACCTTGCTGATTTGGCGTCACAATATTTTTTTTAAAATAGGTCTATGGGACTTAACATTGGAGCTTCTCTTCGATAGGAACGCAACCACTTGGGGCGCTGGTTTTCACTTTCCCTCCATATTATTTTTTGGTCCAGTTTGAATTGTGCCACGAATTACACATATGATGTGTGTGAATTTAAAAGATAATTTCTCACGTCAAGAAAGTACTGTTGTTCGATAGACTTCAAAAGTTATGTTGGTTTTGTGCGAATCCGCTCAGTGGACTACATCTCTCGTCTCAAACGATGTACGTCACCAACGTAATTCAACGATAAGATTATCTGTTATGCTAATTAACGGTTGCATCTTGCTGCCTGCTATGTCACTTAACAGTATCTAATGTACAGTCTATGGACGAATACAACTTACATGATGCGTTTAATCCTCTGACTCATGGCAAGGAAAGGCAAGGAAAGCCCAATTAAGACCTGTTGCTGGTATGCTTGTACAATCTAGTGTGGCTGTGAATGAGCTAATGTCACTAGCGCGACTGATAGGTTTGTAGTCGTTGGAATTACGATCTTTCACAATGTTGTAATTTAATAGTTACGAAACAAACTGCAAATGTCTTTACATGAAAAATTGTATTTAAAATTGACAAACATCATATGGGTAATTCAAAGCACAAGTCAACCGGGACCAGAAAATAATTTATTTTTCGCCATAGACTGGCGTTCAAAAATTTTTGAAAGATAGGTCCCATGGAGGCATACGGAAGTGGCATCACTGGGAGATGGGCGAAGTAGTGTGAAACTAGCGACAGTGTCACTCCCCGATGTGAGTCGCTACCGGATGTGAGTCGCGCATGCGTCACTTTGCTACTTTGCGACTACCAGTGCTGTTAGCCACAGGATAATGACATTAGCCTACACAGTAGTAATGTATTATTTAGCGTAAGGCATCACATTTTCACAGCATGATCTCTAATGTCAGTTATAGATTAGAGGCTGAAGTAGCCTGCTAGCGAGAGACTTCTGTAATATCAATAAAAATGGACCTACATAATGAAGTTTGTTCACTGCTGGCAAGTAAGCAAGTAGCTGCTAGGCTAAGTAAGCAATCAAGCACAACAAAGGCTGTCACTTGAATGGCATTTGCTAACGTTAGCAATCAAACAATCTTAGATAGCTAAAACGTTTTTGAAACAGAAAAGTTAATTATTTTATGGATTTCAGTCGGATCCCTTGGCGTTATGCCGTAAAACCTATCAATCTGAGCATGCGTGACTCACATCGGGGAGTGACAACAGTAAAGAAAATTCCAATATGGCCGCCATTCGCGAATCTTTTAGCGAAAGTTAGAAAATAATTAAATAAGACATTTAAATCGAAATTACACATTAGAATGCTATATTTTTTCTACACCAATATAATTAAACTGTGTGGCTGATAAAAATAAAGCTGTGCATATGTAAAAGTGGGGTGAAATGGAATCCTTATAACATGTACTTTCAGAATATATATAGATGTTTATACCAAATCCGCCTTTGTGAGTACCAGGCCATACTAACTCTGTACCGAGTCACATAAGCCTCACATTGACATACACTGTTGAACTTCAAATCGTGTGGCTGTGAAAACAATAAGTTGTGCATATGTAAAAGGGGGGGGGGGGGGGAATGGAATCCTTATAACATGTACTTTCAGAATATATATAGATATTTATACCAAGTTCGCCTTTGTAGGTACCAGGCCATACTAACTCTGTACCGAGTCATATACTATGTCTGCTATTGACATACACTGTTGAACTTCAAATTGTGTGGCTGTGAAAACAATAAGATGAGCATATGTAAAAGGGGGGTGAAATGGAATCCTTATAACATGTACTTTCAGAATATATATAGATATTTTTACCAAATTCGCCTTTGTGAGTACCAGGCCATACTTGGGAGCATGATACAAGATGGCACACGGTTGAGCTGAACGGGAGACAGTGGATGTGTTGAGCGGCAATTTGTTTCGAAAGACCCCGTGAAAATGCAGATTTAAGATTGAAAGTTGCAAAACTATATCGAACGTGAAGTGGTGGCATGAACTTGCGCTCGGGAGAGACTAAACCCGAACAGATCAAAGCGAACACTAAATGGAAGCGCAAACAAATGCCGAAAACAATGGCAGGTTATCAAACGGCGATCAAAGAGACTGAACTACAAAAGGGTTATTTCAATAAGAACTCTGGCGAAACGAAAGAAATAGCGAAATTGACGCTGGAAGTAAAAGGTATGCAGGCAGAGACAAAAAGCAGGAAAGGAGAAATCTCTGCCGTGCAACAACGTATCAGTGATGTGGAGGATAAAGAGCCATCTATGAATGAAATACTGACTCACCTGCTGATACAACAAAGTCAATGTGAGACCTTAGACAAAGGTTCTCCGTGCTTCTGTCAAACAATCCGGTGCAACCAGGCCAGGACAGAAATTTCAGAGAGAAGGAGAGACGCCGGTGCAGCTCAGATGTCTTCTTAATTTTCAATTTATTTAGTAAAAGGTGCAGAACATACGACTAACGTTTCGATGTAGTCACATCTTCATCAGAGTACTTGGAAGGAATGGGGGGTAAAGCCCTGATAAGGATTACATACAGGTGTGATTGAGCATAAAAGGGGGCGTTGGCTACCTGAAGCTACACCCACAGCTTCCAAGGAGCTACACTCACAACATTAAGTAAAGGCAAATTGCCCACAAACCAGAGAAGTAATTAAAATGATCGAACAGGCATACGTATAAACAAGCATACATAGTTCACAATATAATAGGGAAAAACATTTAACATTAACAGTTTAACATTTACAGAAAGCATGATAGATTTAATTAATCATTAAGGCCTAAAAGTTCTAAAGTGCCAAGTGCATGTATCCAATAAGCTTCCCTACACAGGAGCTTTTTAATAATATCACCACCTCTGGGTGGGGCTGTGATTTTCTCTATTCCCCAGAATCTCAAAGATGCCGGAGAACCATGATTGGCCTCCTTGTAATGTCGCGCCATGGCTATGTTAGGTTTTGGGTGTGCGAATGGCGGTCTTGTGTTCAGATACCCGTATTTTAAGTTGGCGTTTTGTTTGCCCTATATAAGCCAGTCCACAGGGACATTTTAGAAGATAGATTACGTGTGTGGTGTTGCAGTTTATAAATGAAGAGATAAGAAATTTCTTGCCAGTGCGAGGGTGAGAGAAGTAATTTGTGCTGGACGAATTTGAGCATTGTGCACAATTTCCACATTTATAGAAACCTTGTGGTGGGCAGGATAGCCAAGTGGTAGGAGGTGGGGTGGTCATGTCCGAGTGGACCAATCGATCGCGGAAGTTACGAGCGCGCCTAAAAATAAATCTGGGTGGCTCAGCGCAAATATCCTTTAGTGTCGGGTCACTTTTTTACGGAGCCCTCCGGGTGACATGGGGAAAAAAAACATGGGTTAAAAAAAAATAAAATAAAAAAAAAAACGATGTACTTTTGCGGGATCTCGCAAAACTTTTTTTCTACTTTTGGAACTTGCTGGGCTTCCTACTTGACCCCAATAGGCCCACAAACCACTACCGCCAGATGGTAATCATATCATGATACTATGATTGCTCTATCACTGTTGCGTTTTGTGGGTTTTCTGGACACATTACATAGGCCTATGACACGGGAGGGAGAGGGAGACACCTGCGTGCAGACACGCACACACAGGCGCGTAGCAAGCGTGGGGGATGTGGGTGTTATAACGTACACAATTTTGCTGGAACACGATTCTATCCCCCACACTTTTTGTCAGATTAAATTGAAAGTAAAATATGGAAATAAACGCTCCCGTAAAGAGTTGGAACCGTATCTAACTCACACACAGAGACACAAATAGGTCTGTT